>NC_090437.1:788053174-788355103 GCF_031143425.1 Pleurodeles waltl | reverse complement strand
TTGAATGGGATGTAAAGGAGTCTTTAAGGTCATTTGATTTTTATTTGAGTTTAAACACTGCTAAATCTCCCACTAGTGTTTGTGTTGGCCATCCTCTTTTGGTCATATCAATAATCTTATTCAGAGTAACATCAGATTTAAGCCCTCATGACTTTGGCGGTCTTGCAAGAAGACCGCAGAAGCCGCGGGTGCCACAATACCACCAGTGCTGGCGATATTGTTGGCTCCTTATTTTGACATTTCCGCTGGCCCAGCAGAAAAGTCACACCAACATTGCAGCTGGCTCATAATAGAGCCGGCGGCAATGTTTATGTGCAGTGGGTGCAGAAGCACCCCTCGTGCATTTCACTTCCTGAAATTCGGGCAGTGAAATGCGCAATGGGGCTGTGCCTGGGGGCCCCTGCACTGCCCATGCCAAGTGCATGGGCAGTGCAGGGGCCCCCAGGGGTACCCCGAGTTTCCCTAATTGCCAGCCTTTCCATGGCGGTGTTTACTGGCATGAACGGTCTGGTGGTTGGGGACTCATATGCCGAAGCCTGGCGGGAAAGTGGAGGGACCGGCGGTATGGCCGTGGCTAATGCGCCCTGGTCATAATACACTTATGGAACACCGCCAGCCTGTTGGCAGTGTTACCGCCAGTGTTCCGCCGGTCTCCAGGGTCATAATGAGGCCCTTAGTCTCTGTTATCCCTGCTTCGGTATTCACACCTGCTAGATCCCTTGTTCCTCATGGTGCCACCAAACAGTCATTCCACTCATCAGGAGGCTCACCTACAAATGGCAATTGAAGGCTATTCAGACAATCAGCATTCTTGTTACGTGCCCCTGGTACATATTGTATTTAATAGCGGTATTCTAAGAGGTACTTGGGCAACCTGGCAATTATAGGTGAAGCACTGTTGAGCCCCGTGGTGGTAAGTAATTTGCACAAGGGTTTGTTATCAGTGTGAAGCACTACATTAGATCCCCAAACAGATTTCCGGAAATGTTGGAGTCCCCAAACACACCCTACAGCCTCTCTCTCTAAAACAGAGTATTTTTCTTTGTGTGGATATTAATACTCTGGATGCTAATGCTACAACACATTATTTGCCTACGGCTTCCACGTGGGACAATAATGTCCAATACCCTTTCCACTGGCATCAGTAGTTTTGCTGTTATTCTCACATTTGGAATCATGGCCAAAGAGGAACGGTGCTTCACTAATATCCTTTTTGATGCTGTCAATTGCTTCTTGCCACTCTCTGGACCACACAAAAGGAGCTTTGTGCTTCAATAATTGTCTAATCGGATACCTTTTATTGAACAATTTTACACACATTTGAATTAGAACTCTACTAGTCCTACAAAGGCTCCCACATCTTCTTTGCTGCTGGATAGAGGAGCATTTTTTATGGTTAAACAAGATGCTCCTTGGGATCAATGCCCCCACAACCGATTTTGTGACCAAAATAGGTGAACTTTATTTTGCCTATTTTGCATTTTGAAGCTTCCACTGACAAATCATAGTTTTCCAGAACACTCAATACCACTCGTAACATCTTACTGTGTTCTCCTATGTTGTTCCCCATCATTAAAATATAATCTTGAAGAAAGTTGCTTTAGCCACATTACTCAATAATTTGTATATCAAACATTGAAGCATGGTGGTAGCTGAAGCTAAACCAAAAGGAACTCTTTTAAACTGGTAACACGTTACTGGCATTATGAAAGCAATCAAATGTTTGCTATCTGGGTGTAAGGACAAACGTTTTAAAGCTGACGTTAAATCAGTTCTGGAAAACCAGCTCTTGTTCCTGGATAATAATAGTAATTCATTTGTGCGTGGCAAGGGAATTGGGTCAACACATATTTTATTATTGAGGTCTCTGAGGTCAACTCAAAATCTGGTTTTGCCATTCAATTGCCTAGTCACCCCCAGGATGCAACTCAGGTCTCTGGATTCAAATTGCTCAATTATGCCACTACTTTCTATCCTGTTAAATTCTGTGGTGACGTTATCTGTTATGGGCAAAACAATATTGTGGACCTTATGAATTTTTGGTCGGGGATCCTGCTTTAGTATAATCTTATGCGCAAACCCTTACAGCCCTCTTATACTGCCAGCAAATAGTTTGGGGTATTTTTTGACAAATCTGTCTAAAAGATTGGATTAACAGGGTATATCTTGTTTACTTTAGTCCAACCTTCCAAGGACGGAAGGACCCTGTTCAGATACGTATGTTTTGCATTTTGCTGACCTTCCCTTTAATTCAAAATCTAATTCACGAAAATCTAACAATTTTATAGGTTCCCCTGTGACAATTAGTAGTCTGATTTCTGGTTGAGATCGTTCAGTACTTGATACACTTATGAACAATTCGTTCCATACTTGTTTGTTAAGAATGGTATATATAGCAGAGTCTGCCAGTAGTTTCACTCACACCCCTTCTGCTACAATGTCACACAATGGTTTCTTTCTACATTGACTTACAATTTCTAAAACTTCTTCATATACACTTAATACTTGCACATATTCTTTATCAGAATCACTGAACCACTTGTCAGTATTAGACTTCGTACATATTCTTTATCAGAATCACTCAAACATTTGTCAGTATTAGACTTCTCCACTAGACATTTTACATATTTGGATTTACAACATACTCTTGCAAAGTGTCTCTTTACATTACATTTTGAACAGCTCTGGTTCAATGCTGGGCACTTTTTGTCATGAGCTAAGTGGTTAGAACTGCCACAATGATAACATTTCCCTTTCAAGTCTTCCATACGTTGTCCAATGGTCCTTCTTAAATTGGAATCTATGTATATGCTGGTGTCTTGGTAGGGTATACCTTCAGTTTTTTTCTTAATAAGATTTTGGCATCACTCATAAGCCATCTCGAATCTTAGGATTATTACAATGCATGACCACTGTACATGTTAGAGCTAGTTTCTTTAGTGCAGGAACATAGGGCCATATGTACGAACACATTTTCCCATAGACACAGAATGGGTAAAACCCTTTGCTACATCTGGCCCATAGTCCCTAATTTTCTCCTTTTCTCCCTGTTTCCTGAGGAAAAAATTGTAGTGATCAATGGCTGTGCATACCGTGGGTGACAAATAGGTATCCAGATCATCCAAGGCATTGGTGAATACATCTCTTTTATCTCCTGATCTAGGTTTTTTGTCTATTCTATTCTACACTTTCAGACGGCCCTGACCTAGAGAGTGCAATAGAAATGTTTTTCCTTTCAGTCTCTACTTGTGAAATGGTCACCAAAGGAAGCACAGCTCAATTATAGCAGAAGATGTTGGTGAAGAGCAGTGCCCTTTTCATCATCTGGCAACTGATGTGGCATAATGTGGTGGAACAACTTCAAGCAAGGTGGGGGCTTGACTGACACTCATCACCAACTTCTTCTGGCAAATAAACTCGAAAAACGCCAGATAGGGTAAGTCTCTTGGTTTATTTCAAGTAATGGAGGCCAAGCCCCATCCAGGCGTTGTGTCCAGTTTCCTCCCAAGCCTTGACTGACCAACTGTCAGGGACTGGTTCTGGAATCCTGGGCACACACACAGGCACACCCAAATACTAAAGTAGAACATAGAACACAAAACATTGTGTAGGGCCATCCAGGGGGGCATTGGGTACCTTAGTAAATCTGGTGCTGGGTTTGCATCACTCTATGTCGCCTTGCACGGCACAAGGGTGACACAAAACAATGAGAAATGTGACCCACAGTATTAGAAATGGGGTCTTTGGTTGACAGCAGGGTTACCCCCTGTTCAAGCAAGGACCCTCACTTTAGTCAGGGTAAAAGAGAATCACCCTCAGCTAACCCCTGCTTACCCCCTTGGTAGCTTGGTAGAGCAGTAGGCTTAACTTCAGAGTGCTAGATGTAAAGTATTTGTACCAACACATACAGTAACTTAATGAAAACACTACAAAATGACACAACACCAGTTTAGAAAAATAGGAAATATTTATCTAAACAAAACAAGACCAAATCGGCAAAAATCCACAATCCACAATACACAATAAAAATGCAGAAAGAGCCTTTAAGTAGTTTTAAACACACACTAATGCTGCTAGAGTGAACATGTACCTGGTGCACGTAAAAAATAACCCTGCACGGGCGGGTGTGCGTCAAAAATAACTCCGCACAGTGGTACGTGAGTCAAAAATCCAGCCTCACGATGATCCGAAGATCCTGCAGCGCAGGTTGTGATCTCCGAGCCTCCATCAGCGATGCTTCGCATCATTTCTCCTGCTCTGTGCGTCGATTCTTCGGTCGCCTTTCCTGCGACTGTCGTTTCTCAGCTGCAGAGCCGGCGTGTGTCGTTTTTTCAGCCGCAGATCGGATTTGAGTCAATCTTTTCCCCGCATGGCGCTCTGTGCATGGATTCTCTTGTCTTTAGGCTGCCAGCTTCTCCTTTCAGGGTCCCAGGAACTGGATGGACACCACAGGGAAGAGTAGGAGTCTCTCCAGAGACTCCAGGTGCTGGCAGAGAGAAGTCTTTGCTGTCCCAGAGACTTCAAACAACAGGAGGCAAGCTCCAGATCAAGCCTTGGAGATTTCTTCTCAAGATGGAAGGCACACAAAGTCCAGTCTTTGTCCTCTTACTCTGGCAGAAGCAACAACTGCAGGATAGCTCCACAAAGCACAGTCACAGGTAGGGCAGCTCTTCTTCCTCAACTATTCAGCTCTTCTCCAGGCAGAGGTTCCTCTTGGTTCCAGAAGTGTTTCTAAAGTCTGCGGTTTTGGGTGCCCTTCTTATACCCAATTTCTCCTTTGAAGCAGGCTTACTTCAAAGTAGAGTCTCTTTTGAATGTGAAATCCTGCCTTGCCCAGGCCAGGCCCCAGACACTCACCAGGGGGTTGGAGACTGCATTGTATGAGAGCAGGCACAGCCCTTTCAGGTGTAAGTCATCACTCTTTCCCTCCCTCCTAGCACAGATGGCTCTTCAGGATATGCAGGCTACACCCCAGCTCCCTTTGTGTCACTGTCTAGTGTGAGGTGCAACCAGCCCAACTGTCAAACTGACCCAGACAGGGAATCCACAAACAGGGAGAGTCATAGAAATGGTATAAGCAAGAAAATGCTCACTTTCTAAAAGTGGCATTTTCAAACACCCAATCTTAAAATCAACTTTGCTAAAAGATCTATTTTTAAATTTTTGAGCTCAGAGACTCCATACTCCACATGTCCATCCACTCCCAAAGTGAATCTACACTTTAATCATATTTAAAGGTAGCCCCCATGTTAACCTATGAGAGGGACAGGCCTTGCAACAGTGAAAAACAAATTTAGCAATATTTCACTGTCAGGACATATAAAACACATTACTATATTTCCTACCTTAACCATACACTGCACCCTGCCCTTGGGGCTACCTAGGGCCTACCTTAGGGGTGTCTGACATGTAAGAAAGGGGAAGGGTTAGGCCTGGCAAGTGGGTACACTTGCCAAGTTGAATTTACAGTTAAAACTGCACACACAGACACTGCAGTGGCAGGTCTGAGACATGATTACAGAGCTACTTATGTGGATGGCACAACCAGTGCTGCAGGCCCACTAGTAGCATTTGATTTACAGGCCCTGGCACCTCTAGTGCACCTTACTAGGGACTTACTAGTAAATCAAATAAGTCAATCATGGATAAACCAATCAACTTTACAATTTACACAGAGAGCATATGCACTTTAGCACTGGTTAGCAGTGGTAAAGGGTTCAGAGTTCAAAAGCCAACGGTAACAGGTCAGAAAAAATAGGAGGCAAAAAGACTGTGGATGATCCTGCATAAGCAAAACAGTCCAACACACAGTATGATCCATATGCATGAATAGTGAAGATAAAAGGCTGGAACTAGGGCCTCTCAATTTCACACACTAGGAACCCCTAACATGGTGTACGAATCATGCTTCCATTGGACTCCTCCCCTCCAGTGACTATGCACAATGTATAGGAGACAGTAAATCTAAACATATAAAAAGCACTGCTGACACATTAGAACACATACACAATGCCAAACAAACAGTTTTCTTAAGTTGAAATGTTACAACAGTTGGGTAGTATTTAGCACCAACCTTATTCCTAACAGAGAAAAGTAGCATTCTTGTCCCTCAGTTTAAAGGAAAGATAAAGGAATGAAGGTAACTGGAAAGGAAGAGAGCATAGAACTTACACATCCAGGGGCAAATTTACTAACAGTTGTAGCAGTTCAGTACAGCGACCTAGGTTGCTGTGCTGCATTGCGTCAAAGAGAGAGAGGAGAACCCGATCAGATTTATTAACATATGGCAGAAGCTCCCCCCTCAAACAGTATCTAGAGCCTCCTGTGAGTGCCTGTGTAAGGGGAGCAAGGTTGACAAACCACACAAAGAAGCAGAGGGACAGCAAAAACAGTGAAACAACTCCCTAACCCCACCCACCCTAGTTACAGAACAAATATATTGATCCCTCTCACTATCATGCTATTTCAGCAAAGGTCCAAATTTTCAGGGAGGTCTAGTACCGTGTTTGTCTGCTATCTTTGCCATGAAGCCATCCAACTGTGCATAGTGGGATCCTAGTTCACCTTTCGTCTGGAGGTCCGACAACACAATATTTTAAGCATATACCCACTTTCGCAGATCGATCAGCCAGTCCCAAGTCATCGGGATGTCACCACTTTCCAGGACATTGCAATGTGTCATCCCACTACTATCACTAGATCAAAGAATCTACAAGCCTTTGTGTTGTTTTTGGTGCACACTATCAATCCCAGCAGGCATGACATGATCTCTCAGGGAACCAACTTCCCATTCGATTCAGGTAAGCAGCTTAAGACTTCTTTCCAGAACTGTAGAATTGTGGGGGTAAACAATACTATGTGCATAAAGTTCGCCTCTGAGTCAGCGCATCTAGGGTATGTTGATCCCACCCCTGGCACTTTCACTCTATTCGCTTGGGGGACAAGTATGTGTGGTGTACATTATTAAATTGAGTAAAGTTCAATCTAGAGTTTTTGAAGATGAGCTTCACACTGCTAAAGCACTGAATCTAACCTCTGGACATCAACGCATGACCTATGTGTGCCTCCCAACACTCCTTCAGTTTCTCTAAGTGGTTCCCAAATTGCTGTCCCAGCGAGTTACTTGGTATCTTGCGCCAAGCATTCCAGGTGTCCACAACATTTTGTATTAAGGCATTGTAAAACAGAAATTGGCCTGAACACACATTGTAAACTTCCCTTAAATTATAAAAGGCTCTGAGGATCCCCTCTATGAACAAGTCATCCCAGATCAATATTCCCATCCAGAGCCATACTTCATTACACCACATATCACTCTCAGTCTAGTGCAACCCAGCAGCGACCACAATGGCCGCTCTGGTGCAAACGGATTGGGGGAGCATGGTCTTCCTATATAAGTAGGTCTTCCTGCATCTGTCTCACAACTTTCATTAGTGCATGTGCACCCTGTCTCCTTTTGTTAGTACTCAACAACCAGCCCAGTCTGATTTGACCATCTCAGTGAGTCATTCTGTCCAATGTCTCCATGACATTTGTTGCTATCGATCACCGCTTGGGGCGCTGGAGCTGTGCAGCTGCAAAATTTAGTTCATACTTAGGGGCACCTAATCCACCCTTTCCAGATGTGAATACAGTTTCTTTATCACCACCAGGTGGTGGCCCTTACCCAGACCAATGAGATGAGCAGTGTTTGCAACTCTCCAAGGAAGACTTTAGCACCACCAGTAAAGTGTCAACAAATACAATAATGGTCAGTAGCAGAAATTTGGCCACAGCTATGTGACCCAAGGTCAATAACTGTAAGGCAGTCCAAAGCAGCAGGAACTGTTGAATCAATATGAACACTTTACCCAGGTTGCAATAATTCAAGTCTTGCATGTCTTGAAAAGTGTTTACACTCAGGTAATGGTTATGAGTTCTAGCCTCAAACACTCAGCTGGAAAACTCACTTGGTGTCCTTACATTATACAAACTAAAGAAAATAGACAGAATTTGTCCCAATTCACTCTCAGCCCTAACATTGTACCAACGTCAGCAAGCATTGTGAGAAAAATCAAGCTGAGATTTTTCATTAAAATCCTTAAAACTGCATAACTTCTGATCTACTGATTAGATTTTTGTTGTTTTGGTATTTTGTATTGGTATTTGGTTTTTGGTATTTGGTGTTGTTTTATTTATTAAAGAAAGTTTTTTTTTTCTAACTTGATCTGGGTTTATTTTTGTGTGGTGTTTTTCACTTTATTACTGTTTGAAGTGTTGCACAAATACTTTACACATTGCCTCTAGGCTCAGCACAGGTTCATTTAGAGTTGGCTTGTGCCTCATTCTGACAAGGATTGTGGTTGCTCCTTGGCCAGACCTCATACTCCATTCAACTAAGAACCCAATTTCCTAAGGTCAGCATCTTTAAACACTATGGGGGTTATTCCAACTTTGGAGGAAGTGGTAATCCGTCCCAAAAGTGACGGTAAAGTGACGGATATACCACCAGCCGTATTACGAGTCCATTATATCCTATGGAACTCGTAATACGGCTGGTGGTAAATCCGTCACATTTAGGATGGATTACCACCTCCTCCAAAGTTGGAATAACCCCCTATATGCCAGTCTCTGCCAAGTAATATCCGGCATTCAGGGCCCTTAGTTCCTTAGGAGGTACGCCAGACCGTCCCTCACTATTGCAAAAATAATAGGAGAAAGAGGGCAAGCCTGTCTGATACTCCAACTGAGCTGTATTACCTCAAATGTTACCCCTCCAGTGCATACACTAACAACAGCACCCATTGGCAAAATGTTGGACAAAGCCCTAATTGCTGTAATACTTCCATCAAATATGACCAACTCAAGATTGTAAAGGTTTGTTTTTTTGACATCCCAAGAGTCAAGGCATTGCGTAGTCTGATGTATCATAAACCAGTCTTTGACTCTAGACAAGCAGTAGAGATTCAGAAAAGTGTTCCTTCTGTGGGTGAACCTATTCTGGTCCGAGTGTACTACAGTTTTGGCTATTGGAATCAAGCTGTTCATCAAGAACTTCTCCAGAATTTTATAATATAAGTTTAATACCAAAAGTGGTTGATATGACATCATCTTTACATGGCTACTACCTAGCAACAGAAGAACAATGATCAAGACCTCTCTCAAGGAGGCGGACAAACGTCTTATCGGTCTATCTACATCATATGCCCATAGTAGCTGGGGTTCAAGGCCTAAGGTGTAACTTCACTCAGAGCCCATGTGATTCTGGTGTTTTGCCTCTAGCCAATTGTGTTATTGCTGTCTGAATCTCTTGTACAGTGTTTGGTTCCTCCAGTTCTACCCTCTGGAGTGCATCAAGAATTGGAAGAGCGACCCTGTCTAAGAAGCTAGTTATCTCAGAAGCATCTGTTACTGAGAGCAGGGCATTGCATAATAAGCCCAGAACACTGCATTGATCTCCGTCTGTGTATTCACTAATGGATAGCCTCACCATCTCAATCCAGCCCTCTTTGCTGACAATGTTGTGATCCCACTCCATTTCCATTTCTCGTTCTTTCCTTGGTGCCTTGCTCTGTAGAAGGTGTACCTCATATTCCTATGGTCAACTTGCATCTGTTTCACAGTCTGCCATCCTTCATTAGGGTCAAATCATTTAATTGATTGCCTTTCATCTCAAGCCACACCAAAGCATCCTCAGGGATAGTAAAATAGATTTGGTCTTTGTCAAGGATGCGTCAGGGAATAATACAGGTTCATCTGTCAAAGGAGTGTCTTATCTTGCAGAAACAACTCCTGTCACTGTTTTTCTTCTGTGGTGTAGTCTAGAAAAATATTCACTGTACACTGTTTAACAATCTATAGGCCCTTGTTGCAAAAGATCTGTAGAATCTGATCCCTGTCATGATAATTAAATAGCTGCACTTCCACAGGTATGGGAGTAGCCCCAGGAAGAGGTAGTCTGTTCATGACCCTGTGTGCATATTCAATAAAGAAGAGGTGGATTGTTTACCATCCAGCATCTTGTTCACCAGCCACTCCTCCATGTATAGTTTCATGCTAGGATCTTCCATCCTCTCGCATTGACCCACCCCTCAGCATCATCTATTTTAAATTTAAATATCGCACCCTGTTGCATAGCATTGCAGCATTGCCTGCATATCTTGTACTGAGAGACGTATGAATGCCAGAGTGTACTCTTGTTACTACTTCCTCCAAGAGTTTTTTTTTTTACGTCTGCTCTGAGTAGCCCCATTTCTAACACAGCAGCACTGAATTTTGGCTTCAGTGTGGATTTGAAGGCAGATGTACGAACACTTTCCACTGTGTTTGTGTCACAAAAGCGATGCAACCTGACACCAAGTGTAGAATTGGGATTTACTTTCAAGCACAAACCTTATTTTCTACTGGAGAGTAGCCATAATGTACCTCAAAGTATTGCTATGCACTACTCTGTGACAAACAAGTGTACCATGGGTGGTACATGCAATGTGCCCTGCAATTACCCATGGCATTTGATGCAAAGTGCTATCTATTTCAAAGCAGATAAACTAGTTAAATTAATTTGTGGCATAAAAGTGTGATAAACTGACACAAAGGGGGTCATTCTGACCCCGGCGGGCGGCGGGAGACGCCCGGCTGGAGGGAACCGCCAGAATACCGCTGCGCGGTCAAAAGACCGCCGCGGGTATTCTGGGTTTCCCACTGGGCTGGCGGGCGACCGCCAAAAGGCCGCCCGCCAGCCCAGTGGGAAACACCCCTCCATGAGGATGCCGGCTCCGAATGGAGCCGGCGGAGTGGAGGATGTGCGACGGGTGCAGTAGCACCCGTCGCGAATTTCAGTGTCTGCTAAGCAGACACTGAAATTCAGGGTGGGGCCCTCTTACGGGGGCCCCTGCAGTGCCCATGGAGGGACCTGGTGGCCTCTACCCTGGGATGGGGAGACAGAGAGGGCTCTCAGCAACTCAGAGAACCCTCAGAAGACCAGGCACCACACACAGGGGTCCCACTGCAAGGAGACAAAGGAAGTGCATATGGAGGCCCATGCCGCACGACACAAAGGATTCCCACACCGCCCTAGAACCACTCAGGAAGCTGTGCTTTGCAGGATGGAGTGTTTGGGGATTAAGCTGTGTTGTGCACAAAGGACTTCTTAGAAAGTTGCACACAAGCCTTGACAACTGCAAGTCATGCGGTACACAGGGGTACTGTCTTGTGTGGGGAGGCAAGCTCTTACCTCCACCAAATTTGGACAGCTGGACGTTGGGACTGCTGGAGTCACTTTAGTTCACCACCCGTGTCACTGGATCCATGCCTGTCATCTGGAGAGGGGACCCATGCCACCGGTCGTCGCTGCAGAGAGGTGCCTGCTGAAGCAGGGAAGTGACTCTGTCATTCCACAGGTCCAATGGTTCTTCTGGTGCAGGCTGAAGACAGGCAGTCCTCGGAGGATGCATGACCTGGAAACTCACGCCAGAGCAGGGACTGGAGGTCCCTGAACCTGTGTCAACTGGATTATGCAAGGAGGGCACCATCTGTGCCCTTCAAAGCATTTCCAAAAGCTCTGAGAGGCTACCCCTCTCATGCCTGTAACACCTATTTCCAAAGGGAGATAGTGTAACACCCCTCTCACAAAGGAAATCCTTTGTTCTGCCTTCCTGAGCTTGAGTTTCTCAAGCAACAGGAGGGCAGAAACCTGTCTGTGAGGTGGCATAATCTGGGGCTGCATGGAAAACCTCAGAAGTTTGGTTTGACATTACAGGGGGTCCACTTTGGAGCCCCCAGAGTGCATGGGATTGTGCAACCAATGCTGGAATCAGTATTGGGGTACAATCCCAGTTGTTAGACACCTTCCAAGGCCATATTCAGGGTTACCATTGTGAAGCTTGACATAGGTATTGGCCTATGTCCAGTGCAGGTGTAAAATGGCATCCCCACACTCACAAAGTCTGGGAAAATGGGCCTGGACGATGTGTGGGCACCTCTTTTAGTGCAGGAGTGCCCTCACACACAGGTACTTTGCACCCAGACTTCAGGGTTGGAAGGCCTGACATATAGGTGACTTATAAGTGACCTATTGTATTGAAAAATGACTGTGAAAGGGTTCATGCAGCATTTCACACAGGCTGCACTGGCAGTCCTGCAGAAGCCTTTGCATTGGCTACCTATGGGTGGCAAAGGTAATTCTGCAGCCCATAGGAATTCCCTGGAACTCCAATGCCCTGGATACCTAGGTACCATATACTAGGGACTTATAAGGGGTGACCAGTATGCCCATTTGGAGTGGAATACTGGGTTACCAGTATGTAGTAATCAATTTGGAAATAGAGAGAGCATGAGCACTGGGGTCCTGGTTAGCAGGATCCCAGTGACACAGTCAAAACACACTGACATTAGGCAGAAATTGGGGTCAACATGCCAAAAAGAGGGTACTTTCCTACAGATGTTTCCTGGTGGTGCAAAATGTTTTAGATGCCTCTTGTGTCCTCAGGTCTCACCAGTGAATGCTAATGTCAGAGTTTTCAGCTTTGAGAAAATAAATGTGAAAACGGAGTAAGGATTGTTTAAATCCAACACAATATTTGGCATTTGAACTTTGCTCCGTATAGCTTTTTCAGCAGCAGCCCGTAATGCTATTTACACTAAGAAATGAAATATTCTTCCCACACATGCCTTCATGCCGGCAGTTACTCAGACAAGCAGACACTATTCAGCACCCTGGTATGCGCTGATTCTCATGTAGACTGACAGTACCTCAAAGCCAGACAAATCCGCACCCAGGCAGACAGCTTGCAATCTTCAAGCAAACACTCAAAAAGCCAAATACACATGCACACAGAGACACACCCATACCCAGGCACATCCTCATTAATACCAGACACTCAGCCAGCAACTTCTAGGCACACCTCATCAGGTAGACACTAATCTACACGTAGGCAGTCTCTCTCTCACACATACAGATCTTCAGCCAGGGAGATACAGACCAAGGCATGTGGTCACTGACACAGACCTTCAGCAAGCCAGATAAGACACCCATGATCCGTAAAAATATGATCTGATGTTGACTGAGGAAAGTCCATTCCAGAATCAGGAATGGCAAGGCTAAGGACAGTAGGAAGCAAAGACGTGAGCCATTTTCTATGCCAACTATCATAAACTGGGGAAGCCCTAAGTTTTAGAGTCAGTGAATTAGGTTTGAGAGGATGTAGAGAGTGTTGGGTTTTAAAACAGTGAGTGTGTGCTCAGCATTGAAAATAAGTAAACGGGGTGTACACCTTGACTATTGAAATTACAATATCAATGGGACATAAATATGATGAATATGAAGCGACTTGTATTGCGCACAGTTACTCCAGAGAGTGTCTCGGTGCAGATGCACAAGGTCCGAGGATGGAGCCAGTTAGTAGTTAATCTTGCACGAAAAGCCATGCTTTCAGCCTTATTTTAAAAGCTGCAGTATTACTCAGGGTGCAAAGCTCCAAAGGGATCTGATTCCATGCTGCTGATCCTAAGTAGTGATCTTAGGAGATTGAGGACTGAGTGATCTTCCTCTCATTCTGGCCCAATTAAATTTGGGAGTTACGCAAATAGTTTGTTAGCCGATCTCAAGTTTTTTGGTGCAGCATATAAACAGAATCTTGCTCTAAGATAGATAGACAGTTCTGGTAAGGTATTGAGCCCCGTGAACCAGAACTAGACCTTTGAACATTATTTTTTTTATGATAGGGAGACAGTGGAGAGCACACAGATGGGAAGACATTGATTGGCAGGTTCAGAAGCAGGCAAATTGCAGAGTTTTGGTCTACTTGGAGCCTACCCAGCAGCTGTTCCAGCAGTCTAAAATAGAGGGCATTTCCATAGTCCAATCTGGAGGGTATCAGGATCTGAATAACACTCTTTTTTTGTGAAGAAGTACAGAATGTATAAAAACCTTCTTAAGCAGAGCAGAATGCCAAAGCAAGAGCAAACCACCAATATTATTTGGGACTTAAAAGACAACTTGTCATCAAATGTAACCCCTACATTCTTGACTATGCCCCCCTGCAAGCCTTGGGGAGAAGCATCTTCAGGCCAATAGGTCTGCCAAAATTCAGATGGGGTATTGCTAAAAAACTGAATTTCAGTTTTGTCAGTTTTGTCAGTGTTGCACTTGAAATGGTGTGCAGTCATCCAGAGGAAAACTGTAGTCAGGCAGGTTTTAATCTGAACTCCAGAAATATATTTTTTCTTGCCACATGAAAACAGCAGGTGTGTATCATCAATGTATGATATCACTTTTGCCCCAAGGGCCTCAGTAATCTGGGCCAGAGGAGTAAGATAAAGGTAATATAGAATTGGACTCAGTGCCTAGCCCCGGGGGTCTCCCACTCTCAGTTCACACGGATTAGAGGAGAAGGGAGGAATCCAGATTTGTTGGCTTTTGCCTGCCAAAAAGGAGGTGAGCCAGTCCAAGACTAGACCCATTAGACCGAAGGAGTCGCGCCAGAAATCTGGAGTGTGGGACCATATCAAAGGCTGCTGATAGGTCTAACATGATCAGCACCACCTTTCCTCCAGCATCTAGAGTGCCCTTGGTATATTCAGATGCCTCCTTAAGCATTGCCTAAAGCCAGACTGGCAAGGATGAATCAGGTCATTGGATTGCGGATAATGGGAAAGCTGTTGATTCACATGTTTTTCACGTATCTTGGATAATGCTGGTAGCAGGGAGATTGGCCTGTAATTTGAAGGAATACGTGGGTCTGCAGATGTTTTTTTGATCAAAGGTAAAATCTTGAGAGAGCCTGATTTCAGAGTACGTAAAGCTGTCGTGAACTCTCCAGTGAAATAGGCTGTTAGACCTGGCATTCTTGGTGTGGAATCCCCTGTCTTTTTGCCTCTGTCTTTTATATTTTGACTGTATGCTGGACTTTGTGAAAGCCTGCCTTGCCCCAGACACTCACCAAACTGACAATCTTAAAAACATTCACCAAAACATGTGTTTTTAAATTGTGAGTTCAGAGACCCCAAACTCCAAATCTCCATCTGCTCCTAAAGGGAAACTGCACTTAAAATATATTTAAAGGCAGCCCCCATGTTCAACTATGAGAGGGACAGGCCTTGCAACAGTGAAAAACGAATTTAGCAATATTTCACTGTCAGGACACACATTACTATATGTCCTACCTTAACCATATACTGCACCCTGCCCTTGGGGCTACCTAGGGCCTACCTTAGGGGTGCCGTACATGTAAGAAAAGGGAAGGTTTAGGCCTGGCAAGTGGGTACACTTGCCAAGTTGAATTTACAGTTAAAACTGCACACACAGACACTGCAGTGGCAGGTCTGAGACATGATTACAGAGCTACTTATGTGGGTGGCACAACCAGTGCTGCAGGCCCACTAGTTGCATTTGATTTACAGGCCCTGACACCTCTAGTGCACCTTACTGTGGACTTACTAGTAAATCAAATATGCCAATCATGGATAACCCAATCAACCATACAATGTACACAGAGCATATGCACTTTAGCACTGGTTAACAGTGGTAAAGTGCTCAGAGTTCAAAAGCCAACAGCAAGAGGTCAGAAAAGATAGGAGGCAGGAGGTAAAAAGATTGGGGATGACCCTGCATAAGCAAAAGTCCAACAACCCCCTAGCGTCGGATTGTTGGGAACCACTCCCTCACAACACCGTAATATCACGAAATCGAAGCATTTGTGTTTTTAAGCTCTTTATTGAAGTTTAATCTTTAAAAATTCATACCTTTGCTTGTGCATGTTGGATTTTTGTTGTTATGGTCTTGTTTTACTCAGATATATATTAGCTACGTTTCTAACCTGGTATTGTTTTCATGGTGTTAATGCATGTGATTGTACAAATACGCTGTTTTTGCCCGCTGGCCCAGTGGAACACTCCTAATATGGCGGGCAAAAGACCTCCATTACTGGCGGTCTTTTGCCTGCAGCAGCTTCGCGGTCTTGTGAAAGGACCACCGAAGTCGTAATGAGGCCCTAAGACTTGCAGCACATTCAATTAGCTCTGTGGCCTGGGCCACACAAGTAAAACTCATTGTGGAGCGTGAGAGGCTTCTGGCAAGAAATAACATGTAGGGTAACACCTTTGTGTTGTTCCAACAATCATCCACGCTGACCCCCTTACATTCACATACACACACACTTGAACACTCTTGCTAATAGCACCCTAATGGAGTTTAGTGATATCCGGCTGGTTAATCTCGCTGTGTTTGCAGACATCCAGGGCCCCAAATTACCCTCCATTTGCCAACCAATTCCTGCCACCTTGCCCCCAACAGCTGGAGATGAAGCAATCTTTTCCCGGATACTAGGCCGGTCGCGGTCAAAATCACACTTCATAGGATCCAGGGAACATGTGTGGGGGGGGGGTAAATACAGCAATAATGGCTGATCAGGCAACAGTTAACATATAGAGGTTTGAGCACCAATTGGGAGGTTCTCTAAGAGGTCTGCGAAGCACGGAGGAGGGTCGCTGGGGCTAATCACAGCGGCACCCAGACAGGCACCACAGTACCCAAATAGTTACCAAATCCACACCTCCCAGGAAGGTGGCATAGGTCTGAGGTGTGATAACCTAAGTCACACCAAATGATTCTAATCTCACATGTAAAGTGCTCAATGCCACAATGCATGCCTTCCTGGAATAGGGTGCAACGTCCGGCATGCAATGACTTGAGTCACCCTAGACAGTTTGATCACACACCAAAAGAGTTTCAATGCAGTACCTCTCTGAAATGAGGCACTAGTCGGGTGCGCAATGACGACTCACATCAGACAATTCTGGACAATCACACAAAAGACTCCAAAGCTGTACCTTCCTGGAATGAGGCACAGCACCTGGTGCGCAATGACTTGAGTCACACTAGACAATAGGGTCACACAAAAAGAACTCCAATTCCGTACCTCCCTGGAATGAGGCACAACGTCTGGCGCTCAATGACTAGAGTTGCACCAGAAAATGCAGTCACAAACAAGGAACTCTGATTCTGAAATTCTTCGGAATGAGGCACAACATCTGATGTGCGATGACTTGAAGTCACACCAAACAATCCAGTCTCACACAAAGAACTCCAATTCCCTACTTCCCTGGAATAAGGCACAACATCTTGTGCGCAATGACTTGAGTCGCACAAGACAATCCGGTCACACAGAAACACAATTTCAGTGGTGCCACACAAGATAGAATGCTCCACTACTCCAGATGCACCTCCACCTCCGAGAGTCACAACCTATGAATCAGACACAACACACAATGAGCATGTAGTCAGGTGTCACACAAGAGCAATGCAATTCACTCAACAAAAGCTGGCCACATGGGGTCCCCCAACCGGTGAACCTGCTCACAACAAACAAGATATTGATGCTTGCAGTTGTCCCATGATGAAAGGCCACATTCCATAAGCATGGGCAGTACTTTGAAGGCTCTGCATCAGGCAATGCTGGTCTGCAGGCACAATAATTAATCTACACTCACGCTGCTGCTACCAGGTGGAGTCTAGCAGACGATAAGTGTGGAAGAGGGCACCGCTCTCCAGATGACACTAGAAGACAGTGTAGGTCCCTCGCGGGAGGTCTTTCATGTCCCTAAGACCTCCAGACAGAAAAGGGGCATACTTAAGAGTGCCACACAGCTGCAGCAATCTGCCCGGGCCAGCCACTATGAAGGATTGGTGTGTGGATCCCTTCCAAGGACAGTAAATACTCCAGTGCACAACAGATTCCTCTGGCAGTGTGCACCACACGGTCCAGCATTACTGGTCCAACGTCACCATTAGTGGACCTCTGAGTTGCTAAAGTGTGGTACTCATAGTTATACTCAAGTGTGCCTTTGAAGTTGGGGGTGATCCAAAGGGGTCCCTTTTGAACTACAGATGTCTCCCCTAAATTTCAGTCTTGCCTGCCATGGGGCTGTAGAATGCAGATCTTTATCTTTAGTGGTGCTATGATCTGGCTCCGAGAGGCCAAGGGTCAGAACCTCATCCTACAGCCCATCCATCCAGGCCCTTAAATGGCAAAGGTGTGTTGTTCCAGTTACCTATGTTTCATAGCTGTCACTGAGGAATGCACAGTTTTACTTTTCCCTCACCAGCTTCCAGTGGAATGAAGCTGTATTAAAAGACATTCAAAAACAGTTTTTAGAACATAGAAATGGCCACTTCCTAGAAGTGGCATTTCTAGGTTATTGTTAAAAAAACACATTCACTATGAGAAGGACTTTGTCATTGTGAATCGAATGATAGTAAACATCATGGGGATGGCTCCACTGCAATTCACTATTGCAGCCAGGATTAATTATAAATGTCTTCCCATGTTAGCATATGGGCAGAGCAGCTCTCATGGGCAGTGAGCACACACATTGGCAATCTGCACTCCCTGGGCACATGTGCCCTGGCACATGCACAAGCCTGCAGTGATAGGCTGACACAAGTTTAGGATCACCAAAAAGTTGAAAGTGTGCCCATACAGGCCTGTTGTGACAGGTTCAGTATATATAAAAACACCAGTGTGCAAGTGTACACACTGTGGCAAGTGGTGCCAGGCTCAATATATATCAAAATACCTAACCAGGGTTGTTCACGGCCTGAGAGACGCCATCCTGAGCACAGTCACACATGTGCCTCCACAGGCCTGGATTCTTAGGCCTAAAACATGTTGACAGGCTGTTCTAGTGAGTGGCACACTCAGTGCAGCACCCCACTAGTTGCCAGGGCCGTATGTGTTGTGCCTTCTTACAAGGTACTCCTGGATACAACACTGCAACCATGCCCATGAGCACCCCTTCCTGGTATATGTATGAAGGGTGTGTGCACTTTCTCACTGCAACACAGTGGGAAAGTGCCCAGAGTCCTAATGACTTATGAAGACAGTCAGCCAAAAAACTGAGAGAAAAAACAAAGAGTCCCATTGGAAGGTCATATCCAACACTGGTTGACAGAAGTATGCACCCCTATCAAGCAGTAGCCACAATCCTAGTAAGGGTAAGTCACAAACATAACATAAATTAAGATGCGCTCACTCTCTGGTAGCTTGACAGACAACAGTCAGGCTTAACCTGAAAAGACAACATGTTAGATATTTGTGCACCACTTTAAACAGTAAAACAGTGAAAACACCACACAATAAGACCACACTTTGGGGCATACTTACTAGTGTCGCGTTGGCACATCGGTCCGGTTGCACCACTTTTCTTGCGTACCCCACCTAATGACACTGCAGTTGCGCTGTATTTACAATATGGCAAACCATGGTGGTCATTAGGGCAATAGTGTCAATATTCTTTACGCTACTTGGGTGCTTGACTGCACTACAATCAAAAATATAGATGTTAGAGCAGAAAAGCACAGGGAGACCCATTGATTAAAATGGGTGCATCATTTTAAGGCCTGCTCATAGCAGGCATTAAATATGACAGAAAATTGGCACAGTGAAATGTTGTAAATTTCACTGAGCCATTTTGTCAGGCCTCCCTGTGGGGGAACACCCCCCTTGCATACATTATGCTTGGTGAAGGCAAGGATTGCACCACTTTGTAAATACAGCATGAGAGAAAGGCATTCTTAACAATGCCTTAGCATAAAAATAAAAAATGAAGTTAGGGCAGCTCAAGGTGGCACTAGGAGCTTGTAAATATGCCCGTTAGTTAGAAAAATAGATCTTAATTTAATAAATAAAACAAGATCAAAACATAAAAAATTCAGAAGGAGAACTTGAGATACATTTTTGAAGAATAAACTGTAAAATGGTACTTAGGAACAAAAAGTGATGACCTGGGGTATCTGGTTGCGTCAGACCGGTACAAAGTCAAACAGTCAGGCTGACCGAGATGGAGCATAGGCCAGCTACCAGGACTCTGTTGGACCTCCTGAAGAAAAGTGTCTTAATTTTGGTTGGGTCGACTTCAAAGATGCTGGGAAATGGCTAAAGTGATATGTTGTGTCGATCTCCGCAGTGGCAGCGATGCATCGATCCTTCCCATGCAATAGTGAAGATGCGTCAATTTTTTCCATGCATGTGTGGGATCACAAATGCAGCATTTCTGAAGATGATGTGTCGAGGTTGTTCCACGTTGGAGAGGTGATGCGTCAGCTCCAATCCACTTAAGGGGGCCGATGTGCCAGCTCTGATCCACACAGCAGAGGTGATGCACCAGTTTTGATCTGCACAGTGGCAGCTTCCAAGGATCCAACACTGGGGCGGCACCGCTGGACAGGGTAGACTCACAGATGGCAGAGTCAAGGTGTAGATCTAGGTGGGTTGGAAGTCTGTTACACCCCTGTTATGTCCCTGAGACTTCAATCAGGAGACCAGTCAGCTGGCCCTTGGTGTCACTCTGGGTTCTGGGTTGGAGAAATGCAGGTCCAGTCCTTCTCATTCCCAGGCAAGAGGGCAGCTGGCAGCAGGTCAGTACAGCAAAGCAGTAGTCATGCAGAGTTGCATTCCAGCTGAGTGGTAGTCCTTGAAGCAGCACAGCAATCTTTCTTCCTATTTGAGTACCACGGGTACTGTTTTGGTGGTGTCAAAAGTCAAGGCCCCATCTGGTCTTTGAAGCAGCGAAGACTTCAAAATCAGAGGCCCTGACATTCCAGCCCTGGTTCCAGACTCACTACAATGAGTTGTGTAACCCTTTGTGTGGGGACAGCCCAATTGGGTGCAAGTGTGAGGCTGTGCCAAGCTCCTCCATCCCAACTGGCCCATGATGGCTCATCAGAATGTGGATGTCCCATCAAGTCACACCTAAGCTCCTATTGTGTTTGGCTGTCTAGAGAGAATACACAAAACACAGCTTTCGGCTATCTCAGATAAGTAATCAGAGCCAGGCAGCAGACATCAAATGGCTAAAGTAAGAAAATGACATTTTCAGAATTAAAATTTATAATCCGACTTGACCATAAGATGTGATTTAAAATTGTGAATCCAGGGACACCAGACCCAAAAAACAACTCTCTTCCAGATTGTAAATTACACTTATAAGATGTGATAAGGTAATCCCAATGTTATTCTATGGGTGAAACAGACCTTGGTGTTTGAAAAACAAATTTGTGTGTTTTTCACTACCAGAGCATGTAAAACCTAAATGTACGTGTCCTGCCTTTTAAATACCCAGCACCCTGCCTTCTGGATTGTTCATGGTCTACCTTAGGGGTGATGTATATGTACAAAAAAGAAAGGTGTGGACCCGAGAACAGGATTATTTTGCCAGGTCAACATGGCAGTGTGAACTGCACATACAGATTCTGCAGTGGCAAGCCTGAGTCATGGTTAGGTGGGTGGCAGAATCAGTGCTGGAAGTTCACAAGTAGAAATTCATGTTCAGGACCAGCACACATGTAGTGCACTGTACTAGGGACTTAGAAGTAAATAACATATGCCAATTGGGTATAAGCCACTATTCCAATGTTTAGGAAAGAGAGCACTTTAGCACTGGTTAGTAGTCAGGAATGTGGAGAAGTTAGTTGAAAAGTTTGGGGGGCAACCTCCCTAAGCATATCAGGTATAACTTGATTTAGAAAACAGAGAAAGAGGAATATCTCTAGCTTAAGGTATCTCACATCAATATGATGACAGGGATTTGTTGAAGTATTATGTGGAGGGGAGGTGACCTTTAATAATCAGTTTGAATGAAACATTAAACTTTCACTAATGTCAGAAAAGTTGGGTAGTAACTTTATATTATTAACCTCTTGGGAGCCTTGGACGAGATGATCTCGTCCAAGGCTACAGTTCCCCTGTGCCTTGGACGAGATCATCTCGTCCATGGCACAGGGGAACTTGGGGGTGCGCTAGCGCGCCCCCCGTGCACCCCCCTTCCCCCCCCAAGTCGGGGATGGAAGGGGAAAACCTTCCCCTTCCACCCCCGACCCCCCCCGCGCGCTGATGTGTCACAGGGGCCTCCCTCGTCGCGCTGAAAGCTCTGCTTCCAGCGCGATTGAAAAAGAAATGCAAAAGCATTTCTTTTTCAATCACTTGGGAGGCCCGGAGGGGCTTCAAAGGGAAGGAAAAGTATTTCCTTCCCTTTGAAGTCCCTCCGAGGGTTTCAAAAGCCGGATTGCTTGCAATCCGGCTTTTGAAACCCCACTAGACACCAGGGATTTTTTTTTTTTCTTTGAAATTGACAAAAGGGAGTGACCCCTTGGGCAAGGGTCGCTCCCAGGGGGGGCATTTTTTTGAAAAGGCCTTTTCTGCCCCCAGGGGGGGCAGAAACCTCTAGGCACCAGGGACCATTTTTTTTTTTTTTTTTTCATTTTTTTTTATTGAGGTAGGGAGCGACCCCTTAGGCAAGGGTCGCTCCCCTTGGGGGAAAATTATATTTTGGCCATTTCTGCCCCCCTTGGGGGCAGATTGGCCTATTTTGATGAGGCCAATCTGCCCCCAAGGGGGGTAGAAACCACTAGACACCAGGGATTTTTTTTTTATTTTATTGTTATTGACAAAAGGGAGCGACCCCTTGGGCAAGGGTCGCTCCCAGGGGGGGCATATTTTCGGGAAGGCCTTTTCTGCCCCCCCTGGGGGCAGATCGGCCTACTAATAGGCCGATCTGCCCCCAGGGGGGGCAGAAACCTCTAGGCACCAGGGACCATTTTTTTTTTTTTTTTTTCATTTTTTTTTTTTTGGTGGGGAGCGACCCCTTAGGCAAGGGTCGCTCCCCTTGGGGGAAAATTATATTTTGGCCATTTCTGCCCCCCTTGGGGGCAGATTGGCCTATTTTGATGAGGCCAATCTGCCCCCAAGGGGGGTAGAAACCACTAGACACCAGGGATTTGTTTTTTTTATTATTGTTATTGACAAAAGGGAGCGACCCCTTGGGCAAGGGTCGCTCCCAGGTGGGGCATATTTTCGGGAAGGCCTTTTCTGCCCCCCCTGGGGGCAGATCGGCCTACTATTAGGCCGATCTGCCCCCAGGGGGGGCAGAAACCTCTAGGCACCAGGGACCATTTTTTTTTTTTTTTTTTCATTTTTTTTTTTTGGTGGGGAGCGACCCCTTAGGCAAGGGTCGCTCCCCTTGGGGGAAAATTATATTTTGCCCATTTCTGCCCCCCTTGGGGGCAGATTGGCCTATTTTGATGAGGCCAATCTGCCCCCAAGGGGGGTAGAAACCACTAGACACCAGGGAGTTTTTTCTTTGCGTGAATTTCACGCAAAGGGAGCGACCCCTTAGGCAAGGGTCGCTCCCTGGGGGGGAGGGCAATTTATTTTAGGCCATTTCTGCTCCCAGGGGGGGAAGAAACCTCTAGGCGCCAGGGCAAATTTTTTTTTTGTGTTTTTTTTTTTTGTTCTTTCTTTTTTTTAGAGATGGGGAGCGACCCATCAGGCAAGGGTCGCTCCCCTGGGGGGCAAATTGTATTTAGACCATTTCTGCCCCCCTGGGGGCAGTTTGGCCAATTTTAGGTCAATCTGCCCCCAAGGGGGCAGAAACCACTAGGCACCGGGGATTTGTTTTTTGGTGCCAATGTCACGCAGGGGGAGCGACCCCGTAGGCAAGGGTCGCTCCCGGGGGGGGGGGGGTGGGGGGAGCAAATTTATTTTAGGCCATTTCTGCCCCCCCGGGGGACAGATCGGCCTATTATTAGGCCGAACTGCCCCCGGGGGAGGGGCAGAACACTCTAGGCGCCAGGGCAATTTTTTTTTTGTGTTTTTTTTTTTTGTTGTTTCTTTTTTTAGAGATGGGGAGCGACCCATCAGGCAAGGGTCGCTCCCCTGGGGGGGCAAATTGTATTTAGACCATTTCTGCCCCCCTGGGGGCAGATTGGCCAATTTTAGGTCAATCTGCCCCCAAGGGGGCAGAAACCACTAGGCACCGGGGATTTGTTTTTTGGCGCCAATGTCACGCAGGGGGAGCGACCCCGTAGGCAAGGTTCGCTCCCGGGGGGGGGTGGGGGTGGGGGGGGGCAAATTTATTTTAGGCCATTTCTGCCCCCCCGGGGGACAGATCGGCCTATTATTAGGCCGAACTGCCCCCGGGGGGGGGGCAGAAACCTCTAGGCGCCAGGGGAATTTTTCTTTTTTTTCTTCTTTGTTTCTTTTTTTAGAGATGGGGAGCGACCCATCAGGCAAAAGTCGCTCCCCTGGGGGACAAATTGTATTTAGGCCATTTCTGCCCCCCTGGGGGCAGATTGGCCAATTTTAGGTCAATCTGCCCCCAAGGGGGCAGAAACCACTAGGAACCGGGGATTTGTTTTTTGGCGCCAATGTCAGGCAGGGGGAGCGACCCCGTAGGCAAGGGTCGCTCCCGGCGGGGGAGGGTGGGGGTTGGGGGGGCAAATTTATTTTAGGGCATTTCTGCCCCCCCCCCCGGGGCCGGCTGAGCTACAGGCCAAACACCACAGGTAGGCACCTTGCAAAAAACACCTCTGTTTTCTGTGAAAAAATATGTTGTGTCCACGTTGTGTTTTGGGCCATTTCCTTTTGTGGGCGCTAGGCCTACCCACAGAAGTGATGTACCATTTTTATCGAGAGACTTAGGGGAACGCTGGGTGGAAGGAAATTTGTGGCTCCTCTCAGATTCCAGAATTTTCTGTCACCGAAATGAGAGGAAAAAGTGTTTTTTGGGCCAAATTTTGATGTTTGCAAAGGATTCTGGGTAACATAACCTGGTCAGAGCCCCGCAAGTCACCCCATCTTGGATTCCCCTGGGTTTCTAGTTTTCAAAAATGCACTGGTTTGCTAGGTTTCCTCAGGTGTCCGCTGAGCTACAGGCCAAAATCCACAGGTAGGCACTGCTTTTTATAAAAAAATGTGATGTGTCCACGTTGTGTTTTGGGCCCTTTCCTTTCGTGGGCACTAGTCCTACCCACACAAGTGAGGTATCATTTTTATCGGGAGACTTGGGGGAACGCTGGGTAGAAGGAAATTTGTGGCTCCTCTCAGATTCCAGAACTTTCTGCCACAGAAATGTGAGTAACATGTGTATTTTTAGCCAAATTTTGAGGTTTGCAAAGGATTCTGGGTAACAGAACCTGGTCCGAGCCCCGCAAGTCACCCCTCCTTGGATTCCCTTAGGTCTCTAGTTTTCAGAAATGCACAGGTTTGGTAGGTTTCCCTAGGTGCCGGCTGAGCTAGAGGCCAAAATCTACAGGTAGGCACTTCGCAAAAAACACCTCTGTTTTTTTCCAAAATTTAGGATGTGTCCACGTTGCGCTTTGGGGTGTTTCCTGTCGCCGGCGCTAGGCCTACCCATGCAAGTGAGGTATCATTTTTATCGGGAGACTTGGGGGAACGCTGGGTGGAAGGAAATTTGTAGCTCCTCTCAGATTCCAGAACTTTCTGCCACAGAAATGTGAGGGACATGTGTTTTTTTAGCCAAATTTTGAGGTTTGCAAAGGATTCTGGGTAACAGAACCTGGTCCGAGCCCCGCAAGTCACCCCTCCTTGGATTCCCCTAGGTCTCTAGTTTCAGAAATGCACAGGTTTGGTAGGTTATCCTAGGTGCCGGCTGAGCTAGAGGCCAAAATCTACAGGTAGGCACTTCGCAAAAAACACCTCTGTCGATGTGTCCACGTTGCGCTTTGGGGCGTTTCATGTCGTGGGCGCTAGGCCTACCCACGCAAGTGAGGTATCATTTTTATCGGGAGACTTGGGGGAACATAGATTAGCAAAACAAGTGCTATTGCCCCTTGTCTTTCTCTACATTTTTTCCTTCCAAATATAGGAGAGTGTGTAAAAAAGACATCTATTTGAGAAATTCCCTATAATTCACATGCTTGTATGGTCACCCCGGAATTCAGAGATGTGCAAATAACCACTGCTCCTCAGCACCTTATCTTGTGCCCTTTTTGGAAATGCAAAGGTTTTCTTGATAGCAATTTTTTACTCTTTATATTTCAGCAAATGAATTGCTGTATACCCGGTATAGAATGAAAACGCACTGCAGGGTGCAGCTCATTTATTGGCTCTGGGTTCCTCGGGTTCTTGATGAACCTACAAGCCCTATATATCCCCGCAACCAGAGGAGTCCAGCAGACGTAACGGTATATTGCTTTCCATAATCTGACATTGCAGGAAAAAGTTACAGAGTAAAACATAGAGAAAAATTGATGTGTTTTTCACCTCAATTTCAATATTTTTCTTTTTCAGCTGTTATTTTCTGTAGGAAACCCTTGTAGGATCTACACAAATGACCCCTTGCTGAATTCAGAATTTTGTCTACTTTTCAGAAATGGTTAGGTTTCTGGGATCCAGCATTGGTTTCATGCCCATTCCTGTCACTGACTGGAAGGAGGCTGAAAGCACAAAAAATTGCAAAAATGGGGTATGCCCCAGTAAAATGCCAAAATTGTGTTGAAAAATTGGGTTTTCTGATTCAAGTCTGCCTGTTCCTGAAAGCTAGGAAGCTGCTGAGTTTAGCACTACAAACCCTTTGTTGATGCCATTTTCGGGGGGAAATCCACAAGCCTTCTTCTGCAGCCACTTTATCCATTTTTTTAAAAAAAAACGAAATTTTCACTGTATTTTGGCCAATTTCTTGGCCTCCTTCAAGGGAACCCACAAAGTCTGGGTACCTCTAGAATCCCTAGGATGTTGGAAAAAAAGGACGCAAATTTGGCTTGGTTAGCTTATGTGAACAAAAAGTTATGAGGGCCTAAGCGCGAACTGCCCCAAATAGGCAAAAAAAGGCCTGGCACAGGAGGGGGAAAAGGCCTGGCAGCGAAGGGGTTAAATAGGTCTAGTGAGTGGCTATCACTAAATCGTTAAGATGACTTATAACAGTGTACACTATATGGAAATTGGAGCAAGAATGCAGGAGAGTAACCACTGTTTGAAAGCGAGAGAATGAATATTTGTGTGGTAACATGGCAGGAAGATCATAAATCCAGCAAATGTTTTGATTTGTAGACTTTGCTAGAAGACAGTTATCTTGTCTTACAGTGATGGAAAAGCCAAGGGTTAAGAAGAATACCGCCGTTACAATGGAATTCTTCACATCTTGGTACATTGCAGCATGTCCGTTACAAAGTATAGAAATATACCACAATTTATTGTGACAGCACTAGTCATTACAACACAGACTTTGTACAATGTGTTGCTGGAGTGTTAAAAACATTTTGCTTGTCCATTATACACTTGCTGTAATAAAATTTGTGATATACATATATATATATATGTATCAATCCAAGGCCCTTTCAGGGTTAGAGCCTTCTCTCATCTGTTCACTCATGTCTGATGAAGCAAGGTGGAATGACTGGGGGGGGTCTTACAGTGTAATACTAACACGTTAGCTGAAGTGGACCTGAGTTCACACCAGTAAACATTAGCTTAGTCTTGGTAGAGGGGCAAAGGGCGGTCAGGCTACTTAAAGGAACGTAAAGCATTTCACAACACCCAAATGGACTACAAGTAATTGACACGACTCAAAAGAAACCCAACACTAATTTAGAAAAATAAAGCTGATTTCAATCTCAATTTAGACACCAAAATAAACTTTGTATCTTACATACAACTTGAGTCATGGATTTTTTAAGCATTTAAAAATAGATGCACTTTTAGTTCTCAAACAGATACCATTGAAGTCAATGGAGGAAAAGCACAGCATGCGATCAGTCACTTGTGGGGTGAGTTCCGTGGAAAACACCAGGAGTTAAGGTCCTGTGGGTCCCTAGACCAAGACTCAACAGTCAGTAAATCATTACCTTGCCTAGGGAGTCCAGGTGCAGAGGTGCTCTGGCTGTCCTTGGTGCTGATGGGAGCTGTCAAAATTGCAGTACTTGACAGAAACACATTTGGAGATGGACCTACCCTCTGAGAGTAGAGGCCTTTGGGGTCCCAGGACCTGGATTCCACAGCTGGAACTTTGCTACCACATTCGGCTGCTCCAGGTGGAGAGGTAGCCTTGCAGCTGTCAATCACAGGAGGGTCGCGCCAAAGATACTTTGCCACTTGGTCAAGGTAACCTTCTTCAAGATGCAGGATCTCTACAGTAGGGTCATTGCCAATGTCAGTCACTATTGCAGGGAGTTGCTTTGGAGTTGTTGATTTCGGTGAAGTGGTTGGTTACAGGGCTGGTGACTGACAAGCCTTGGCAGCGGCAACAGTAGTCCACGAGTACTTCGTTGGCTGGAGATCAACAGGAGGGGAGTAGCGGCTCGAAACTTGGTGTGAGCCTCACTACAGCTCCTGCAGTTCAGGTCACTGACTTTCCTTGGGTTCACTCATGTGAGGCCGGATGGATTGCACTTCTTGTGACGCAGCACAACAATTCTTCTGCAGGTTGCAGGTGACTGGTTCCACCAGTCAGGGGAGTCTGCTTCAGCTTCTGGCATTAACTGGAGTCTCTCTTGTGGGAGCAATGAACTTTTTCCATGAACACTGTTCCAGTGTTTGGTCTCCTAAGGACACTTAAGTTTCCTCTCTTTGTGCTGTGGCAAAGTCCTAAGTCCTGTTGTACTGACGATGTCTTCTGTGTGCCTTTCTCAGATTCAAAGTCACAACTGAGATTCTGGTGCAGGGGAGCCCCTTAAATCCTAGTTTAGGTGGTGTTTAGGATGTGAGGGACAGTGGCCAATGGGCTACTGCTCCCTGAGGTGAGGACTCCTTGTGGAAGTATATCTCTTTTCTACCCAAAACCATCTAATTTCAAGGTTTTCCAACATGGCAGAACCTTTCATTGGCTGTACAGACCTCCTAGCTCACCCTAAAGGTGTGGCTAGCCTCTTGGATGTGTACACCTCCTGCATAACTAATTTTCCCACCTCTCAACCTGGACGGGGGGTACTTTGTCCTTGAGTGAGGGACAAGAGATTACATGTCAAGGGCAGTTAAAGCCATTGAGGCTCACTGCCTTGATCACTGTAAACACTTGCCACATTGAGAGGACGGAAGTGTGACCTCTTTCCTGCCCAGATCCTTTGTCTCTCTCCTGGGGAAGTGTTAGCACAACCAGGAGGAGGGCAGACTCTTGACTTGATGGCAAATGGCTTGGGGGAGCCCACCGAGGCATGACAAAGCTGGCAACTTAGTGGGCATCCTCTAAGGACACCACCAGCATGCATGCTAGCTAATCCTGGGCATGAGAAACATGCTCCGGGTTAGAAAGCACTGTGTTTCACACCAAACACAGGGGAAATTGGATGGGCCATCATGGAGCTGGACATCTGGGGATTGCCCGTGTGCCAGCCCATGTTATCCCATTAAGTTCTAAATGCTATCACAGGGTCATGTATGCTCATGCATATATGTCCTCATTCATAATACAGTGCACCCTTCCTCTTGGGCTATAGGAAGCATACCTTAGGGGTGACTGACCTTTACTCTGGGCAGTGAAGTGCCTGTCTGCACCTGAAGTGAGCAGAGTAGAACTTAAGCAGACAAGCTGCTTGTGCTTGAGCTGACATGGCAGCTTTGCAATTTTTGCTTTAACTTGGGTCCAGCAGGGTGGCACAATCAGTGACGTAGCCCTGGTGACCACTTTACCATCCTTACCCTGGGTATCACTGGTGCCATTTATTAAGGCCTTACAGGGGTGGCGAAGTCCTTACCGATTGGGTTCACCAAATCACAGTACAATTTAAGGGAAAAAGCACTGGCACTGAGGTCTGATCAACAGGCCTCAGTGCACTTTCAGAAAAAGTGGGGGGTGATCATCCAAAAAAGGGACTTTGCAACACATGATATCCAAAATATTGAGCACGAGATAAGGAAACCAAAAATCAGAACCTGGAAACTTGGTAGATGGAGAAAGGGGTTTAGTGCAAATCATTAATGTGTTATTGTGCACAAGTGTCTAAATAGGTGCAATGCATGTTAATAGATTAAGTTCAATAATAAGTCGAAATTGATTTATTCATGAGGTAGTGTTAAAACACAATGTACCAAACCTCTAGACGCTGTAGTGTGATAATGTCCTATTGATGTTGATAGGTTTCAAGAAAAAATATAAATTTTTAATTGTATCATTGTGTGTTGATATGTTAAAGAAGAAAATGCAGGAGATGTATATTTTTGGGTAGTAGAAATATAGATGATGTCTTAGGAAATCTGTTTCATCAACTCCAGTACATTACTGAAGGGCAGAAGTAAAATGAGATGAGGACTAGAAGGTGTGTTTTTTGCAAACTATAAGACGTTATGATAACTGGATGAGCTTCTGCAAGGTTCTTAAATGGGCATCTTCCTTATCAGCATGTTCACTGTATGGTGAAAACTGTAAATGTCTGATTTAAGATTGTGAATGCCAAAGCATTTTGGGAATATTGACCACACAGCAGTTGTCCTCAATGGATATATTATCCATGCTCTGGTTGTGCGACATGGAAAATAGGTTATTCTGGTTTTGTGGAAACTTGCAAAGATACAGATAGGGGTGGTAGGATCCAGTATTGAGTGCCGTCCTGATATTGATAGCAGCATTGTAGCATAATAACCACTTTCCTAAAATTAATGTCTTTCACTTAGGATACATGAGCTGTAATAGAATTCCAATACTTGAACATAAACTTAATAACTCTGCCACTTCCATGTCTATGTGGTAATAAAAAAGTGTTGACTAGTAATGATAGGATCAGAGTGCTCGTAATACCTTAAGCACCTTCCATTTCATTGTTTTTTCAGTCTTGTTTAATACAATATTCAACTAACTACTCAGAATGACATCCTAAGTGTCACGTTTCAAAAGTGTGAATGAAGGAGAAATTACCGTTAATTGTTACTGAGTCAATTTCGGGCAGGTTAAAAGACTGAACGGTGTTAAGGTATCTCCCTTAGTTTTCCCTGTGTCACCACACTTTCAGTTCTCAAAGGTTCAGAGCTGCAATTCGAACGTCAGGAATAATTCTTGGTTTGATTCCTTGAAAATTGGACTCAAGCTGCACACGCTTCACTTGTGTGGTTCGTACACATTGTTAATCACGGGCTATGATTTATTATTTTTTCAACGGCTATACAAATGTAATTTCTTTCAAGTTCTTGATTGTTTTGCTTACAAGAAAAATGTCTAAACTGCAGAGCAAGAGTTTTAGGGACATATGTACTAAACACTGATCACAAATTACTGGTCGCAAAGTGTGACTAGTATTTTTGCAACCAATTATGCACTAATAGGTCGGTTCTTAAATAGCTGAATTGTAGAGAAACATAATCCAGCCTACCTCGTGTATCTTAATGAGGTAGGCCACAAAGTGCAACTCCCAAGAATTGGGGATGGTGGCCTGATGGGGTCAGCAGCCCATCATGTTTCTGACTGCTTTTTTTAATAAACCAAACTTTCTTTTGTTAAATACACCCATTTTGTTTGAAGGAAATGAGGTTTTGTTTAAAAAAAATGTTTTTCTTTAAAAAAGGCAGCAAGTAGTGAAAGGACCACTGCCTCTTCTTAAACAAACTATTTTATTTACAATGAGGAAGCATTCCTAAAGGAACCACTTCCCTTTTTTTAATAGATTACCAATTTTTTGCCATTAGATTTTGCTAGTAAAACATTGATACATTACATACCGATTCAGTATTTGGAAGGGTAGCCTACAAACATGCCCATTCCCAGTGAAATCCCATTTTAGGAGTCAGACAAACTCTTGGGTCCTAAAATGGGATTAATAGGGAAAAGCATTGTAACCCTGGCAAACTCAGAATCGTAGCATTTTGACCATTAAAATGTTCAGTACATCAGGCTAGTAAAGCGTTAAATTTTGAATTCAACCAGTTTAGGGAATAAGAAGAAGCTCTGTTTAAAATAGCAGATTTTCCCTTTACCTTTACTTTGATAACTCTCCTGCAGGTTCTTTTCATTGATTTACGTTTCTACAGCTATTAACGACATGAAAAGCAAGCACGTCACAGCTTGCTATTAAGACTCACTTACAAATAAGAGCAGCTTTGTAGAATAATAAATATCTAATCCGTGTTTTAAAAACCGAGATCCCTTACTGTCTCCTTCCTGAAAGGTTAGAGGATCTATTCAGAAACATTGAACTGTCAGCTGCAATTCACATCGATGCAGTTTGTATTTAGTTGAGAAGCTCTTGTTTTGCCATATTGTTGACAGGATTTCAGTTCTTTTCATGTGGTCCACAACGCATGAATGTTAACTTTGCAGACAATAGCGTTTTACGTAATTCACAACATTGAATCGGAAAGAAAACTTTGAGTTAGTAACTTCATTTTACCCGTAATAATTTTTGTAATGACGCGTAAAATTGATTGAATTGTCAGGAATGTCCCGCACTAGCATCAGCCCAAGGAGAAGCACTTCTTGGCAGTATTCTCAGTAAGATTGTCTGATTTAATATGCATTTTTTGATTACTGTCTAACCTTCTGAAACCTTTACTGTCTGTCTTTTGCCATTAAAGATTCATCTGTCAGTCTCTGGTGAAATAATAGTCTCAGTAGATAAAAAATAAATTTTGCCAATTTAGTTCAAGCTAATGCAGGACAATGTACTATATAATTGTTGAACACTTTTCTGCTAAGGTCGCTTGCTAGAGAAAAGAACCCATTATCTATTCTGAAATGCAGTGAACTATTGCCCAATGTATCAATAGAAACCACCACTGGTGCCATGTCTCATTAATTATTTGGGTCTGTCTGCCTTTCCCGTTACAATGGTAGGTTACGTAGCTCTCTGTTTAAAGTCTCCAGCTATTATTAATTGGTTTATAGAAATGAAGCGTACATTATCATATAACAGCAATGGAGAAATACACACATTTAATTTATTTGATTCACATTGCCTCCACGAAGTATCACATGTAGAACAGGAATAATATAGTAATTTAATCGAACATGGTATAGAAATGGCACCCTGACGTCCAGCACATTGGTAAATTAAAATGATCCGCAATTAGATGAATAATGTTTGAATTTTCTTATCAAGTGTGTTCTAAGTCTTAAGGAGAAATGTAAGTGTAAAAGTTAGCACAATCTAGGTAATTGCTGTATCTGTAATTTTTGACTGCTATTTTTCTACTGTACTATGCAACATTTTCATACCTAGTTTACTATGAATGGTCCTTACCTCTAATTTTAAAGAGAGAACGATATGTAAAAGAAAAATACTCTTCTATTTCAAAATCAACCATGTACTTCTCCCATGTCCAAGGTACAAGTAAGTGAGCATCAGAAGTTGCAGAATTTTAATGAGAAGCTCTGCCATATGCAATGTGAGGGAGATGATGAGTATTCTTGTAGCTAATCAACAAGAACAATTGACAGTTGGAATGTTAGATAACCTTCTAATACAATGAATGTAATATGCTCTCAACTGCCTATACACTAAAATGCACCAAGTAAACACGGCTGTTCATGTTTGGAAGCTATCAATAGCATAAGGACTTTGGCTCATCTACAATGTCTAAAAATGTGGCATACTATGATTTATCACTACGTCATGACTAAATAAACACTCGCTTATTATCGAATATGACCTATTTACATTCACTAAACGTTTTTGGGCACTTGAGTTCTGTAATGCATTAAAGATGTGCATTATCCCTGCCTCACCCAGGTGCCAGGTTTCCACGTTCTGGTGTTTAGTTTAATTGCCTAATGCACAGCATCCTGGATATCTTAAGAGGCTGTAGAGTAAGGGAGCAGGAGTTATATCTGTTCATACGAAAGCTCCAACGCACTAGCTGACATTGTCTGTTAGAGTCTCTACACTTTCATGGTATATGGAAAGGCAAGCACCGCCACAGATACAGCAGCTGAAAGGGAGAAGGATATTAGTACTGACGAGCTGTGATGGTGATATTCAGTAGCTGTTAGCTGACTAGAATTTCCCTAATTCGTTGATTCTATCTCTGTACTGTTCCCACTTTTTAACCAGTTTATTTAAGTATGGGTTATATATTTATTGATAGGCAAATATAAGCTGAGGAGCTTGCCCAGTCCACAACATGGTCCCTGTGTTTAATTTCATTCCTCGTGGTCCTCTTGTTGAATTATGCAGGACTGGATGCTATGCCTTAAGGTCAGCATCTCAATAAAATACACATTCCTCATTCTAACTATTAGACCTGATAGTTTTAGGGCGGTCTTCCCCCCAAATTGTTCCCTGCCTCTCTTTATTTGCTGACCTTGGTTTTGCTGTCTTTAGGAGTCTGTGAACTCTTCCAATGCTAACCCGTGCTAAAGTGTTTGTGCTTTCTCTTCTAAAGTATGGTAACATTGACCCATACCTATTTGGCATATTTAACATACATGTAAGTCCCAAGTAAAGTGCAGTACATGTACCTAGGGCCTGCAAACTGAATCCTACTAGTGGACCTGTAGCACTGATTTTGCCACCCACTTAAGTAGCCCCTCAACCATGTCTCAGGCTTGCCATTTCAGAGCCTGTCTGTGCCGTTTACACTGTCACTTTAACGTGTTGCCAGGCCTAAACCCTTTTTATCCATATGTCACCCCTAACATAGGCCCCAGGTGACCCACAGTGCAGGGTGCTATGTGTTTAAAAGGCAGGGCATATACTTTTAAGTTAGTATTGAACAACTTCCACATTTCACTACTGTAAGGCCTGTCTCTCCCATAGGACAGCATTGGGATTACCTTATTACATCTTATAAGTGTAATTCCCAGTTGGAAGAGATAGGTTTTTCAAGTTTTATATCTCTGAACTCACAATGTAAAATCACAACTTGTGGTGAAGTTGGATTTTAACTTGCAGTTCTAAAAATTCCATTTTCAGAAAGTTGGTATTTTCTTACTTTAGCCATTAAGTGCTTACTGCCTGTCTCCAATACACATCTGGGGTGGGGTGAAAGTGGGGCTTGTGCATTCCTTCGAGACAGCCACACACAAAGGGAGTTTTGGTGTGACTGATGAGCCATCAACATCCTGATGGACCATCCGGGCAGTAGGGGTTGAAACATGCCTGAAAGGGCAGTGTTAACCAAAGGGTTACATATATCCCTGTAGCCAGGGCAGGAAGGGAGGACCTCTGTTCGGTTCAAAGACCTTTCTTTGAAGTCTCCCCCACTTAAAAGGACCAACTGGGCATAAGTCATGGACCTCTGGCACCATCAGCTCAGTACATTTCAGGACCTGTGAGTACTCTGCCCTGGAAGAAAGACTGCTGTGGTGAAATAAGGACTGCCAATCAAGCTGCTACTCTGCTGGACTCCTGCTTTGCTGAGCTGACCTGCTGCCTGCTGCCTGAATGCCTGGGAGTGAGAACAAGTGGATATACATCTCACCACCACTACATGGAGAAGATCGACGCATCACCCCTCTTTCGTGGACTGACCTCGCTTTCAGAATCACTGCACTTGGAACCAATGCATTGCACTTGGAATGTACGCATCACTGCTGTTGCATGGAGAATTCTGACGCAACACCCCAACTGCGTGGGGATCATCTATACAGCTCACGTTGCAACAAGGATAAAGGTACAGTTGCTCAGTGGGCCCTGTTGACGGCCTTCCTTCCATCACAGGTGCCCTGCCTTTTTTTACATTGTCCAGGTCCTTTCAATCAGATGTCCCAATAGGTGCTTCTTGGTTACTTGCACATTTAGGACCTGATTTTTATTTAGAAGGATAGGTTACTCTGTCACAACGGTGACGGATATCCCATCTGCTGAAATAGAAATCCCATTAATCCCATTATTCCCTATCGGATTTATATTTCGTCACACTGGATATCCGCCACCATTGGCCACCATTGGCCACAATCTAAATCAGGTCCTTAATCTTTCAAAATTAATATATCAACTTCTATTTAATGGATCTTTTCGTTTGGTCTTTTTTGTTCATAAAATTAAGTTTTACCTTTCTAACCATGTGTGCTATATTTTTGTGTGGTGCTTGTATTGTTTGAAGTGTTGCACAAATACTCTAAACATTGACTCTTAAATCAAGCCTGATTCCTCTGTGCTGAGCTACCTGAGGGCAAACACATGTTAAAATTTAGTGTGTTTATGACTACCTTGACAGGAATTGTGATTCCTGCTTGGACATGGTGCATACCTCTGTCTACCAGAAACCCAGTTTCTAACAGTAACTAATGACACAACATTTATCCAGGAGCTCAGAATTTCTCCCATATCATTACATGTTCTCAGGCATTTATGGGGGTCAGGTAAGAGAGTATGATGAAACTCGCAACATAGAGAGTTACATGTCAGAAAATGGTTGCTTTGCTTAGTTAGAGTGCAGGTGAGACAATAGTCTAACCTGTAGACTTCCACATGGTTCTCACGTCCCTTAGCACCTTACCATTGCTGTATTATTTTCCTTCACAAGTTTTCATGCCCTATCCCTTTGCATGATTTGTGTATTCTGGACTCGCTTAAAAAGATATTACAGGCCACAAACATACTTTTATGATGGAAAATGTTTTCCTTTACACCTGACAGTAATTCACAGAAAGATTCCTTATAGGTACAAGTTGTTTTACGGCTGCTTACTTCTAAATTATGGAGATGAAATCTGTGGTAGTAAACCCTCACCAGGAGGTGACGTGTGGGCAGATCAAGCCGAGATTTGCCTTGAAAGTGTGTGAATGCCTACAGACTTGTGAGTTAGTTCACATTCATACTGTCTGATCCAAATCTTTTCCACAGTGCAAATGGGTGGGTTCTTTTTTCTGTAGCAAAGGGGTGGAGTAACTCTCCTTTCAGGTTGTGGAGAGGACTTTCTGAATTTGAAATCTTTTCCCAAATGGAAACAAGACAGTGTGCATTTGTACATCGGGCTACATTTCCCCCAGAGTACCTCTACTGGTGTAGAACTACTTATTTTCTTAATGAATTGTGCCTTTTGATGTTTTTTATTTTTTACTTTTAGACTGGTTTTCTTCTCTCTACATGTTTGCCATATTCTTTTAGTTAAGTTTATATTCCTTGCTAATTTCCATATGCTTTCCTCATCTAACACTATATGAAATCTAATGTACGCATATGCTATATATTTTTTTTTCTGACCGCAGATGTTGTATGTTAAGGTTGAAAATATAATGTGGAAGACTTTATTGAAAATAGAAACAGTGCATTCATGTTTCCTCAAAAGTCTTTCAGCTCCCGGTGTTGATACTTAAGTATTAGTGTTTTTCCATCCGCCCATATCCTCCATCTGCTGACGTGAGGACTGACAGCAGCTATTAACATTATATGTATATCTCTGCATGTTTATTCCAAATTACACATTTCTTTTGATTCAATATATTTGGTGCCTGTAGGAAAATGGGTTACAGGCTCGGTGGGGGGGTGGACGAGGTGGTGAGACCCTACCCAAGCAGTAAGCACCAACCCTCTCAGGGTGAAACACAAGCAAACCACAAATTAACCTATGCTTAACTCTTTGGTAGCTTGGCACTAAGAATTCAGGCTTAATGTCTAAAGGATTTATTCAGCGCACAAACAGTAATTAAGTAAGAAAAATTTGAAAACAAATAAATACAATTATCATCAAAATGACAAAAATCCAATCCATGGAACTAGACATATTGAATTTGAAATTTCCAAGTGAAGATAGTGCCAAACTCATAAAGCACCACTCGCAGTCACCTGGTTGCGCTAAACTGAAGGAAACTCACAAGTTCAGGCAGAGCATGATAGATTGTGGGTCGAATACAGGGACCAGCTTGTTCCTCCTGAAAAGTTACCTTCAATGTCTGATGCGAAGTGTTGCTTTCACGGCAGAGGAGGCTGTGAGAAGGAGGCTGCACGTCATGGATGATCATTGCTGCAGTGCAAAGAACACCATGAGCCTCTCAGATGGTCGTTGTGGCAGCTCAAAGAGCCAGTCAAATGCCATGGACAATTGTGGCTGTAGCCTCGCAATGGGGGTTGTCACAGGCTTTCTTTGCTGTCAGGACCATTCTGTCTCCTTTGTTACACACCCTCTATTGCAGAGACATTCATAGTCATGTGACCCAGAATATTAGCAGAAGGCACAAATCGTTGGATCAAGAAAATCAAACACTCTAAAAGTGACATTTTCAATTTATCTCTTACAATACAACTTCATGATTCAAGAGGATTTTTGATTACAATTAATTTGAGTCTAAACAGAATAGTTCTAACTGCTCCCCATCTAAAGTTAGCATTTATTAAATCTAAAAAGGTAACCCAGTGTTCGTAAATGGGAGAAATAGCCCTAAAAGCCATGAAAAAATGCTTTAGGATTTTTTTTTTGCTAGGACTTGTTAAACTTAAGAATGCATGTCCTTATTTTTTAAATACAAAGCACCATGCACTATGAGTGTTTAGGGCCTACTTTTCACAACATGAAGTATATGTCATAAAATAGAAGGTTTAAGCCTGACAAAGGTTTATTCTGCTAAGCTGAAATGACAGTTCAAAACTGCACTACAGGCTGTAGGGACAGGCCTGAGATATGTGTAAAAAAATACAAGTCTATTTGGTGGCACAATGAGAGCTGCTGTCCACTAGCAGCACTTAATATACAGACAGTGGGTACACATAGTACCATTTACTAGGGACTGATGTTTCAATTTAACTTACCAATCACCAATCAGGTATGTGGCAATTGTACCATGTTTGTAGGGAAAAAGTGCAAACACTTTACCTCTGGTCAGGAGGGAAAAGGTGCACAGAGTCCTAATGCCAACACAAATGGTTTAGCTGCAGAAGTAAAAAATCTGGTTGTGACTCTGCAAAAATGGCCAGGTCCAACAGTAAGTTACCAGCAGGCTCAATTGCTGTTTGAACCTTCATTGTTTTAATTTTCGTCTTGATACTTTCCTTTTTGAATGGAATGAAATTCTATATTTTTCATAAGCAATTTCATAGTATTGCTCCAGCCAAACATCCATAATTTCCATTGTAAATACTGTTTTTCAGTTGTTTCATGTCATGTGCTACTTTGCTTTTGTTCTATATTTTTTTCTCCTAACGTCATTAGTTACAGCTCTTTGACAGGAACAAATGCTCATTCCTCTCTCTTGTTGGAATCATTAGGTATGCCATGTAATAGCACTTGCACCATTCATGTTGAACATATTCATGTTGAATGTATTTTAGTCAATACATGCAAAACAGCTTTGAGTCAGGCTCTTTCGGTCATTGGCTTCTTTTTCTAAGGGCACTTAAGCTGTTGGGTTGAGACATTGTGTATCAAATTATAGATCAGCCAGCAGGATTATTTACTCTCACTGTCTTTCATCTATCTTTGTTATTATTTCCTTGCAACTCTATTCGGATCCATGATGGACTATTTTACATCTTAGACCAAGCATAATCAGCCATTGTGCAGTCAGTTCTGTATTTCCTAAACAAATTGTATGCAGAATATCTGAACACAGAGATCCGCCTGCATGCTTGACTTACATACCTCTCCACAACTCCGCAACTGGAAGGTGGATATAGGCGTACGTGGCCCCACAAAAACACTCCAAAATCTCTTCCACAACAACATGAACAAGTGGAAACGAAGGCACAGAAGGAAAGAGGTGGGAATAATGAGGTGAAAGCATTGCACAAAAAACTCCAACGTTAAGAGTGCATCTGAGTATGTCTCACGATGTAAAATCAGAAATTATTTTTTTTGAAAGCCTTGACATATCTTGGAAGCATTATTTTTTTATGCTATATTGTCCAAGACCTTTGACGTAATTTGACAATTTGTATATTTTTTTTTTGCTCTGATATCAAATTCAGTAACTCTTAACATCCAAGTTGCTGGACCTTTTCTCTCCAGTGCTGAGCCCATTTTTAACTATTTGGAGTATTTTCTGCTTAGGGCTACATAACCTTTTCTTTCCCACATAAAGTATCCATGCCAACATTGTGTTCTTTTTTCTAACACATTGGGGATTCCAAAAGTACCCAGGGTTATTGGGAACAATAGAAAAAAGTTACTCTGTATAAAAGTGGCATAAATGAACGGTTTGCTGTGCTATAAATGGTTTTCTGTGCTATTGTCACCATCTTCCCAGCTGTCAGAAACATGCAGAGCTGAATAAAAACAATTATCACAGTTTTGGTATTTTTCAAAGAGGTGGGCCATATTTTCTATTTGTTTTTTGCTCTCACGCTACTTTCAGTTTTTGATGGAAACCAGTATGAAACCGATAAGTGATCCAGATAAGCTACAGATTACTGAACAGTAGACATAATTTTGAATTCAGCAAGGAGTTATATGTTTAGATCCCTTAAGGTTTTTCCAAAGAAATTAACTGTTAAAATAAATAATTACTGAAAATGACAAGGAAAAACTACAATTTTGCCAACACTTTTTTATCTGTATGTTTTTGTCACAATGGCCACTTTACAAAAGCAATATACCATTACATCCACTAGGCCCTTCGATCTGCTGTGATATATAGGGGCATATTTATACTCTGTTTGCGCCGGAATTGCATCGTTTTTTTTGACGCAATTTCGACGCAAAACTAACTCCATATTTATACTTTGCCGTTAGACGCGTCTAGCGCCAAAGTCCATGGAGTTTGCGTAATTTTTTAGCGTGGACACCTACTTTGCATTAATGAGATGCAAGGTAGGCGTTCACGTCTAAAAAATCGACTCCGAGGCATGTGCGTCGGATTTATACTCCCGGGCAAAATTCACGCCCGGGAGTGGGCGGGTCAAAAAAAATGACGTACGGCCGCCTTTGCGCCGTTTTTAAGCGCCTGCAAAAGGCAGGCGTTAAGGGACCTGTGGGCTCTGACGGAGTCCAGAGGTTCCCTCCCATGCCCCCAGGGACACCCCCTGTCACCCTTGCCCACCCAAGGAGGACACCCAAAGCTGGAGGGACCCATCCCAGGGACATTAAGGTAAGTCCAGGTAAGTCTTTTTTTTCATTTTTTTTTGTGGCATAGGAGGGCCTGATTTGTGCCCCCCTACATGCCACTATGCCCAATGACCATGCCCAGGGGACATAAGTCCCCTGGGCATGGCCATTGGGCAAGGGGGCATGACTCCTGTCTTTGCTAAGACAGGAGTCATTTCTATGGGGGTTGGGAGTCGAAAAAAATGGCGCAAATCGGGTTGAGGCGAAAAAATTGCCTCAACCTGACTTGCCCCATTTCTTGACGCCCAAGCCCCATATCCCCCTACACCGGCGCTGCCTGGTGTACGTCGTTTTTTTACACTCACACCAGGCAGCGCCGGCACCTAACGCCGGATAACGTCATTGATTAAATACGCCGCCCGCATGGCGCTTCAGAATGGCGGTAGCCGGCGCAAATTTTTTTGACGCAAAACTGCGTTAGCGCAGTTTTGCGTCAAAAAGTATAAATATGGCCCATAGGGTTTTTAGGTTTTTCAAGAACCCAAGGTATGCAGAGCTAACAACTGAGATACACCATACAATGTTTTACCGAGTATAGACCAATTCATATGGGTAAATATGTTGATTGAAAAATGGGCATCAAGGAAACCTGTATTTCTGAAATGGGTTCAAGATATGAAGATAAGGAGTGCTGGTTATTTGTACATCTCTGAGATTGTGGGTACCCATGCTAGCATATGAATTCGAGAATACTTTTCAAAATGTCTTCTTTCTTACACACTGGCTTACATTTGGAATGCAGCAAAATCCAATCTGATTAGTAAGAACAAATATCCTACTTTTCTATGCTTCCACATGTCTTCTGATAAAAATGGTACCTTACTTATTCATAGTTGCCTTGTGCCCATCACAAGAAACAGCCCAAAATGCATAAATGATACATCAAATGTTTCCACTCAAAACTAACCCATTTTTTGTGAAGTGGGAAGCTGTGGATTTTGGGCCCTAGCTCAGTCTGCACCTTACAAAACCTAGCAAACCTGTAAATTTTTTAAAACTAGACAACTAGAGAAATCCAGGATGAGGTGACTTATATGGCTCTCACCAGGTTGTTTTACCCAGAATCCCTGATAAACCGCAAATTTTGACAAAAAATACATGTTCCCTATATTTATGCAAAGGAATGTTATACAATTTGTGGGGAACCACACACCTCCCTCCACCCAGCATTCCCCTATATCTTCCAATAGAAATAGTACCTTACTTGTGTGGGAAGGCCTAGTGCCCGTGACAGAAAATGGCCCAAATGCAACATTGATAGCTATGGATTTTGGGCACTAGCTCAGCCTGCACCAAGATAAACCTAGCAAACTTACAAATGTAGGCACATAGGGAGTCCTGAATAGGCAGACTTGCATGGCTTCCACCATGCTGTTTCTTTACCCAGAATCCTTTGGAAACCTCAAACTTTGACTAAAAAAAATAATTTTCCACACATTTTTACGAAGGAAGGTTCTGGAATCTGTGGGGAGCCACACATTTCCTTCCAACTAACATTCCCCTAAGTCCTCCAATAAAGGTGGTACCTCACTTGTTTGGATAGGCTTAGTCTCCACAAAAAAGGAACTGCCCAAAATGCAACATGAATACATCACATTTTTCCATTCAAAACTGACCGTATTTTTGCAAAGTGGGTAGCTGTGAATTTTTGGCCCTGGCTCAGCCGGCACCTGGGGAAGCGTAGAAAACATGCAAAGTTTTGAAAAGTCAAAACCTAGTGAAATCCAGGATGGGATTACTTGCAATGCTCTCACTAAGTTCTGTTACCCAGAATCCTTTGCAAACCTCAAACTTTGATCCCATCTTGGTGATGGAAAGTTATGGAATCTGTAGGGAGCTACAAACTTCCTTCCACACTGCATTCCCCTAAGTCTTCCATTAAAAATGGTACCTCACGTTTTTGGGTAGACCTAGATAAACTCACCTGGTTTTTGTAAAGTGGGTAGCTTTGGATTTTTGATCCCTTGCTCAGCCGGCAACCTGTACATTTCTGAAAACTGGATACCTATGGGAATCTAGGATGGGGAGAATTGCGTGGGTCTCACCAGGTTGCTTTACCCAGAAACCCTTGCAAAGCTTCAACTTTGACTAAAAAACACACATTTTCATCAAATTTCTGTAATGGAAAGCCACAAATCTGTGGAAAGCCACAAACGTCTTTCTAGCCAGCATTCCCATAAGAGTAATGATAAAAATGGTACCTCACTTTTGTGGGTAGACCTAGCGAACTGATTGAAAAAAGGTCAATGGAAACCCTAGGGTGGGTACTCCTGTTGACCTCAGTTTGATCCGCTTCCTGTCATGGATAATAAGGGCCAGTTGTATGACCTTTTGTTTTGCACCTTGCAATCTGCGATCCATTTGGGAATTGCAAATTGTGAGTTACAAAACAAAATGTACAACAGTGTTAAGTACCCAGGTTTGCGATTCCCAATGGGGTAGCAAATGACCTACCTCATCAATATTTATGAGGTAGGTCACAATTTGTGACCCCATTTGGGATAGCTGCACTCACAGGGATGGTGGCCTGTTGGGGACAGCAGACCAACATGTCTCTGACTGCTTTTTAAATAAAGCAGATTTTTTAAAAATGTATCCCGTTTTCCTTAAAGGAAAATGGTATGCATTTCAAACAAATAAATTAAAGGTTTTCTTTTCAATTTTTCAGAAGAGGAGGTGTTCCATGGCGCCAATACCTACTTTGAAAAAATAGTTGATTTGTGCTTCCATTCACTAAAGGAAAGTGGTCTTTTGGGGACCTTTTGCCGTTTGAAAATGGATTACTACCAATTTGAAATTGGTGTCCACTGCGATTGCTTTGCGACCGCATTCACTGTCGCAAAACAATCATACAGACAATTCTGATTGAGTATTAGGAAAGGACACCCTAAATATGCCCCTTCCTAACACCAAATCACAATTTAGGCTTTGTACATCCCAAAAAACATTTTTCTAGTGGGAATCAGCCCGTTTGCGACTAGAAAAATGCTTTGTAAATGTGGAACTTAGCTCTAACACACAAGTGGTACAACATTTTTAGTGCCACAAGTGGGGCAATGCTGGGTGTTAGGAATTTTGTGGATCTTTGCCAATTCCAGAATTTCTATCATAGAAATGTAATCAAAATACATGATTTCAGGCAAAGTTTGAGGTTTACAGGGCATTGGTGGCTGTATTCACACAAGGCACACCACCTTGGAATCCTCTGTTTGTCTACTTTTAAAAACTGTGTGTGGTTGGTAATTTTCTATGGGTGGCAGCAAAGCACAGCCCCAAACCTTGCAGCTACTCTTATTGCTGATCTCTATGCGTAGCACTTTAGAGCCTTTTGTGTCAAGCTCTTTTGGCCTACCCACACAAGTGAGGTACCATTCTTATTGGGAGACTTAGTGGAATGTTGTATGGTAGATAATGCATTTCTCCCCACAGATTTCAGACATTTCCTCACAGAAATATGAGGGAAATTTGTATTTTGAGTCAACATTTAAGATTTGTAGGGCATTGTGGGTAAGAAAATATTGTGGATGGATGCAAAGCACACCACCCTGGACTCCCCATGATATCTAGTTTATAGAATTGTCTGGTTCTTTGAGGTTTTTCAGATGGCAGCCTACCCAAACCCAGAAAAGTGCAGCTGTTCACCATTGAAGTGGAATTATATTAGGAGTTAGCCACACTCTTCTGGCCTATTTGTAAAAACAACACCCAAAAGAATAATTTGCCATTGGGATGGGATGCTTTTGTTCACAGGGGAGCAGAAAGACTGTTAAGGTTTTAGGAGTGAGATTGGGGCCTGATGTTAGGATGGGAAAGATCCACCCCGTTATTTTATTAAAAAGATATATTGCTGCCATATACTGCACTTTCTGTCCCCTCACAGAGACAGATAAGGGATTAATATTCCATTTACCGCCGGGGGGGAAGAAAGACTGTTGACCCATTTACTTGGGATGGGGGCTTAGCCATGCCCTTGCCTAGCAGCCCCCACCCATATATTTTAAAAAAATATATCCCTGGCTTCTAGTGTGCTTTTGTTTCCCAGGGGTCAGATCAGGGGTAATTACCGCAGTGGGCCCCCAAGAGGGACAGAAAGTCTGCTGCCCATAGCCCCAACCCTATTTTTTAAAGAAATCCCTGGTCTCTAGTGGGCTTTTGGCCCTCAGTGGGCAGATATTGGGGATAACAACCGTTTGCCCTCAATGGGGGATAGAAAGACTGTTTTCCCATTTGCGTGGGGTGGGGGCATAGCCATACTCCTATATTTAAAAAAAATCCCTGGCTTCTATATGGCTTTTTGCCCCCATGGGGGCAGATTGGGCGTATAACCCTCATCTTTAGAAAGGCTATCTTTCTTGTTAGGGTGGGGACACGTCTTTACCCATGGTGGGCAGCCCAACATCTCTTTTAAAAAATATATTTCCCTGGTGTCTAGGCGGGCATATTTGATGTAATCACTCACATCTGCCCTCCAGTGAGGGCAGTAAGACTGTCACAATAGTTTTTGGGGGTAGGGGCATGGCCATGCCCATAGTGGGCAGCTCCCACTCCTATATATAAAAAAATATATATATTACCTGGTATCCTAAAAAGCAACCTTTGTGTCTAGTGAGCTTTTTGGAGTTTTGGGAGTTGTCTCAGCACATTTAAAAGTTTCCTTTAAAACGTGGCCTTTATGAACTACCAATGCATATAGAATCTCATGTACAGAGTGTCTTACTTGCCACTTTCATGCTCTGAGCTGTGTTTCTTTACTTCCAATTGAGAAAAACTCAACATCTTACCCTTTGCCATCACAAGTCCAACTGGCCAGGCAGGATATGTTTTTGATTAGACAATGGGAAAGAATGTTCATTATTTGAAACGCTCCCCATTAAATCTCTCTGAATATTTGTGCGCACTACTCTTCCAGCACTTTTGCTTTATTTCTTGTTAGTTATAGCATACTATCATTCTTCTATGCAAAATCATCCATTAAAAGTTATATTATATTAGGACAATTTTGCATGTATGGGGATAAAACATCTTTAATACCAAGGGAAGGCTTGCTATGTGTTCTCCTAGGGCTCAGTTATTAAATATTTTTTTCAGGGTTACTTAACGTGGACAAGTTCATGAATTATTCATGCCTCATTTACATTTATTTTGTCAAGAATGAAACTGATATAAATGCATGCAATTTACACTTGCATTGACTACTCGCTAGCATATAGAATCGCCAGATAATGTTTCCCTCTGTAAGTTTTATCAGGTGTGTTTAACAGAGAAGATTGCTGGAATTCATACACATTACACAATTAACCCTAGTACATTTTGGCACATTAAACCTGCCAAAATGTATGTGGAGAAAAGACATGTCATCCCTGGGTGGTCTTCCTCCAAACGTTTTACTTTCTCTCTCTTATTTTTCTGAATCCCTTTTTGTTGGCTTTAAACTGTATCCAGTGCCAATGTGCTTGTGCTCACTCCATAAAACATGTTAAAGTAGGCTTACTGTGATTGGTTCATTTAAATTACTTATAAAAGTCCCTAGTAAATAATTATAGCATACACCCAGGGCCTGTCAATTCAATGCTTCTAGTTGACTTAGAGTACTAATTGTTCCACGGGCAAGTAGCTCCTTACAACATGTCCCAGGTCTGCCATTAAAGCCTGATTGCTGCTTTAAACTGCCAATTCAGGTTGGCAAAATTACCCTTTATTAAGCTTTAAACTCCCCTTTTACTGCATGTGTCACCCCTAAGGAAGGCCCTAAGTAGCCCATAGGGCATGGTGCATTAAATTAAAATTAAAAAGTTGGATGTGTACTTTTAAGTCTGTACATGTCCTGGAAGTGAAAAAGTCCTAGATTTGTTTTTCTCTACAGTGAGGCAAACTTCTCCAGTTGTAAAACATTGTGTTGCCCCATTACATTTATGAAGTGCTAGCTTTTGATTGGGAACAGGCACATTTTTCATGTTTGTGCCAGATAAATTGTAATTTAAAACTCCCTTTGATGGTAAACTCATTTTTTAAAGTTTCAATTTTGAAAATGGCACTTTTAGAAAGTTGGCATTTTACTGCCCTATTAGATGCCTGTCTGTAGCCTCTTCCTGGGTCACATGGTTGGGTGTAGTTGGCTTTGTTTATTCCTCCCAGACAGCCTCACAATAGAGAGATGAAGTATGCTTGGTTGTGCCATCAACTGGAAGGATAGAAGGCAGAGCTGGGCTCAGTCTCACTTGCAACTGAAGAGGCTTTGCCTTCTTTTATTCAAAGGATTTGTCACCACTGCATTGTTCATGCAGCCAGCTTGGAGCCCTGCGATGCGAGGCTGGAAACTTCAAGCACTTTCATGGGTTTTCTTTAGAAACTTTGCCCACTTCAAAGAAAACACCAGGTATAAAAATCAGGCCCTACTATCTGCTATTCAGTTCACTTTATAGACCTGCGGAAGGACTATTAGAGGTCTGTCTACTGCTGTGGCCTTCTGTGTACTTCAGAAGACTTCTTTGCTTTACCTGGAAGGACTGCTTAGCTACCAGAAGCCTGCCTTTACCCCAAAAAAGAGAATATGTCATATAAATCTTCACAGCAACTTCCTCCAATGACTCCCCAGTGATCACTCTACCTGCAGCCTTACCCAACTGACGTTTACCTTCTCATGCAGGTTTTTATTGAACATTCTTCCACGTCCAAAGGTAAGTGCCAAGGGGGCCCATTCCACTTCTTATATCTGACTTGCACCCCATCACCGTCAGCCATACATTTCAACGTTGACCCTGTCTTATGGGACTAGATGCCACTTTGATCTTTTAGATACTAGTTTTTATCTTCAACTTAAAAAAATCATAACTCCAGTTCTACTAATACAATGTTTGTTGTTTTGGTGTGAAATAATTTATTAAAATTTACTCAACATTTCTAAATTGTGGTACTTTTCTTGAGTTGTGTATTCATTTTATTCCTATTTGTGTGCTGCATATCTACTTCACTCTTTGCCTCTAAGTAAAGCCTAACTGCTTTGTGCCAAGCTACAGAGAGTGAAGCATAGATTAATTTAATGACTGTTGTGGTTCACTCTGACAGGGGTTATGGCTGTGGCTTGAGCATGGTTAACGCCCACTCAAGAAACAACCCTGTGTCTTACACTAGAAACGTTTTGTTACATTGGGAATTTGGTGCAGTAATCATTGGATTCTGCATGTTGTGCTCCATTATCAAAAAAATGCTTGGAATATAAATGATTTGCTGTTCCTGATGAATACCTAACTTCTTGGTGTCGGTATTTATCTTGTGCAGTACATACCCCACTAGCATTTGCAGCACTCCATCCACAGCACTCATAATCAGGGCCTAAGTCTGAACTCAAAGGGATTAAAAATATTTTCCATAGGATTTCTAGGACTTTCCAATACAATTTAAACTGGCACCACGCAAGTATGTATTAGTGCAATGAAAGTGTGAGAAATTAGCTAAAATCACGGGGTTGACTTGGGAGAAAGGATTTTTAAGCGGAATAACAATGCACATGAGAAAGGTGAAAGAGTCAGTTAATGTTAGAAATAAAATTCTTACAATTTACTAAACCTACATTTGTGTAAACTACCACACGTGGCTCTAGAAAAACAGACATAGGTCCTGATTTAGATCTTGGTGGTATTACCACCAAGCAGCATCACGACAGGCCCGAAAAGACTGTCACATCAGTGTTTAAATCCCCGTTTTTCAGAGGGAGAGTTGTCTGTCATGGTAGATGAAATCATTAGAGTAGAGCGCCATTTGTTTGGAGCACAAGGCCAAGATACTACCATTTCTCATAAAAGGCAAATGTGGGTCAGAATAGTTGACAGAGTGAATGCTCTAGCTAACAACCTGCACACACAGGAGGAGATTAGGAAGAGGTGAAACAACCTGGGGGGGAAAGTTAATTCACTGATCTCCAAGCATCACCTGGAGGCCCAGAGGACTGGTGGTGGTTGTCCCAGCCCCCCATTACAACTCTTTCCCTGGGAGGAGAAAATCTTGTAAATCCTCCACCCTGAAGGCTTGACTGGAATCCCTGGTGGAGTGCAGACTGGTAAGTCAGACCTATGCATATCTCCCTAATCATTTACAGTGATGCAACAACCTTAGCAAAACAGATATAGCTAATTTTGACTTAACAAAATATGTTGTGTCATACAAATTACTAGCAGCATGGTTATAGCTCTCTTTCTAACATAATGCAATATATAGTCAGATTGTATGTAGTTCCCCATGGATCATCCCTTGCATGCCTCTGCCCATTACTGTCTATCAATGTATGTTGTTGTGTTTACACAAGCAGGTCCAAAGAAAGTATAGTGTTTCTAAGTGGTATATGCTCCTATTTATATCATATCCTAAGTGTGTAAAAGTTATAAATGTGTGTTTATCTCCCATATAGTCAAATGAAAGTGGTGTTTAACTATCTTTTCAATCAAATGTTGTCTATGGTGTCAACAGATGACTACAACTGTCATGATACTCTGTTGTTGGATCTGATAAACAATAGTGCAATGCAATGTTGTTCCACCCTTGTTTACTTCCATATGTACACACACATTTAAATAACTAGTGCATTTGACAGTCACCATCCCATGCTATGGATTAAAATAGTAATTCTTTTGTATTTCAGCCATGTTGACATTCTCCACAGAGCTACATTGAATTGATGAAAATGCTTACAATATACATTGAAATTAACAAACTATATTTTAATTACATATCCTCTGTAACCTTCACAGGTACAAACACTAATCCTAGTGCACCACTGTCTGCTAGCCAAGACACCTCGACTCCAACCCAGGAGCAAGCCTTTGGAGAGGACTCCAAAGCTCAAATTCAAGATGACCACAAGCCAGCTGGTCCATCTGGTCTGTGTGGCTAGACAGCTCCAGTGAGGTAAACTCAACCCACACATACACCTCTCACCACAGTTACAAAAACATCACAGCATGAGGACACATCTACTCCCTGTGCAACGAGGGCATACACACCAATCCTGTACCCCTAAGTCCTGGCTCCCGTTGAGACACCAACAACACAGCCCCCAGTTCTTCCAGGATCCAGTGGTTTGGGGAACACTTTCCCAAGAGTACAGGTTAGCAGGGGTAGGGCATGTGGGAGGGAATCTGTGGGCCAGTCAAGGTAGGTCACTAGACCACCATTGACCAAGTCTTGGAATCAGTCCAACAGTCCTAACACACGATGGGCCGAGTAATACTTCAGCTCCAGAAAATCACGGAGGTGCAGAGGGAGCAAATCTTGGAAATACAGACATTAATGAAAAAATGAGCTCCCTGACTGGGGTGCTATTTGATATTTACCACCATATGTGCAGGGCTTTTCCTGTACCATTTAACCCTGTCTGTGATTTCTCAACATCTGGGAATACTACACCTCTATCAGCCCCAGACAGGGAGGCCCTGCCACGTGAGAAGGCTGTTACAATTACAAAGAGATAAAGTGTTATCCAATTTATTCAAAGAAAACAAACTCAACTCATAATGTATTTGAAACATGCAAATGTTGGCCACAGATACTTGTAGAAATGGAATCTGGGTTACAAAGAACAGTTCTAACCCCAGTAGTCTGTGCCATTAAGGGAACTCTATGACATTGAAACCATAGAAAAAAGGGAAGCAATGGGAGCAAATTAAATAGGCAAACTATCACTGATGCATGACCTCAGTTAGAGTCATGCATCCTGCCCTCACAATAGGAATACTAGATCAGTTACACCAGTAGTCTATATCATGGCAGTGGCAACATATGGCCATTACAGGACACTGTGTCAGTACCTAGTGCATTGATACATTCACCATTCACTGGTGTGCTAACAGAAGGTTCTATCACCTATGATGAAACACATAAATAGCTACCTCCACTGTCCACAAATTAAAGATTTAGCTAATGTGAAAGAAGAACAGTATGCTAGAGCTTTACATGAACATGTGGTTTGAGCAACTCAAGTGGCACAGATTGTGTTGATGGCGGCATCACACAGAAAACAGGTCCGATACAGTCTTCTGAATTTCCACACTATCAGAGTGTAAGTTTTCTCTGTAAAAGATTTGTCCATCCAAGGGGGTGTCTTTCCTAGGATCAACACATATTTACTTTATACTTCCAAACAGCAACCTATCACAGCAAATGTCACAGCATTGAAATGTCCAAATGAAGATGGCATGGTGAAGAACCCTGAAACGTAATTTTAACACATATTAAATAAATTGAACTCGATTGACGAGTCATGAGGACACACATATTTAGCATGAGCACATATCAATGATCACATTATCCAATGTAGGAAACTGATCCACTAATTTCTTTGCCTTGAGCTTTCCTGCACTGACCATTCCTAAAAAAAGTACCATAGCACACAGATATGTTCCCTAGGTTACAAGTTGTACTCAGATCGGAGTTTACAATTTGTAAAGGTAAACGTACAAACAGGTGAAGAAGTGGTTATTCACATCTTGGTGTAAGTCAACTCCTTCTCTTCACCACTGTCATCTTCATTGGGTATTTAAACATCCTCACCCGGGGGTTTGTCACGCTCTCCCTTCTCTGCAATTATAGGGATGTCTCTCCTCAGGGCGATCTTATGGAGAATGCAGCAGGCAACTGTTATTTGGCACACCTTATCGGGTTAATAGTGGAAGGCTTCACCGGTCATGTCCAGGCACCTAAACCTAGCCTTCAGGAGCTCTAATGCCTGCTCCACTGGCTTTGGTGTTCTTCTATGGGTCTCATTGAAGAAGACTTCCCCTGGAGTTGTTGGCTTTCTCAGTGGTGCCAGTAACCATGGTCAGTTAGGATATGCTGAGTATCCTACACAGAAGCAACACAACAACAGATTACTTACATATCAAGCCATTGTCCCTTCATAAAGTAGGATTCAGGCAAAAGATCAACAAGTCATATTGTACTTACCAACAAGCCAGGCCCTCTCTTGTCCAAGTTGTGACATCTGCATGGGTAAATTGCTATCCCATAATATGACTGAATCAAGTATTGACCTAGGGAAGAGGGCACACACACTTTAGATTCATAAGTCTGGTAAGCAGATGACATGCACATTGATGGAATGGAAGTATTTCCGATTGTGGTAGACCTTCTCTCTGTTGCGTGGTGGCACCAAGGCAATGTGTCTGCCACCTATTGCTCCAACCACATGTGGGAGTCCACCCAAAGCATAAAATTCTCCCTTCATGATGGCCAAATCCTGTGGATGTAGGAACTGGATGTAGCTGTTGATGTTTTTCATCAAGGAAACAAAGACGTCTTGTAGCACACCACAGAAAGATGGCTGCAAAATGCCCCCAGGTACTGCCACAGTGTACTGAATGGGGCTAGTGGCTACAGAATGCAGTCCTGCCATAAGAGTTACTATTGGTGTTTTGCTGTAGGATTCATATTGTGATGCAGGAGATCAGTCTCAAGCTGCTGACAGAAATCCAGGATAGTTTACCTATTCACATATTTCTTGACGATGTCTCTTTCCTCCATGGTGGCAAAGTCTGAAAAGGGCTGGAATACCTGAGGCTGTCACCTCCTACCCATGGCTGCATTCAGACATCTGTATGTACGGAAAAGAAAAGATCAGATTAAGTGGTCAGACCACACTTTTAATGTCAAGCCACATCTGACTTTTTAGAAATACTAGAAATGTCATTGGGAAATATATGCACACATATTCACATCAAATATTTGGACTGAAAAAAGTTTTTTTTTTTTAACTTTTCAAAAAAGTAAATATTAATAATACCTTTGAACTGCCTTATTTAGACATAATTTTTTGAAATATATATTTTTTTAATACCGTTAACGGAGGTAGTACTTCCCCCGCAGCATTTATTTGTCAAACACAGCTAAGGTCCACATTTTATTGTGTCATATCTGCCCAAGAAAAGTGTTGTTGATATCTGACATTTAGAAATGCACTAGCCTCCATTTAGAGTGCTGGTCATGCACCAACAATTAAAAAGTGTGCAGCTCTACACCCTAAATTGGTGGCTGCCAAAACTTGCCATCTGGATATTGGCTTCCTGACAGCCATTAGCTGAAGTTGACCGAGTAATAGGTGGAAGCCTTCACAACGGACCCTGCCATAGGCTAACATGTGTGATGGCTACAAATGAAAGCCAATGGCTGTGTCCAACTCCGTCACGGATCGCGTCTGCTGTGTACTTGTACAGCGCATTGTGAAAAAATGCTCACTTGCCTCCTACCACTGCAGCTATCAAGACCTCCTAATGTATGCTGCTGCTACACACCTCTGGGAGCTGGGATACTGTGCAAAGCAGGTGACAGGGCCCCTGCATTCTCCCCTGAGGAACTGGAGCTCCTTGCCAGGAAGGTTCTGTCCCTGTACAGCCAACTGTATGGGACCCAAGAGGAACAGGTACATGTCTGATTGGGGAATGTCTGACTGAGTAACCTCTTCCATTGAGATTCACAGGCTATTTGGTTCCTTTTTGTAATGTGGATAGTGTTGTGATTGGAGATGACAGAATGATGTAGCTGGGCCAGATGTTTGTGACCAATGTCTGAAATGTCTGTGCATGGTAATGTTAAGTTACCTGAAAGTAGAAGCTGTAATGTGTGTCCATGTAACACATAACTCCTTTTTCATCACACAAACTATAGGCCATTGACTACCAGTGGACAGTGTACAAGTAGCAAAACTGACAACATACAGCCAAAGTTGAAATGAAAGTGATCGTAAGGGAAAAATGCAGGGGGTCTGGAGTTGTGTGATACTGTACTGTTATGTGGCACATGTTGTTTATTAGTTTGCTCTGGATGGTTAAAACCTGTCATGGAGACACATATAGGTAAACTTATTGTAGGTGCAGAAAGTTGAGATGACACCGCCTCACCATCATCCATCCCAGTCTGTCCCATTCCAAAACATACTTGTTCAAACACGCCACAATCCCCTGGTCTCATTGACACTTAGCAGCCCTTCTATCTTCCCCTCAGTCACTGTATGTGATGCAGACATGGGTTCTGGCTCTTGGGAGTTAAGGCAGGAAGCTAATGTAGCTGTGAGTATGATTATGTGCAAGGATTGTACAGGTGGTTTGGCCTTTAGTAGCTTACAATGAAGTTCACAATGATTGTAAGCAATCAGGGGTGGCTCTCACAACAGGATTACTTGTATAGCTCTGGTCAAAATGATATTGTAGGCCTGATTAAGTAATATCAGAAGCTAGCAAGTATTGTTGGTGCATACGAGATCACTGCAAATCAGTATTTCCACTCTACCTGTAACAATTTGCTGAAAAATTAAATAAATCTAATAACTGTTTGGTGAATGTAAGTGTGAATTTCCAAAATGTAATGCCACAGCAGTACTGCCCAACAGTAACACAGAATTTTCTTTTCTTGTCCTTTAATGTGATCTATACAGGTTACTGCCCATCAGAAGCGGAAAACCTGGAAGGCCATTGCAAAGAAGATGCAGACCGGGGAGGTCCACAAGGGATGTAGCCTGCATTGTTGGAAGAGGTGGGAGGACCTGTGTCGGGCTACTAGAAAATCAATTGAGAGACAAGTCGGGCAGTCCTCCCTGCAATCCAGGTGGGTGTGCCGCACCCTGACCCCCATAATGGCCTGCATCCTTGCAATGGCGTACCCGAAGCTTGATGGGTAGTTGAGGGCGCAAGAGCAGCAACAAGGGGGTACGTCATTATATGTAGATATTGCTGTGGTTTAACCTATTTATTTTCCAGCTATGTTGTATGACATCAACTTTGAAGTTGACACACATCTAAAACTCATGACGATTTCTGGAGATATCAGTCGATCAGTCACTGTCTGATGCTGTCTTTGGTACATTGCTTTTTGTTGAAGGACGCCAACAGACTCCTCCTCACAGGGCAAATACTGTTGTGGGCAGACACTTAGATGCATGCTAAGAAAGGGATTGCCAGCATTTTCATAATGACATGAGGGACATATTTACAAAACATGCACCATGTCATGATTGGATCAGGTGCAATGTTATATCACAAATGTGCATAGTAAATGTAGGCTTCATTACTGGCAACTGTGGCAAACTGCACAATTATGAAGCAGCTGATGTCAGACTTGACATTGCTACTTTGGTGCTATTCCAATGTGAGAATGTACATCTGCACCAAAAGTACTGGTATTCTGTGTACAGTCACATCATTCCTTAATTGACACATGTTTGAAAACAGTTTGTCTAACAAACTTCTAGTAAGTTAATGTGAACAGTAGCAGGTAGACCTGAGTCCTTAGTCCTTCACAAATGTGCATGTAAGCCAGTCTGTGAATGACAACCTGAATTTCTATGCCAAACTGTATTGTTAGCAACGGACAGGAATGTGTCCACATTGGTGGGAGAGTTGTGCGTCCCACAGGCAACATTTTGGTGCCATTAGTCCTGCCCAGAGGAGAAATTAATGATGGACAGCAATGTAATACGCAACTGTACATTTGCATATGGAAGATAACATCACATAGATGTTGTGTTGTCCCAATTTTAGCAGTCAATTTATATCCAAAAATCTTACCTTTTGGGAGAAGTGAACCAATTTTAGCTTTGCCCTGCAGTAGTTCAGAACTATAGCCATGCCTATGTGTTTACTCATGCTGTTGAAACCCTTTTTTATGCAGTGAACTGCAAGTGTACAAGTGATAAAGGCATACATGATATGGGAGCTGAGATGGGAGATTACTAAACTTGCTGCAAATGTTGTGCGATGTACAGTGATGTCCAATTGTATTCACACACTATAACTGTTGAAACTGTGTTTTCAGCATCAACTGGGCAAGGCGAAGTTGACATCGGCCACATTGGAGGGGATGAAGCTGGCCACTTGGGATTGGGTGTGGACACCACAGACAATGAGGGACCAAGTGGCATGTAAGGTGAGGGGACTGGCATGGAGACCAACAGTTACTCTACATCTTCCTCAGAGGCCTCCATTAAAGACCAGTCCCAAGTGGGGGCAGGCCCTGGAGAAACTGTGACACCAGTGTCTTTGTCTGCCCCATTCCAATTTTCACCTTCCACCACGCCCACGGCAACAACCCATCTCCTACACATCAAAAAAACATGCACAGACACACACAGGCAGATGGCACGCTCACCAGCACCACCACTGCAGTCACACTCCCAGTCAGCGCACCCACCACTACACAAACACAAACTCCCACCACCACCACACCCACCACTACAGCAACACCTGCAGACACCACAGACACAACCCCAGTCAGCTATGTGTCAAGGCCATCCACGAAGATCACTACACCACCATGGAACACCTTCACTTCCTGTTCCACTCCAACCACAACTCCTCCATCCTTGGCACCCTGGTATGCAGGCCACTAAGCCCCCACCCAGCTTTCATAGACATCATCATAGATATCACTATCTCCCAGGTCCTGGCGTCAGTCGACTACCTCCTCCTCTGTGATCTTGAACTTCCACCTCGAGGAACACACCGACCCAAACACCACCACTCTACTCAACAACCTAGCCACCCTCGGCCTCAGACAGCTCATCTCCATACACACACACATCGCAGGACACACACTGGACCCCATCTTTACCTCAAGCAACTGGATCACCATCAAGACCATCTTCACCTGAGACTGGACCAACCACCACTGCATACACTTCACAATCACTGCAACCAGCAGCTGCACCTGCACCTCTAGGCCCCCCACAGGAAATGGAACGAAATCACCAATGAGCAACTCACCTCATCACTCACCAAATCCCTCCCTTCCCCCTCTGACGATGCCACCAAAGCAGCGTGCAACCTCAATGCATTGATCACCGAATGCGCAACACTCTAGCCCCTCTCCAGCTGACATTGGCCAAACGCGTACCTAAAAAGGCCAGCTGGTTCACCACTGAACTCCAAGAATCAAAGCATACCCGCAGATGTTTAGAGAAAAAATGGAGGAACAGCAAATCCACAGAAGACCTCGCCTCATTCAGAGCTGCAACTGCTGCCCACCGACGGAAAAATCAAGAACGCAAGGAAGGACACACTCCAGGAGCCCATCAAGTCCTCCACACACAACCTCAAGGAACTCTTCTCAGTCATCAACGAGTTCACAGATCCCCCCTCCGAAGCCACCAGCATCCCCTGTCACAGGACCTCTGTGACAAACTCGCCTCCTTTTTCCACCACAAGATTAAGGACATCTACGACAGCTTTCTGTCACCTGGGACCGGAACCTATGAAGCCACCCACCCCCCCGGAACCCACCCAGACCATCCACGACTGGTCCATGCTCACCTCAGAGGAAACAGTCAACATCATGAACAGCACCCACTCGGACCCCTGCCAGCACCACATATACATCAGAGCCAGCGCATCCATCACCCCGAGCTTCGTAACACAATCAACTAATCCATCTGCACGGGCACCTTCCCTGAGGACTGGAAATACGCCGAAATATGCCCTCTCTCGAAGACACCTTCAGCAGACCCATCAGAACTAAAATATTTTCAGCCCATCTCGCTGCTACCCTACCCCGCCAAAGTACTAGAAAAAGCAATAAATGCACAACTACGGAACTTCATTGAGGCCAACCACTCCCTGAACTGTTCCCAGTACACTTCAGCAGCAATCACAGCATGGATACAGCACTCCTGGCAACCACCGATGACATCCAATTATTCCTAGACTGCAGCCACACCGCAGCACTCATACTCCTTGATCTCTCAGTGGCTTTCGACACGGTCTCCCACAGCACTTTGCACACCAGACTTCATAAAATAGGAATCCGCGGAGGAGCCCAGGAATGGATCCACTTTTTCCTCTCTAGGAGGACGCATAGGGTCAGACTTCTGCCCTACACCTCCAGACCCACAGGAGTCAACTGAGGAGTCCCCCAAGGATCCTCACTGAGTCCCACTCTATTCAACGTGTACATGGCCCTCTTGCTGCCATCGTCAGAAGCCACAATATGAACATTGTGTCATATGCTGATGACACACAACTCATCATTTCCCTCATCGAAGACCCGGACACGGCAAAAAGGAACTTTCACGCAGGAATGGAAGCCGTCGCCACCTGGATGAGAGAAAGCTGCCTCCAGCTCAACTCCGACAAGACGGAACTCATAATCTTTGGAAACGCCTCCTCAGCTTGGGATGACTCATGGTGGCCTACTTCCCTCAGCACCCCCCCTGCGCCGACCCAGCACGCCCGCAACTTAGGAACCATCCTCAACTCCCCACTATCCATGACCTGCAAGGTAAACTCTGTCACCTCCTCCTGCTGGCACACACTTTGCAAACTCCAGAAGATCTTCAGATGGATCCCAGCAAAATCGTCACCTATGCCTTAGTCACAAGCAAGCTTGACTACGGCAACGCCCTCTACGTCGGCACCTCAACTAGGAACATCAAAAAACTTCAACTCTTCCAGAATGCCGCTACCAGACTTATTCTTGACCTCCCTCACCGAGAACTCTCCCAACACCTGAGGACCCTCCACTGGCTATGGGTCAAGAAGCGAATCACCTTCAAGCTTCTCACTCACACGTACAAAGCCACACACAACGCAGGACTAGCCTACCTGAACCACTGTGTCTCCTCCCACACCCCTGCCAGATCCCTCCACTCCACCCAGATGGCCCTGGCCACTGCCCCTTTCATCCGCAAAACCACCACAGGAGGATGATCTTCTACCTACACTGCAGCAAAGAGCTGGAACAACCTCCTCCGCACCTCAGACAAAGCCCATTGCACACAATCTTCAGGAAGAACCTCAAGACGTGGCTCTTCGGTTGAGACCCCTACCCTCCCCCAGTACCTTGAGACCCTCATGGGTGAGTAGCCGCACTTTACAAATACTGATTGATTGATTGATTGTGCACACCCACCACGAAACATGCATGCACCAGTACACTCAAAGATACTACACCAACACATACCACATCCACTACACACATCCACACACACATAATCAACATTAACACCTGCCCTCACCCACCCAACATCCACCCAGTGAGAAACACAAATCTAAAGATACAGCACATATACCAGACCCTCAAGCACCCATACCTTCAACATACACAGACTCACAACAGACACATCCACTCCCTCACAAACACACTACTCATTTTCCTAAGGAGAGCATACTTTTTCCCTGGCTGTAACCACTTCCACATCCCACCCCACCCAAACGTAAAGACACCACTTCCAAATCCCAAACCACCCCTACCAAACCCACCTCTCCCAAACCCAAATTCACCACTCCTAAACCCAAACCCTCTCTTTCAAAACCCAGACCCTCCACTCCCATCGGCGGGACTGCACATTGTGATTGGCACAGTGGTAACAGGGGCTGTGGCCCCGCTGCCAGCTGTTTTTGCCTATGGTGCTGTCAACGCTGGTGAAGATTCTATGCTCCCACTGAAATCTAAATACGGAGGGGGGTGGGTTTCCCATCAAAAGTCGATGGTGAGACCGTTACCACCAACATAGAAATCATGCCCATGGTCAGGTTTATTTGTGAATTCCATGCACATTCACAAATGAGATCCAACATGAGTAAGTTACATAACTATACATTAGAAAGTTTTGTGAATGAGCTACCTGGGTGTCAATCACAACTGTAAATATGCAACATTGTATATGGAGTAATATTGCTGAGTAAATATTTCTATGCCCTCTTTAGCCTAGAAATGTTTTTTCAGTTGTACAAATGGAAACTCAAATAAGCTACAAAGATATGTTTATAAATAAAACATAAACATAGTAACATTGGCTCCTACCCAATTGGGATATAGAATTTCCCTTTAATCCATAGTAAAGTGCAATATATGTGCCCAGGCCCTGTAAATTAAATGCTACTAGTGGGCCTGCAGCACTGATTGTTCCATCCACATAAATAGCCCCTTAACCATTTATCAGGCCTGCCATTGCAAGGCCTGTGCGTGCAGTTTCACTGCCACTTCGACTTGGCATTTAAAACTTCTTGCGAAGCCTTAAACTCCACTTCTATTACATATATGTAAACTCTAAGGTAGTCTCTAGGTAGTCCATAGGCAGAGTGCTATGTAAGTTAAAGGCAGTGCATGTACTTATACGTTTTACCTGTTCTGGTAGTGATAAACTCCCAAAGTCATGAAGCCTGCTCCTCTCATAGGCAAGCATTGGAAATGCCCTTATGTACCCCTAAGCAGTGCTTTCTGTTCTGAAAGTAGTGGCAGTGTCATGTTTGGTATGATTGTAATGGTAGTGAGAAATACTGCTTACTGGTGAAGCTGGATTTAACATTACTATTTCAGGAATGTCACTTTTAGAACGTAGGCATTTTTCTGCACTTACTGCTCTGTGTGCCTTACATCCTGTCTCCAGTCCATATCTGGTCTGTGCTGGTTGACAGCTCCCCTTGAGCATTCCACGCAGACAGCCATAAACACATGCCAGTCAGCTGCATCTGCATTCATCTGCATAATGAAGGGTGGAGGGGCTCTCACTTACACTTCAAAGGCTAGTGGCCTGATTTCACACTAAAGACTGATAACTTCCCACAGATCTCCTGGCAGACAGGACTCGGTTGAAAGTGGAACTGGTGCAATTCAAAACCACTCTTTGAAGTCCCCTCCACTTGAAAGGCACATTTGGGTAAATAAAATAGGTCTGTGACCCCCCTCAAATCAGAAACTTCTGAACCCTAAGCTGGATTTCATCAGAAGGACTGCAGTGCTCCCCAAAGGACTCATCTAGACTGCATTTTTAGAAGAACTGCTCTCCTGCTTGTTGCCCAGCTGCCTGCTGCTCCTTGGCCCTGACGGAAGGACCTTGCCTTTCTACCACAAGTGATCTGCAAGGGCTTGTCAGCTTGCCTCCTGTTAAGAAGTACCAGGGCCATCAAAGACTTCACCTAGGAGAGAAAATCCACAAAGCTAGAAAAATTGATGCAACACCTGCAGAATTCATGCAGCACCCATCTTGCAGCTGAAAAACTGACACAGCACCTGCAGAATTGATGCAGCACCTGTTTCATCAACACAGCATGCTTGGATTTTCCACATATTGACCCTTGGCATCAATGTGTCATTAAACCTCACACCATAGTAAGAAACCAACGCTCTGTGCCTGGGAATCGATGCATCACCTTACCTGCAATGAAAGAATCAACGCATCTACTCCGCCGTGCTGGAAAGATCCACACATCACTTTACTTTCCAATGCCTTATCTCCTCAGCAGCCCACAGCACCTTTATTTTTGAGACAACACAGGTACTTTGTGCTAAAGAGATACATCCTTTAATTCCTATCGATTAAGACTTACTTAAACCTCTGAAAAGTGATATCTTGACTTGTGCATATTGGATTTTTGTCATTTTGGTCTTGTTTTATTCAGATAAATATTATCTATTTCACTAAACCGGTGTGGAGTACTTTTTGTTGTGCTTTCACTGTGTTATTGTATGAGTTATTGCACAAATACTTTACACATTGCCTTCTAATTCATGCCTGCAAGCTCTGTGCCAAGCTACCAGAGGCTGAGCACAGGATCATTTAGGTTGTGTTGTGACTTACCCTGACTAGGATTGTGGTCCCTACTTGGACAGGATGTATACCTGTTCCAACAAGAGAAACAATTTCTAACAATCATCATTTAATTTAAGTGCATTTGTATTCATGCAGTTCTTAACTTCTTGCATGAAGGTATGAACATTTCTAGGCAAAGTTAGGGCCAGATATAGGTGGGTAAAGTTTTGCGATTCGGAAATAGCGACTCCGTGCAAATCGCTATTTCCGACTCGCAAAATCAAATGCAAGAAAGACTTGTGATACCAATTTGCGAGTCGCAGAGGTGTCGCACCGCAATTTGCGACCTTTGCTTTTAGCGAGGTCACAATTTGCGACCTCGCTAAAAGCAAGATCGCAATTTGTCAGAAGGGTGTCGCAAATTGCGACTGACTCGCAAATTGCCTGCAGGTGCAGCACAAGGTTGGGAAACCCATTTCCTGGCTCTTGGTGATGACATCAGAACCAGGAAGTCATCAAATAGACCTGGGAGGAGGGAGGACCATACCCATTTCAAACTGCTGAGCCACACCCAGGGGAGAGGAGCTGCAGCAACCATGGAGGAGACAGGCAGTGCTGGCAGAAGGAGGAAAATGAAATTTTCTGACAAGGAGTTGGAGGTGCTTACAGAAGAATGCTGCCTGCACCATGATGATCTTTTTGGAAAGGCAACAATGAGTGTCCCAGACACTCTGATGAAAAGATTATGGCAGCAGATACAGGAGAAAATCAATGCCATAGGGGTGAGCCACCGCACCTGCGCAAAAGGTGGTATGACCTGCGCTCCAGGACCAAGGAGAGGGTTGCTGAGCACATGAGGGAGATGAGGGGCACCGGAGGAGGCCCATCCACTGTACCACCACCCACAGCCCTGGAAAGCATGGTGGAGCAGACACTGGAGCCAGAGGCTGTACTGGGCATGGGAGAACTGGACAGTTCAGCGCCTGGGACATCAAAAAGTGAGTACCATGAGATATGCTTTGACACCCACAAATGCAGTATACACACTATCCCAGTACACAGCAGCAGGCACCACCAGACTAGCTCCATTCCAGTCTAGCAACCTCTAGAATAGTGCAAATATGGGCAATGTAGTACAGTAGTCCAAATATAGGCAAATGTTTATTATGAGGCATAAAACAGATGTGCGAGACTGACAGTGTATCCCCTATGTCCCACAGGTCTCCCACAAGAAACCCCCAGCAGCGACAGAAGGCAGGGAGAGGAACATGGGCCAGACCCACTGCAGGAGGCTGCCGGTGACATTGCAGGGCCCAGCAGAACACCACCAGGGTCCATTTAAGATCAAATGCAGGACATGGGGGCAGCAGAAATAACACCAGGGCTCAGCCCCACAGAGAGGCGCACAGAGCCAGCAGCTGGACCAGTGCGCAGATGCCGGCGCAGAGTTCAGTCGATGCCCCAGGATGATGTAGGGAAGCAGAGTTTACGGGCTTGGAGGCATCGCTCATTCAGGGTCAGCGCCTGCAAAACAGACAATTAAGGCCCATCAACAGAAACCTCAATAGACTGCAGACCACAATGACACATGGGATGGCAAATGTGGACAGTCAGTTCAACCACATGAATCAACATCTGGGGAACTTAACAAAGGCCATTCAACATTTGGTGACTGAACTTGTGGCAGACAGAGCACAGGCAAGGCGCAGGGAGCGCCACACTGCTGCACGCTTTGACCGACTGGCAGCATCTATTGGGCATCTTACCACTAATACAACATGCCTGTCAAGGTGTACAGTTAGCTTCCAGGTGGAACTTGGGCACTTCGCAGGGGATGTGGCGCGAGGACTTGGCTGCATCAGCCATGCAGTGGACCTCATGGAGAGCAGGCAGGCTGCAAGGGCCACAGTGGAGACCCCTCAGGACAGCGAGGAGGGGTTGACCATTAGTAGTGTTTCTGTCAGCGAGTCCTGTGTGCTACGTAGTAGCAGAGCATGGCAGGGGTCAGGGGACCCACCAGGGATGAGCCACCAAAGGGGGGTGTGAGCCACCAAACTGTACTGTGAATTAGGCACATGAATTTAATGTGTCTTAAATGAAAATGGACAATTCCAGACTGTGACATACAGCAATATTCTTTCTTTCACATAGATTAGAAATAAAAAGGTTTTGTTTGTTTCACTACATAAATGGGCTATGTGTGTCTGACATTAGTGAGTGTGGTGACGGTTGCCACATACCTGCCAAAGTATTGAGTTGTAATGTGGTTCCGTCTCTGTCTGACCTCATTTGCGATGCTTCTATCCCCAGGCTGTCAGTGTGGTAGCTCTTGCTCCTCATCCTCTGTGTCTGTGTCTTCAGGGGTGAGATGTAGCGAACGTCTGGTGGCAATGTTGTGTAGGATGGCACAGGCGGCAACGATCTTGCATGCTGTTTCTGGGGTATGCTGGAGTGCACCTCCACTTTTGTGGAGGCATCTGAATCTTGTCTTTAACAAGCCAAAGGTCCTCTCCACAACAGTTCTGGTCCGCCGATGTGCACTGTTGTATCGCCTCTCGTTCTGATTGCCAGGTGTTAGGTACGGGGTGTGTATCCATGGTCTCAGGGCATATGCACTGTCACCTGTTTGACAAAAAAGGCAAATTTAGCAGGGCATGAATGGTTTACACAGTGACCTGTATGTATGGCTTCATGGTGTAGTCAGCAATACCTAACAGATATCCGTCTCCAAACTCCCCACGTTCTAGGCGTTGGTGTATCCCACTGTGCCTGAATATGTATGAGTCATGTGTACTCCCTGGATAATTAACTACAATGTCAGTAATTACAATATGGGCGTCACATACCACCTGGATGTTTAGTGAGTGGGTACATTTCCTGTTGCGGAACATATATTCCAGACTTGCAGAAGGGCAAATTTGTATATGTGTCCCGTCCACACTCCCTATTACATGGGGGAAGTTGGAAATTCTGTAGAAGTCCAACTTGGTGCTGTTAATTTCCGCCTCATTCCTGGGAAGGCATATATATCTGGACATGTGTGTGTGAGTATGGCATCTAGGAAACATCTGAAGAATCATGAGAGTGCACTTCGGGATACCCCACCTGCCACAGCAATTACCCCCTGATAGCTACCTGAGGCCAAGAAGTGCAGTGAGCATAGCACTTGCACATGTGTAGGGATGGCGCTGCCATGCATTGTCTGTCGTTCAAGCTGAGGATTCAGTAGTTCAATTAATTCTGAGATTGCAGCACTGCTCAGTCTATATTTGTCATATATCTCCCCCTCAGTTTGTTGAAATAGTGTCTGCCTGGCTCGGTATATCCTCTCGTGTCTCTGCCTCCTCCTCCTCTGCTGGGCGGCCTGGACTCTCCTCCTCCATGCTATCAAGTACAGTTCAGCCATTTTGAGTCACCCAGATGCCTTCTGGGTCTCCTTTTATACTTTGATTCTGGTTACCACCTGCTCTAAATCAGTGGTAATCTGGATGTGCAAAATGGGCTTTTTGCGACTAGTCGCAATTTGCGACTGGCTTTTGCATATGGTTTGCGACTCTCAATTCGATACTTCCTATTTGCGGGTCACAAAATCAGGTTCCAATTTTGGCGAGTGGGTAATGGGTTGCATCGCTATTTGCATTTCGGAAATGGGATTTTTGCATCTCATTTTGTATTTTGCAATGTCGCAAATAGCGAATTGGTCCATTAGCGACGCGCAGAACTTTGCTACATCTGCCCCTAAGTTCCTTGTTTATTGATATTGCTATCTGTATTTCATTTGCATATGACATTAAGGATAACCCAAATTTCTGTGGTAATGTTTCCCACTGAGAAAAAATATAGAGATTGAATATAGTGGGACTTAGAATAGAACCCTGTAGCACTCCACATGTTAGAATTCTTTGTTTAGAAGAATGGGAGGCAATTCCATCAGTCTGGGTCTGACTTGTTAGAAAAGAGGAAAGCCAATTCAAGTGTTTCATCTAACTCCCAATGATTTTAGTCTCATTATCAGAATTAGGTGAGAAGGTGTGATCAAAGCACCACGAACGTCCACTTGTACATCATTTGCACAGTTCAAAGGCGCTCACTGTACAGTGCAAGAAGACAAATCTAATCTGAGCTTTGTCCAACAATTTTTTTTTTCTAAGTCTAAGACAAATTGTCTGTTCATTTCCTTTTCTATTATTTTCTCCAGGATAGGCATGTGAGAAATATACCTGTGGGTACAGAGTTTTTCAGGATAAGTATTTGGGGCCAGATATAGGAAGATTCCAATTTGCGACTTGCAAATTGCGAGTCGCAAATTGGAATATAGGATGGTGTCCTATATTCGCAAAGGCCTACCTCATTATGATTTCAAATGGGTGCAAACTGCGATTGCTTAGCAACCGCGTTCGTGGTCACAAAGCAATCTGACATTGCACTGCGACTCACAATTAGGAAGGGGACCGAATCGCAAAAGAGGTTTTGTGCATTGCAAACTGTTTGCTACATCTGGCTCCACGTTCCTTTAAAATAGGAAATAGGAAAGCTTTGAGTTTCCTTCCGTAACTGTGGGCATAAGGCAGTAATAATTGCTTGGTTGCATAATTCGATCTTATGTGGAAACATGAGTCTGGATAAGGATCCAATGGCGATCCAGATTTAATTGGCAACTTCATAGCACAAATTGCTTTATGATGTAATAGTTCAAAATCTTTTAATAGAGAATCTGACCTGTATTGGATCAATTCTTCATCCACCCTCTGATTGCTCCCAATAAAATTAATACTAAATGTATCAACGTTTTCCTGAATGGAAGATGAAAACTAAGGTGTCAGAGCTGTCAGACTAGAAAGTGCATAACTTTATACTAATTTAAACACTTCCTTGTCAGATTTTTTTGCTGCCTGAATTTTATTTAACAGATATGCATCTTTTTTATATCTTTTTAATTCTAATGTATGCATAACTTTACAATTTTCTATGCCAGTTAATCTCAAAACCCTTTTGAATTGTTTACATTGTCATTTAGCTGTGGTCAACCCACTACAATACCAAGGAGAAGCCGGAAATCTCCTTATAGATTTCTTAACTGGTTCAACTGGGTCTATTGCCTTTGTTACCCAGTTGTTAAAATCAACCACTTGTAAGGCTATTCACAGGAGGGGAATTCCTTTAGAGGTCTTCCCTCAAATTAAAGTTTGTGATTTTACATCCTGTTCTCCCATTTGTCAGTTTAACTAGTTGGCGCACTGGTGTTGAATTAGATGAAAACATAACAAATGGAATTCCAAAACAGTCAAGCAAAATCACAGGTGGGCTGGCAGACATGGTTTCACTTGAAGTAAAAATAAGGTCATTAATATGTTTTTTTGTGAGTGAGCATGATCTAATGTTGCTCCAGATTTAAGGCAGATATAGAATACTCCAGCTCAAGAGATTCACCCCACCCTTTTTCAGCCCATTTTTAAATAAAATCTTATAGCACACAAAGGTCATTCAAATTCATATTTCAGCATGAATCTAATTTTGCAGGATGCCAGATTGGACAGATTTATTAAATACATTGTTTGCTTTCAATTTATAGTGTTGTTTCTTTGCTCCACCAATTTGTTGATTACTGTTGTTAGCATCATTCACTTGGACACTAACATGTGCATCTCCTTCACTACTTCATATATTACCATGTCACCGCTGTTCAAAACTGAACATCATGAATAGTGAAACATGGACATGTCTTGGACAATAAATTGATTTGCTGACAGACATCACCAGTATGCCTCCAGCTGAGTTCATATGATGCAAAAAAAAGCACATCAGTGCATTAACTGATGTATCCACACTGTGAGAAAGTGAATTATTAGTTGGGGTGGATAATAGTCCAGTTCTTGTTATGTACAGAAAAGGTTTCAGTTATTTAAACCTGAGCTTAACCACTAGTAGCTATACCACAGAGGAAGCAGGTGTAAAGTAAGAAAATGAACAAAGCATTTAGAAGCACCAAAATAGTAGAAAAAGTTCAAAACACAACACAATAAAAATCCTATTTTAATTATTAAAACAGACAATAATATAATGAACAAATTGAAACCAAAATGACAAAATGCAATACGGGCAATCAAAGATATGATTTTTTTAAAGTTTGAATTAAAATTGGGGCCAAAAAGCATTGAGAGACAACCGTGATCACTTAGCTGCTCTTGACTGGAACCTAGGCACGATTTAAGGCCTAACAGGATGGAGTAAGGATTGGATACTGAAATCAGGTTCATCAGGGATGGAGATTTTGCCCTTCTGACTTAGTTTCTGAAATGAAAGTCAAAAATCCTCGGTAAGGCTGTTGCAGAGAAGGGCTTCTGGAGGCTAGATAGCTGTCCGATAAGGTCCAGGTGGAGGCGATGACATTTGAAGGGGACATTTTAAAATTCTTGCACATAGGATCTCCCCACTACAAATATACCTTTGGAACCTTCACTGGCTGAATATTTATTCGTTTGGATGTTTTTGGAGCCTGATTCCTCCAGAGTGGCAAGGCTGAAAGCTGTAGTTGAACATGTCTCCACAAGACCTGATTTCCTATCTGCAATGTCCAACTGAAACAGATTTGCTGCTGCGGAAAAGCTCCAACAGGGAGCAACATCAGTTTTTGGCCTAGCAGCAACACTCCTTCATCAGATTGACTTAGCAGGTTCGACCTAGTCCTCTGTAGGACTTTAGAGCCAATATTTTCTAATTGCCAGGTTATTCAGACTGTTAGCGGGACTACACATTGACACATCTATGGGTCCCAGGATTCACTGCAGCGGAAGCCATCAGCAGTGTTCAGGGCAGATCAAGTTGGAATGTGTCAGTACTTTCTTCAGGAAAGGGGCTTCTACCAGCTTGATATATCCCTGTATCATTAAATGAGGTCAGCCGTCTGACACTTGGAGTCCACTTCTTTTTCCTGGGCACAAGTAAACGCAGACCCAGCATTTCAGGCCCCACTCCCCATTTTTTCAGCAGTTCTTGCATGCCCTACTGCGAACAATCTCACAGTGACACTCTCTACCTAACTCCAACATGGCAAGGCATTCTTTGTCTCTGCAGAGTTCCTGTGCCCACCTTAGATGTGTGGCCAGGGAAATGAACAACTCATCCTCTGTGGTCAGTCAAAATCGGTTCTGGGGCAGCTGCTCTCCTACTAGGATTAGTCCTTGGCTGGCTGTGGGGAGAAAGGAGAGGGGAGAACTAGGTGTTAGTTATATCTACCTGTGACAGGATAGGAATCTTTGAAGTTAATTAAGTTCTTGGTCACTGCAAAAATGGTCGTTCTGCCAGAGAAACAGAAAACGTTCTCACACCCAAAAACTTTATCTCAGCTATAAAAGTAAGTTCACATCTAATTAAAGAGCTGTTCATCTCCTGGGTGTCAGTTGGAAACTTAGGCAAAACGGCTTCTAGAGTCCTTAGACAGGTGCAGGTTGACATTCTAAAAGTACCTTTTGTAAAATATTCATTACAAATCTGACTCTACCTGTAATTTGGGCTTGTAATGAATATTTAAAAAAAATCAAAGAATTAATTTTGTAGTTGTTTCCTAATAGGAAATAAAATTACGTAATCTTAATAGTGTATCCCAGTGTTGTCCTATGGAGCAGCTAACCCTCCTATAGGGAAAATAGCATTTGAGACTTTATCACTGTAAGGACATGTTTTACACTAAACTTTTACTTGTTCTACTTTTAACCACTTAAGAGCCACTGAGAGCCACTGGGAGCCATCCGACACGGCAGTGCTTGTGTGCGTCTGATGGATCCCAGCCATCCACACACAAGACACAGGAAATTCCTCTGGCGCAGGCACCAGAATGATTTCCTTTCTGACAAAACACATTCGGGAGCTGGGGAACAGCTTCTTGTTCACTGCAAAGTTTGCAAGGGATTCTTGGTAACATAACCTGCTGGGAGCCACACAGGTCACCCTATCCTGGATTCCCCTGGGTGTCTAGATTACAGATTTGCTTGGTTTCCCTAGGTGCTGGCTAAGCTAGGACCTAAAACCCACAGCTAGGCACACTGCAAAAAAAAGGCAGTTTTGGATGGAAAATGTGATGGGTCCATGTTGCGTTTTGGGCCATTTCTTGTTGGGGGCACTAGGCCTACCCATACAAATGAGGTACCATTTGTATCTGGAGACTAGGGGGAATGCAGAGTGTAAGGAAGTTTGTGGCTCCGCTCAGATTCTAGAACTTTACATCACAGAAATGTGAGGAAATCGTTTTGTTAGGCAAATGTTGTGGTTTGCAAGCAATTCTGGGTAACAGAACCTGGTATAAACCACACAAGTCACCCCATCCTGGATTACCCTACATGTCCACCTTTAAAAAATGAACAGGTTTGTTAGGTTTCCCTAGGTGCTGGCTGAGCTAGAGGCCAAAATCCACAGCTAGGCTCATTGTAAAAAAGGGTCAGTCTAGAGTGGAAAAATGTGCTGTGTCTGCGCGTGTCTTGGCCCATTGCCTGTTTCAGGGACTAGGCCTACCCACACAAGTGTGGCACCATTTTTATCAGGAGACTTAGGGGAACACAGAATAGTAGAGCAAGTGGTATTACCAATTGTCTCTCTCTGCATTTGTGCCTTCCAAATTTAAGACAGTATCTAAGAAAGAAGTCAATTTAGGAAATGCCATCTAATTTATATGCTATTATAGCTACCCCAAAATTCAGAGATGTGCAAACAACCACAACTTCTAAAGTCCATATTTTGTGCCCATTGTGGAAATACATAGGTTTCCTTGATAACTGTTTTCCAGTCTTTCTATTTTAACAACAAATTACGGTATACCAGGTACACTATGAAACCCTTTGCAAGGTGCCACATGGTTATTGGCTCTGAGTACCTCGGGTACTTGGTGAACCTACAAGCTCTATATATCCCTGCAACCAGAATAGTCCAGCAGATATAACAGTATATTGGTTTAAAAAATCTACCATTGTTAGAAGAATTTACAGATGAAAATGTAGACACAAATCAACTCAATTTCAAGATTTTTTGATTTCAACTTTCTTTGAGAAAACCTTGAAGGATTTACACAAATGAATCCCTGCTAATTTCAGAATTTCGTCTACGTTTTAGAAATGTATTGCTTTTGGGGATCCACAATTGGTTTTATACCCATTTCTACCACTAACTGGAAGGAGGTTGAAAGCACAAAAAAAAATAGAAAAAAATAGGCTATCTCCCAGTAAAATGTCAACACTGTATTGAAAAATGTGGTTTTCTGATTCAAGTCTGCCAGTTCCTGTAATCTGAGAAGATGGTGATTTCGGCACCAGAAACCCTTTATTGATGGGGGAAAAAACAGGTGCTTTCTTCTGCAGTATGTTTTTCCATTTTTCCCAAAATACTTAAAATTTAGCTGTATTTCTTGTTCCCCTATTGGGAAATCCACAAACCCTAGGTACCTTTAGAATCCCCAGTATGCTGGAAAACAGGACACAAATTGGGCATGGATATCTTATGTGCACAAAACGTTATGGGGGCCTAAGTGTGAACTACCCCAAATGGCCAGACAAAAGGCTTAGCACTGGGGGAGAAAAGACCTTGCAGCAAAAGGGTTAAATGTCATGCACTCTGCCTTATCTGGCCTTAAGGCCTGTTTACATGGTGGCCTATTATTATTTAAAAGGAGGGTTATGGCATTTCAAAAGGGATTAGTTTGACTGGTTGAATTTGCTGTTTTCGAACTGTACAGACCAGTTATAGTAGTAAGCCTGTATTCGTGTTTTGCACTGTCATTCTATTAATGAAACAATATGTGCTGCAGTTCATTAGAGACATTTAACTTTCAGGCTCTGGATACATTTTGTATGATATACTAGGGTCTTATAGATAAATTAAGTATGTAAATTAAGAGTATAGCTAATTTGCCATGGTTTAGGGGTCAGAGCACATGTACCGGGACTGTTAGCAGTCTCTGTGCACAGAGTGAAAAAACAGTATTATCAATTTTAAAAATGGAGATGATCGTGCAAAAAGAGGCCATTTCCTATAAAAGCAATACTAACTTTGTTATGTCACTGAACCTTTCTGAATGTGCAGATCGCTTTACCGACTAAATGCAAACAGAGAACTTTCATTAATCTGTGGAAACATTGATAAAATCTAAAAGTGCCAAAATGTAATATTCTAATTCCCACTCTTTAAGCTCTAAGGCCCATATTTATACATTTTAGCACCGCATTTGCGACGCTTTTTAACACAAAAGTGGAGCAAACTTATAAAATACAATTGTATTTTGTAAGTTTGCACTGCTTTTGTGACAAAAAATGGCACAAATGCGGCGCTAAGAAAGTATAAATATGGGCCTAAATTCACAAATATTTATTGAATTTTAATATGAGATGGCCCTGCTTTGTCCTCTAATTTGTACATTAACACTTTCACTACCATGCACTCCCACCCCCCAAGCTCCCTGCCCTTCCCTCTTTTGGCCATTTGGGGTAGTTTGCGCTTAGGCCTCCATTACCTTTTGTTCACATAAGCTATCAATGCCAAATTTGTTTCCTTTTTTCCCAACATCCTGGGGATTCTAAAGGTGCCCAGGGTTGGTGGATTCTCCGGGAGAGAACTAAGAAAATAGATAACATGTAGGAACATTTTGAGTTTTTGGGGAAAAATAGGGAAAAAATGCTCCAGATAAAAGTGCCTCTTTCCTTTCCCTAAAAATGGATGCACAAATTGTTTGCTGTACTAAAGTCACCATCTACCCAGCTTTCAGAAACATGCAGAGCTGAATCAAAAGACATAAGGCTTTATTTATGGAAAAGTGAACTTGCTGCTCTACACTGCATCACAGGGAAAAGGCAGAAATGCACTGTATGTAAAATACTACACATTCCTGCCTTTTCCCCTGCGTTAATGCCCTTTTGGCAGCCAAGTGCCAAAGCAGGCACCTTTGCACCATGGTGCAAGGTGCCTACATTGCATGCAGGATTGTTTTTATGCTAGAAGGGACACCTGAGAGGCATATTCCTGTTTTATATGTGCTGCAGAAAGAGGAAGTAGAGAGGAGAAATAAGGATATTCCTCTTTATGCCTCCCCTTGAAAGGTGCAGCATCTTGGCGCATGCTCAGGTTTACACCTTCTTTTGAATCCGGGAATACACCAAAATCCATGGAAGCTGTGTGGGAACACCCAAGCAATGCTCATGGAATGCTTTCACAGGGCGGAGTAATGTAACACACCGATATTTGCTGCATTGTGTTCCGGCCTTGCGTGGCTTCTAAATCTGCCTTAGGAGTTGCGTAACTCTTGCACTTAGGAGTTGCATAATTCTTGCACTTTTGTGCAAGAGTGATGCAACCAGGATAATAAATATGGCCCATAATTTTGCACTACAGTTTTGCCATTTTTCTAAGAAGTAGTCTAATTTCCCTATTTTTTTGTCCTTTCAACCTACTTCCAGTTTGTGGTGGGAACCAGTGTGAAACCCATGGGTGATTTAGAAAAGCTATAGATTTCTGAAAAGTAAACAAAATTCCAAATTCAGCAAGGTGTCTACGTTTAAAGCTCCACGAGTATTGAATTTCTGGATGTGGAAATTTTTATTGCTGATGGTAAGATCCAGAGTAGGTTGTTTCGTAAGGCCACAGCTTGCAATTCTATTCTTCATGCCGATAGTTCACACCCTAGGCATCAAATAGCATGTATCCCTTATGCAGAATTTGTGAGGGCTAGACGCAATTGCAGTCTGGATGAAGAGTTCTCCCATGAGATAGATGAGATGGGTAGAAGATTCCTAGCACAAGGCTACTCAAACAAAACGGTGAAGAAGGCTCATCTTAAAGCTAAATGCTTAAAGAGATGTGATACGTTAAAGACGGATAATAGAAGTAAAAAGAATGATCAACCTAATGTAGTTCGGTTCATCACAGACTTTAATGATGCTTCGTTGATTCTAAAGAAATGTATGAACAAACATTGGGGTTTACTGTCTCAAGATGAATCACTGAAAGATATGATACCAGAAAGAATACCAATAGCATATCGGAAAGGCAGAATATTTAAAAAGTATGTTGAGTCCCAGTTTTACTGCTAATCCTCCTGATAAAACATGGTTATCTACAAAAATTGTGGGGTTTTTCAAATGCGGAGGCTGTGGAGTGTGCCGCTGGGCCTGTCACAATATTAAAGAGTTCTCGGATGGAAAAAGACAATTTAAAATCTGTTCATTGATCAACTGTAACACTACTTATGTTGTGTACATTATACGGTGCCAATCCCTGAAGGTTTATGTAGGTAGTACAATTCGTTCACTTAAGATCAGAATTGGTGAACATGTCCGAGCGCTCAAAAATGCTGATATAAAATATCCAGTAGTAGCACACATAGTGAACTGCAACTCACAAACAAATCATAAGAGTTTTTAAATTTTTGGGCTGGAACATATCCCAAAAGATCCGAGGGGTGGTAATAGAGAACTAGCCCTGCGTCAAAGAGAGGCACTCTGGATCATGAGATTGAGGGCCGTTGAATCAGGTCTCAACTCTGATAGAGAGTTGGAATTCTTCCTTGTTGACTGAAGATGTATCATATGTATTCATGACATTGAAGTTGGTAAGCTATGCGTCATTTGCTTTGTTGTGTCTGAAAATTTGCTTTTTTTGTGTGTATATGTTTCCCATATCTAATGGGGACTTAACATTGAGTTATTAATCAAAATCCTTCAACAATGTCATCAGGATACCTACTATGCTATTTTGGTCATTAGCATTATATGGGTTGGGTACACTTGATATTTGAACAAGTTTTTCAACATTTTAAGAGTATAAATTCCTTGTCTTTTGAGATTAGGACACTTATTCAGTGTAAAGGTGCATACTATTTTTCAGTCCGGTTCATTGAAGCATAGTGAGGCAGTAATCACGCTTTGCAGATTTAGTCCAATTTCCCCTTTTACATAGGGACTGGGCATGCATTCATTAGTTGTCAAGTCTAGGGTTGAATAGATAGTGGCTATTCATATCGTAACCATAGGTCAAAACTATTTTGACTTCTGAAGTATCGGTTTATTTTCCATCTTTTATTTTCATGGTATTGCTTGAAGTGGCATTTGTTGTCTCTTGGCACTTTGGCATTGTGCACTAATGGTTCTAATCCTTCCTGTCTAAATTAAGGTAGTACATTTGAAAAAAATAGTGCTCGACCGAGCCGTAGTCCGGAGCTACATTGACTTCCGAAACCATCGGTAGTCCGTTTTATAGGTTCATTGCATTGCATGTTGGTTCATAACTGGCAGTCCTTTTGACTTCCGGGTTGCAGACACGAGACAGTGGAGTCACGTACTCGCGCGTCCGTGCTCCTCGATATTTGAGAACAGTGCGATTTTACCCTGAATGTGGTGAGTACCGGCTTATATGTGACTTGTGTATTTTTTACTCTTTAAATAACGTTGGTTCTGACAGGAGACTCGGTCACGGTCTCCTGCGAATATGGCATGTCCTTAACAGCTTCCTAGTCTATACTTTACAGCATCTTTGAAGCTGTGTATAATTTTCCAGGATGCTTTTTTACATTTGGACTTGGGTTTTGAGATTGATGCTATGGGATATTATGGGGTTGGCTTTGATTTAATTGTGGTCTCTAACTTCGTGATCATATTACTGAAGGATGTATGTTAATAAATTGTGTTTGTACTGCTTGGTTTCACGTTAGATCTGGAAGGCCGATAATTGATTATATACCTGACATTCGCTGATTTGTGGGTCGATTACTTACTGGACATGGAAAATCGTGCCTATTAGGTTGTGGACCCTGTAATAAAGGTAATTGAAGTGTGGTAGTGTTGACCCACTTTTTGTTGAACAGCCTTTGAGCATTTGGCTTCAGTGTTTAACTTTACAAGCTAATAGATCCTATCTACATTTTCTATTTTACGTGTTCACGTGTTGTATGTAGGAGTTCGGTCTACAACTTGCATATCAGAACAAATTTGATGAACACTGTTGATGACGTATAGAGGTGGTCAATCCTATTAATTAGGAGGTATGACTAATGATTTCAATAAGCATGTTGATTGACACAGGGGTGTATTTTTTGCATGGATTTCTGAGTTTATGGTCAGCACACGCCATTAGTCGTCTATCCTTTTAATATGGAGGTTGTCTTTATATTTTGTGATTTAACGTATTGTTTGGGTGTCTGTGGGTAGTTTAACTTAATTCCTTACACAATTCTCTTTTTTGTCCTATTCCACGTTTTTTGGGTGATTCTTAAATATAAGGGACACTTTTTGAAAAATGTTCCAGCTATTTTGCACTCTCGGGTTTAATTTTGAGTTCTCTACTCATTTTGTACTTTATTTGAAACTTCAAGGACTAAGTTCTAGTATTTTGGTTTCTAACTCAATTAATACATTTACAATTATAGCCCTGAAGAAGTCGTTTGGGATTTGAACAAGGATTTCCCATGACGAAACACGTGTTGGCTTGAGTTGTACCAGTATGGAGGTGTTTTCAAACATGGTTTAAGTTGTACCACTGGAGGTGTTTTCAAACATATGAGAAAACTATTCAAATCATCAAATACGAATGGATTTTTCAAACGTATATTAAAAATGGACATTTGATTTCGTCAAGATCACTTATTGAATTTTTATGTGTATAAATAAGTGTCTGTTAGGTGTGCCGCACTTTGTACCATACGTTTAAATTCCTCAAGGTTTTCTTGAGGAAAATAATTGTTAAAATAAAGAAATATTGAAAATGTTTAGGAAAAAACAGGCATTTGTGACAACATTTTCATCTGTAACTTTCTGTCACGATGGACGATTGACAAAAGCAATATATATTTACATCCACTAGACCCTTCTAGTTGTGGGTATATATAGGGTTTATAGGTTTTCCAAGAACCCAAGGTACCCAGACCAAACAACTGAGCTGCGCCACATAATGGTTTTTCATTGAGTGCCGAGTATAGACCAATTCCTACAGCGAATCAAGTGGAGTGAAAAATGGGTATCAAGGAAACTTATGTATTTCTGAAATGGGCACAATATATGGAGTTAAGGAGTGGTGGTCACTTTTACATCTCTGAATTTGTGGGTGCTCATACTAGCGTATGATTTGTAGGGTATATACTGGCTTACATATGAAAGGTACAAATACAGTAAAATCCAATTGTATTAACAAATGTTCTACTATTTTATGCTACCACAAGCCTGCTGATAAAGATGGTGCCTCACTTGTGTGGGTAGGCCTAGTGCCTGTGACAGGAAATGGCCCAAAGCACAACATGGATGCATATCATTTTTCCATCTAAAACTGAACCTGTTTTTCCAATGTGGGTACCTCTAGGTTTTGAACCCCAGCCAGCACCTAGAAAAACCTATCCAACTTGCAATTGTTTTTCAAACTTAGAGACCAAAGGGTAACCAGGATAGGATCACCATGTTTTTTTTTGTTTTTGTTTTTTGTTACCTAGAATTTGTTGCAAATGTCAAACTTTAACTAAAACACACATTTTCCTCACATTTCTGTGATGGAAGGTTCTGGAATCTGGAAGAAGCCACAAACTTCCTTCCACCTTTAATTCCCCCAAGTCTCACAATAAAAATGGTACCTCACTTGTGTGGGTAGACCTTGTGCCCATAACAAGAAACCCCCAAAACACAACATCGACGCAGCACATTTTTCCACTGAACACTTACCCTCTTTTTTCAATGTGGGTTGCTCTAGATGTTGGACCCTAGCTCAGTATGAACCTAGGGAAGCCTATCCAAAGTGCATATTTTTTAAATCTAGACACGTAGAGGAATCCAAGATGGTGTGACATTCATGGATACCATTAAGTGTTTAACCATAATGCCCTGCAACCTCAAACTTTGCCAGAAATCATGCATTAGCCTTACATTTCTGTGATGGAAACTTCCAGAATCTACAGGAATCCACTAAGTTTCCACCACCCAGCATTGCTACAGCTCTGCTGATAAAAGCACCGCCCCAATTGTGTTGGTGGGTTTAGTGCCGCATCAGGAATGGATCAAACTAAGTACAATGGGAGCCCTTGCGTGGAGACTCCTGTAGACATCAGTTGGATCAGTTTCTGTCGCTAGCACTAGGGCCAGCCACAGAAGTGGGGCAGAGTTTTTATTGGCACTGGTGCGGAAAGGCTTGATGGTAAGAATTTTGTGTATTCTTGCAGATTCTGGAAATTTCCTTCACAGAATTGTGGGGTAAATGCTACTTTGGGCAAAGTTGGAGGTTTGCAGGGCATTGTGGGTAAGATAACATCATGGGATTCACACAAGGCACACCACCCTGGAATCTGTTGATTGTCTACTTTCAAAAAATGTCTGTGGTTGATAAGTTTCCCATGGATGGCAGCCGAGCATGGCCCCAAAACCCACAGCTGCCTCTATTGTTGATCTCTCCATGTAGTACTGCAGGGTCTTTTGTGACCAGGTCTTTTGGCCCACCCACACAAATGAGGTACAATTTTTGTCTGGAGACTTGGGGAATGCTGGGTGGCAGGAAATTTGTAGCTCCCCACAGATTCCAGAAGTTTTCCTCACAGAAATGTGAGGACAAAATGTGTTTTTTAGTCATTGTTTGAGGGTTGCGGGGTATTATGGGTAAGAAAATGGTGTGGGGTGCATGTGAACCACATCACCTTGGATTCCTCTGTATGTCTAATTTTCAGAAGTGTGTGCGTCAATAGGTTTCTCCAGGTAGCAGCCTAAAAAGTGCAGCCGTTCACCATTGCGAGTGGGATGATATTGGGAGTTAGCCAAGCTCCCCTGACCCATATGTAAAATCAACACTGAAAAGAGTCAAATGTCCTCTTGCTTGCCATTGGGATGAGATGCTTTAGTCTGCAGGGGAAGCAGAAAGACTGTTACCCTCCTCAGTTGTGGGTGGGGGCATAGCAATGCCTATTGTGGTGGGCAGCCCACAACCCTCTAGTTCTTTTTTAATTCCCATGCATCTAGTGGGCTGTCTGTCCCCCAGTGGTTAAATCAAGGGTAATTACCCCAGCTGCTCCCCAAGGGGGGCAAAAGACTAAGGGGGTCATTATGCGTCAGTGCAGGTGGTTTTCCGCTCGGCGAATTATGACTGCTGGCAGCCCTCCATCCTTTTTCGGATGGAGAGCCACCAGCAGCCATACTGGCGGTCGGCAAGGAAGTGGAGGTTGCTCCACCTCCACCGCCCCGTCATCAGAACACCGCCCACCGAATCATGTCCCATGATTCAGTGTGGCAGTGTTCTGGTGACGGGTAGCTGGCGGCGGAGCAGCCCCCATAGATCCCGTCCCCTCCCGGAGGATCAACAGACAAGGTATGTTGATCGTCCGTTAGGGGAGGGGGTGGGGGGTGTTGTGTGCGTGCCTGGGTGTGTGCGTGAGAGTATGTAGTGGGGGGGGTGAGTGCATGTATGAATGCGGGGAGTGGGGTGTGTTTGAAAATGTGTGCGTGTCTGTCTGTATGTCTATGAGTATGTGTGCATGTATGTCTGTATGTATGTGTGCGTGTATGACTGTGTGTGTGTCTGTTGGTATGTTTGTTGGTAAGAGTACGTGTATTGGTGGTGTCTGTATGCGTGTAGGGTTGGGGTGTGTTCCAATGTTGGGAGTAGGGGTGGGGAGGGGGGTCCTGCCACCTTTGGAGGGTGGCAGGGGGGCAGGGGGTAGGGGGAGGACTCGGGGTGGAGGTGGGGGGTGCTAGAGACCCCTATCAGTGCCAGGGAAAGAATTCCCTGGCACTGATAGTGCCTACCGTCATGGATTTCATGGCGGTTCCAAACCACCCAAAATCCATGGCGGTCTGAAGGGTCGTGATACCACCGGCGGTCTGGTGACGGCCGCCGGGCTGGAGACCGAAGTCTCCAGCCCAGCTGTCGTCACCGCCCTGGCAGTCGGAATGGAGAAGTGGCGGATGACCATGGCGGTAACCGCCATGGTCATAATTCAATTTTTTTCTGCCGGCCTGTTGGCGGTATTACCGCCACTTCTCCACCGTCCGCCAGGGTTGTAATGAGGGCCTATGTCCCTATTTATTTGGGGTGGGGCATGGCCATGTCAATAGTGGGCAGCCTCACCTCTCTTTTTAAAAAAAAAATAGTCCCATTCATCTAGTGGGCTTTCTTCCCACCGGAGGGTAGATTGGGGTAGTTATCAAAATCTGCAGCCCAGGGTGACAGAGAGACTTTGGGGGTCATTACGACCCTGGCGGTCGGAGACCGCCAGGGGTAATGTAGCGTCCGTACCGCCAACAGGCTGGCGGTACGGAAACCCTTATTACGACCGCGGCGGTAGCGCCGCGGTCGCACCGCCGGGGCCGGCGTTTTCCCGCTGTTTTAGCCCCGGCGGTGATAATCTGCCAGGGCAGCGCTGCAAGCAGCGCTGCCCTGGGGATTATGACACCCCTACTGCCAGTCTGTTCCTGGCGGTTTGCACCGCCAGGAAGAGGCTGGTGGGAAGGGGTGTCCTGGGGCCCCTGGGGGCCCCTGCACTGCCCATGCCAATGGCATGGGCAGTGCAGGGGCCCCCTAACAGGGCCCCGGCTAGCTTTTCACTGTCTGCACCATCGCACGGCCGCAACACCGCCGGCTCCATTAGGAGCCGGCTCCTATGTTGCAGCCTCATCCCCGCTGGGCCGGCGGGGATGTCGTAATGGGGTCCGCGGGAGTAATGACCCCCTTTGTTCCCATTTATTTGGGGTGGGGTCATGGCATTGTCCATGGTGGGCAGCCCCAACCCTTGTTTAAAAAAAAAAATCCCTGGCCTCTAGTAGACTTTTTGTCCCCCAGGGGACAAATCAGGGTAATTACCCCCATCTGCCCCTTGGGGGGGCAGAAGTACTTTTTCCACATTTATTTGGGACAGGGGCATGGTCTTGGCTATGGTGGGCAATCCCGACCCTACTTTCGTTAAAAATAAATACTCCCTGGTGTCTACTAGACTTTCTGCCCACTGGGGGTGGAGGGCAGATAACGTAATTATCCTACCTGCCCCTAGGGGGGGGCAGAAAGAGTTTATCCCCATTTATTTGGGGTAGGGCATGGCCATTCCCATGGTGGGCAGCCCCCACCCCTCTTTTGTAAAAAAAAACTAATATTCCCTGGTGTCTCTTGGGCTTTCTGGGGTTGTGCTCATTGTTTGGGGGGGCAATGTCATGCGCATTCTGGGAAGCCCCCACTCCTAGACTTTACTAAAAAAAGAATCCCTGGTGCTTGGTAGGCTTTCTGCCCCCCTGGGGCCAGATTGGGGCTATTGCCTCATCCGCCCCCGGGGAGTGGCTGAACAACTTCAGTCCCAATTTATTTGGGGTGAGGACTGGACAATACCCATGGTGAGTATCCCCCACCCATCTTTAATTAGAAGGAAATAATTCCTGTGTGTCTAGTACGCTTTCTGCCTGGGCAGAAGGGGAGGGGGGCTAAATAGACCCAGCTGACCCCTAGGGGGGCAGAAAAACTGTGCCCATTTTTTGGGGGGTGGGTGATTGCCATGCTTATTCTGGGCAGCTCCCAACCCTAGACTTTTCTAAAAAAAAAAGAATCAATAGTGCCTAGTGGGCTTTCTGCCACCAGTGGGCAGATCATGGGCTATTGCCTCACCGCTCCCTGTGGTGGCAGAAAAACTTCAGTCTTCATTTATTTTGGGTGAGGGCATGACAATGCCAATAGTGGGTAGCCCCCACCCCTCTTTTATTTGAAAGCAATAATTCCATGGTGTTTTGTAGGCTTTCTGCCCCCCCCTCCAGTGGGGTATATCAGAGGTAATAACCCCCACCTTCCCCCCGGGGGGAGCAGAAAGATTGTCCACATTTATTGGGGGGAGGGCAATGCCATGCCTGTCTGGGCAGCACCCAACCCTACACGTAACGCTTAACTGAAAAAATAATCACTGGTATCTAGTGGGCTTTCTGACCCACTAGTGGGTAGATCATGGGCTTCAGTTCCCATTCATTTTAGTTTGAGACATAGCCAATGTGGGCAGCCCCTACGGCTCTTACAAAAAACAAATTCCTCATTGGTGTTTAATGGGCTTTCTGCTGTCCCAGGAGGAACATTGGGGTAAAAACCCCCATCTGTTTCAGAGGCACAAAAAGACTGTGCCCATTTTTGTGGGAGGTGGGGGCATTGCCATGCCCATTCTGAGCAGCTCCCAATACTACACTAACACAAAAATAGTCCCTAGTGCTTAGTGGCCTTTCAGCCCTCTGGGGGGCAGACAGACTGAATTATTTTAAAAATATATATATACTCTGGGAGAGCAAAAGCCCTTGCCCAACGGGTTGCTTCCCCCTCCCTGGTGTGTAGTGGTGGATTCCTGCCTGGATATCACCCACTTGGGATGGTCCTCAAGCAGAAATCCGCTAGGAAAAAGTAGCTTTGGAAAGAAGGGACCCTCCCTTTTCGAACGGTACCATTCCCATTTAAGTCAGTGCTTGGTGGCTTAGAGTTGATTGTGTCAATTTACTTTCACTTTCCATGAAATGATGTCGGTGAACATGGCACGCCAATCGTTATTACAGGGAAGTGACATTTTCAAGCTCATTTACTGGGAAAGCTCTTCTCCGGCAGCCAAGGTTGAAAATATTAAAAGGAAATCCCTCTGGTGCCCTCACAAGAAGGATTTCCTTTCTCGTCTACTGGGATGATGCAGAGTAGTCCTCTGCCCCGAGGGATTACACCTTAATGCATTTATTTCTGCTGATATTTTTTTCATTTATAAGCTACTGCACATAACATGTGCACTGAGCTTTTTTATTCAATCTGTAAGAGTATAAAAAAGGACACATGATCAGGGTCATTGTTAGGCTTGTTTTTAGGTACACAACTGTCTGTGTAGGGTTGACAAGTGTGTAAAACTGTAAACAAATTTTGTCACACAGCAAAATAGTAATGGGCTGAAGGGTTAAAAATTTGATAGCTCAAGTAAGCATCATGAAATATAATACTTCATTGTCGATTAATTAACAGTACAAAAAAGCAAAAAATAAAAAATGCAATAATATTGGTAAAATGATTATGATTGATTTGGTACCTTCAGGAAAACATTGCTTTTTGTTTATTTAGACTTAGATGTGTAAAGTGTGTAGTATATAAGTTATGCTTATCTATCTCTGTTTACTATATTTACTCTATTTATTTATTTTTCATTTTTAACGTGCATACCAATGTAATTTGAGAATGCATGTTGTATGGTGTATAAATTTAGATATAAATATAAATAAATTACTAATGTAAAATGAGCATTTAGACTCATTTTCCTACCTTATGTGTGCTTGTGTTTGTGCACCTGTGTGTGTAAGACACTGCCTCAGTGTGTAATATGCTCAATATGTAGAATATACTTGCATTGGGTATTAAATAACGTGGTATCTCAAAGTTCTTTACTTTCACCATCGATCTTAACAAAATGGGTAATTAGTGCAAGGGGATATGAATCAAAAATAATAAGTGAAAAGTTATGGTTCTACACAGAATTTCAGTAAATAAACCTGGGCTCTTCCCCTGGTATATATGCACAGCGAAGACAAGCTTACCTTGACCTAAATTTAGCAATAACAAAGCAATTAAAATATCAAAATAACAAAATAAAAATATCAAAATCAATTTCTAAAAATAGAGACAAAATTCCACAAAGTACAATAACACCAAAATGACAACATCCAATAAATAGAACAGTAAATATGATTTTTTTGAGTTTTACAGCAAAACGGGGCAAACGAAAATTAAGCACTAATCAGAAGTCATTATTCACTGTTGACCAGGACCTATGTGTGCTTTCAGACCAACCACGATGGATCAAGTGTTCTTTTGACATAGTCTCTGAAATGAGAGTCAGAATTCTCCAGTGGACAATAATGCAGTCTGTTATCGGGAATAGCACTCTAAAAGTCAGATAGCTGTTGGATAAGGTTCCAAGTGAATCCATTGGTTCTGGGAAGAAAATTCTAGTTTTGTACTCATCAAGTTTTTACCATTGCATTTATTCTCTTCTTTTTTGTATCTCAAAAAATCCTCTTACATGGCAATTCTGTAAGCTATATCCAATGAAGCTTTATCAAATAAAGTCCTCGCAAAGTTGAACCAGTTTTCCACTGAGCCTTTCTAATGCTTCAGAGGTTTTGGAAGTCCGTAAAATGTATCAGTCCCAATGTTTCATTCTTTCTGGAACAGTTCTTCTTGGTTTCTTCTAAGATTTCCAAGACCTCACGGACAATCTTTGGTGTCAAGAATCCTTCCAGCAAAGGCCACTAGCTAGATTGGGTACAGGTCCTGTAGATACGGGTCTGCTGGTCACTCCAGGAAAATGCCCTCTTGCAGTTTATTGTCTCCCTATAATTACACATGTGTTCAGCTACCTCACCTTTGTAGTCTACTTCTTAGTCACTGATACAAGTGGGAGTAGATCATCCCCACAAGTCTCCACATAAGTCACAGATAGCAGGTACATTCTTCTTCTCTCGTTTCACAGGTCAGGGTCAGTTCTGAGGAACTGGGCATGAGATGCCACCTTTGTAGACTTCACTAGCCAGTGGATGGGATGACACCAGGACATAGTCACGGGCTACTCGTCGTTTATGTCTCTGGCCCACTGGAATTGCAGAGTGGTCTTGACCCTTGTAGGTTCTGCCTTGACCAAGGTAGGGGCGGGCCTTTCTTGTAGCCACGGTGCTGCTGATGAAGGAACGCCAAAAGGCAGTCCATGCCCTCCAGGAGTCTCAGAGGAAAAAACCCCAAAGGGAAAAACCTCCCTAGCAGGAACTCCCTGGAACAAAAAAGAAGCAAAAAAATAAGTCTTCCAACAAGAAAACAATACTGGAAGAAACTGGAACAAGCATGGGAAAAAACTGGAGAAAAAACAACAGGAGCGAAGATCACCACCAAAGGAACCCTAAAACAGGAAATGACCAACAGAAGAAGAAAGACACCATATTGGATTGCGAAAGAATCATAGGAGAATATAGAGAAAAGGCGCAATTTTGGAAAAGGGTTCTAAGGCATGCAGGGAAAAAGAAAGGCATGCTGGGAGAAAGAAGAATATGACTGCTAAGTGTAAAAATAAGGAAAAGAGAAAAAAGGAGAAAGAAGAAAAAAAAAGAAGAAAATAAGAAAGGAACAGGCTGCACCAGGTAAGTGAGAAGGGGGGGAGGGTGCTCATCTCTAATATCAAGGGCACGCCGCGGCCAAAACCCTTACTATGTTTGCAGTGCATCCTGTATGCCTTATTGAAGATGATCCTACAGTGCACTATTCTAAGAAAAATCCATTGTCAGCACCTACTTGCCAATAGAGGTAGATAGTGTCCTTGTCAGGGGTGTGTTAAGGGGAATCAGCAGTCCCATCCTACTCAACCACACCAAACTGGTTGAAAGTCCATCTCCCACTTCAGCAAGGCTACTTTCAAGCTGACTGCCATTGGCTCAGGGAATAAAGACTTTTCTTCTACAGGTCTCCCTCTCCTCTTTACTATGAATGGGCATGCCGCACACGGGTCCCCTTAAAGCAAAAAAAAAAAGCCCCTAAACCCTCTCCAGCTGCCGTTCCTAAGCTGAGAGGAGTTAAATACCTCACACCCAGGTTTTCCTGCCAAAAGACCTAAGTCTCTTGATGAAGAGGGTTGACCCAAATCCCCTCTATGTATGCAATGTTACTTCCCAACTTTTTGGTTATATGAGACTGGTTAGACAGCTACAATTTTCTCTTGTCTAGATCTTCCAAGCGTATGAATAGACTCATGTAATGATAAATAGGGGGTATAAGGATAAGTATTTGGAATAGGAGCAACACAGTTGTAAAAACTAAGGAGCAGTCCACAACAAATAAACTGTTGTTACAATCCTAGTGCTTTATGTGACAATAATATATAAATGTCGAGAATTGCTCCTGGAGTACGCTGGGAACATATAGAAATAGTCTATTATCTCCAAAACACATTTTCATCATATAAAGTAATAGGTTTATCAGTAGTACAGAATGACTAACGAAGACATTTTCACTTCATTGTAAAAATGAAACTAAGAAACCTGAAGGAGTAATGTTGTGCCTAAAATTGTACCCAGCTATAATTAGGACCAGTAATGAGTCTCCCTATACAGTCCTAGAGCAAAACGTTTCAGCTGTACGTGCAAAGATTATCTCTATACTATGCCATTTCAGTTCATTATACATTGAACAACTAGGCAGTGCTTAGTTTGTAAAATAACAAGTGCAGGGGCCAAAATGTTTGCTCGGAAGATGCTGCCTGTGCTGAAGAGAGATGTGGTGCATAATACCAAGACTTTGAAGCCTTGGTTCCCACTCATGCAAGTTTATTCCCTCATCGGACACTCACTGAGCCTTAAACTTGTTTGTTTTCATCCCTGCTTTCTCTCTTTGTCACTCTATTTTGTGTCTTTGTTTTCCTGTTCTTTCTCCCTGTCGTATTTTTTATTCGCACACTCTGGGTCAATGTCCAATGAGAAAAAATAAGTGGTGGTGCCCAGAAATAAGTGCTGGTGGGCCCCACTGGCAACCACCAGCTCAAATTAAGCACTGCAGCTGGAAAATCAACTGATAAGGCTACAAACGTTCAGAGTCAAGCCTAGGCTCACAATAGGCCCTATATAATAAACAACTTCACAGTTGTGCTACAAAAGCTATAATTGTGTCCACTATGGTGAAGATAACATGAAAGGTTGTCCCACAGTACTGTGATTTCATTAAATTAAGTATAATATGGCATCTGCTTGGTGGGAATGTTAATTAACTATTATTCTTAAGGTCAATTACATTTGAGTTAATTGAGGATTGTACATCTCTTATGCTTTTGAACCGGGCTTTACAGGATGAATAATTCCTACGAAAGGATCAAGTTTTTGTCAGTGATTGCTAAAGGGAGGACTCACGGAAGCGTGACAAAGTTTAGGTAATTTTTGCGCACAGCCAGGATGAATCATGGGCTGGCTGATTTCCGTTGGAAATAGAGACAAATATTGCAGCTAATTATCAAGGGCCATGTTCTTGCGTATTTGATCTGATATAATAAAAGTCACTTATTCCATTAATGCTGGCAAAGATTTGCATTGATAAAAGCTCGGTTCTGTAATTAAGTAGGGAAGTGCAAAGCTGCAAAGAATTTTCTGGCATCCTCTGTGATCTTCTCTGTAAGTTTCACAAAGTTGAACATGTGTATGTTTTACCAAAAATTGAATACAAAATCGCGACTTTTGCAATAATTATATCCCAAAGGCTGCAATTGCAGAGAGAAAATCTGCACACATTTATAATTTTTTGCATTTGGGCCACAAGCGGAAGGATGGAAGTTTTCGAATGCACTCTTCTACTAGCTTAACATGCACTACAAAAAAGGCTGTCCTTTACAGCGAAAATATTGCGGTGCACATGCATTTAACGTTTAACGTTTATAACACTCAAAAGAATTGTGCTAAGGGGAGAAGCTTATTCGAACAGAGGTTCGCCAAATGGAAAGGGCTTCCATCCATAGTATGCATCATAGCAGTTTGCAATATGTGCTAGCTTAAAGGAAACAGTTTAGGGTGGATGGTAGTTACGTCTTCACTTTCTAGCAACAGGTGCATTTTATAACATATCACCCGTTTGTAGAGAGTAATTAGGAAAATAAAATGTATACATTTGTCATACACATAAAGTCTGAAAGGCGAAAAAAAAGAAATAATCGAAAGCAAATTTGCAAACTTATTATTCAAAATCATTCATGTGCCAATGTGTAAATGTTAAACTCCGAAGAGATATTCATAGGGTAATAAAACACTACATAATATTAAAGGCAAGCCTGTCAAAAACACAAATATGGGGCATAGTTATCAAATATTCATGCAGCATAGTCCAGCTGAGATGACCCTTGTCTCACTAGGGGACAGTGAGATGGTCCAGAGAACCCTAGTGCCTGAAAACACTAAGAAGTACAGGCAGTGGGTGACCATTAATGAACAGAGGGTGGAGGCTCTGAAAGACACAGGATCCAGCTTGACTACAGTGAGGAGTCAGCTGGTGTCTGAAGAGCAGATTGATCCCCGGGTACTTCACCAAGTAGTTGCAGTGAACAATTCAGAGCGCCTGTGCAGAGTGGCGCAGGTTCCCTTTGAATGGGGGAAGGGTCTCAGGTTCCATGAAGGTAGCTGTGAGTCCAACCATGCCTGTTGATTGTTTGCTAGGCAATGACCTGGAGGATTCCCCTTGGAAGAAGGTGGAACACAGGTCTCACTTGGAGATGTTGGGTCTGCCTGGGTGGGTATGCGTATCTACCCGGTCAATGGCAGCCCCTGGAGCCTGAAACAGTGGCCCAGGGGACTACCAAAAAGAGGAAGGGCAGGGGTTGCGGGAAACCGGCCCCAGCAGTTCCCACGGTCCGGGAGAAGACGGAGCCTGAGGGTGACGCCCCGGAGCCTACAGGGGAACAGGTGGCTGAACTGGGGGGGGTCCCTGAGCTGTTGCAGTGGCAAGAGGAAAGGGGGGGGCCACCAGGGAAGCAGTCTGTGCAGCACAGAAGTCATGCCCTATTTTGGAGGGTTTGCAGCAGCAGGCTGCAGACCAGGTGGCTGGCAAGGAGCCAGGATCACACCTGATCTATTGGGAGGATGATCTATACAGTGAGCCTAAGGTTTCTGAGCCTGGGTCAGCCTGTGTGCTGGTGGTACCCCAGTGCTTCAGGGCCTTCCTACTGGGGTTTGCTCATGATGTGCCTTTAGCTGGACATTTGGGGCAGGACAAGACCTTTGAGAGGCTTGTCACCCACTTTTACTGGCCCCTAATGCGCAGGCACTCAGATGCACATTGCAGGTCTTGTCAGACTTGTCAGGCAAGTGGCAAGAGTGGGAGGAAATGTAAGGCTCCCCTCCAGCCTTTGCCTGTTGTCAGTACTCCCTTTGAGAGGGTAGGCATTGACATTGTGGGGCCTCTGGATCCCCAGACAGCCATGGGCAACAGGCTAATCTATGGCCTCCCTGTGAGGGGACCTCTGAGTCTGGTTGAGGAAGCTTTGGAGAAAGCTCCTAGTAAACCCCCCCGGGATGTATTTAGTTACATGCTGGCTTTGAGAAACCAGATTGCGCGCTTCAGTAGTCTCGCTCAGGAGAACCTGGAAGCCAGCCAGGAGGACATGAAATGCTGGTATGACCAGAATGCCACTCTGGTCGAGTTTCAACCTGGACACAAAGTGTGGGTGATGGGACCAGTGGAGCCTAGGACGCTCCAGGATATGTGGAGTGGGCCACTTGAAGTGGTGGAGCGCAAAAGCGAAGTCAACTACCTGGTGGACTTGCAGTCTCCAAGGAACCCTTTAAGGGTTTTGCATGTCAACCGCCTCAAGCCACACTTTGAGCGGACTGAGCTGTCAATGCTCCTTGCAACAGATGATGGGGTAGAAGAGGCTGAGTGAGCCTCTTCCTGACCTCCTGTCTGCAGGAGAAAAAGATGGGTCAGTGGAGGGAGTGATCCTCTCCCCCTCCCTGACTGAGGAGCAGCAAGGTGAATGTCGCCACATGTTGGGACAGTTTTCCATACTGTTTTCCCTGGTCCCAGGAGTCACACACTTGTGCACACATGATGTGGACACTGGGGACAGTACACCTATTAAACAGAAGGTTTACAGGGTGACTGACAGGGTCAGGGCATGCATTAAGGATGAGGTATCCAAAATGATTGCCCTAGGGGTTATTGAGCACTCCAGCAGTCCTTGGGGCAGCCCAGTGGTATTGGTTCAAAAGGCTGCTGCACCTGATACCACTCCAAAACTCAGGTTCTATGTGAACCACCGGGGACTCAATGCGGTCAGCAAGACTGACGCACACCCCATCCCCGAGCTCATTGACCGGTTGGGAGCTGCCAAGTACCTCAGTACGTTTGATTTAACATCTGGGTACTGGCAGATTTCCTTAACTGAGGGGGCCAAGGAGAGGTCAGCATTCTTTACGCCAGATGGACACTTTCAATTTAAAGTGATGGCATTTGAGACGAAGAATGCCCCTGACACCTTTCAGAGGTTGGTCAACCAAGTGTTGGCTGGGCTGGATGAGTTCAGTGCCGCCTACCTGGATGACATTGCTGTGTTTAGTTCCACATGGGAGTAACACCTGCAACACCTCTGGAGAGTGTTAGAGGCCCTCCAGAAGGCAGGCCTCACTATTAAGGTAAGCAAGTGCCAAATAGGGCAAGGTTCTGTGGTGTACTTAGGACACCAAGTAGGGAGTGGCCAGGTGGTACCCCTACAGCCTAAGATTGACACAATTCCGGCTTGGGAGCCCCCCAAGACCCAGCCTGAAGTGAGAGCCTTTTTAGGTCTCACAGGATATTACAGGAGGTTTGTTAAGGGATATGGTACCATTGTTACTCCCTTAACCGAGTTGGCTTCTAAGAAGCAACCCAGGAAAGTGATCGGACAGAGGCTTGCCAGAACACTTTTGATACCCTGAAGGCTGCCATGTGCACAGCACCTGCGCTGAAGGCACCTGACTAATCCAAGGAGTTTGCTGTGCAAACAGAAGCCTCAGAGCATGTTATTTGAGCAGTACTCTCACAGCTTAATGACGAGGGCCTAGATCAACCCGTAGCCTTCATTAGCAGGAGGTTACTACCCAGGGAACGTAGGTGGAGTGCCATAGAACGTAAAGCGTTTGCTGTGGTCTGGGCACTGAAGAAGCTAAGACCCTACTTGTTTGGGACTCACTTCTGAGTTCAGACCGACCACAGGCCCCTCAGATGGTTAATGCAGATGAGAGGTGAGAATCCAAAACTGTTGAGGTGGTCCATTTCCCTGCAGGGGATGAACTTTATGGTGGAACACCGTCCTGGTACAGAACAGGCCAATGCTGATGGTCTGTCCAGATTCTTCCGCCTTAGTGATGAGAACTCCCATGAGGTTGGGTAGTTGCACCCCACTTTCAGCTGGGGGGGACACGTGTTAGACTTTTCATCCTTGGCTTGGTCTCCCTTAACTTTTTGCCTCTGTTCCCCAGGTTGTTGATTTTGCTGTTTTTGTTACTCTGGGCACTTTACCACTGCTAACCAGTGCTAAAGTGCAAGTGCTCCTTCACAAAATGTGTATGTAATTGGCTTATACATGATTGGCATATTTGATTTACTAGTAAGTCCCTAGTAAAATGCCCTGGAGGTGCCAGGGCCTGTAAATCAAATGCTACTAGTGGGCCTGCAGCACTGGTTGTGCCACCCACATAAGTAGCTCTGTAATCATGTCTCAGACCTGCCACTGCAGGGTCTGTGTGTGCAGTTTATCTGTAAATTTGACTTGGCAATTGTACCCACTTGCCAGGCCTAAACCTTCCCTTTTCTTACATGTAAGACACCCCTAAGGTAGGCCCTAGGTAGCCCCAAGGGCAGCGTGCAGTGTATGGTTAAGGTAGGACATATAGTAATGTGTTTTATATGTCCTGACAGTGAAATATTGCTAAATTTGTTTTTCACTTTTGCAAGGCCTGTCCCTCTCATAGGTTAACATGAGGGCTACCTTTAAATCTGATTAAAGTGTAGATTCCCTTTGGGAGTGGATGGACATGTGGAGTTTGGAGTCTCTGAGCTCACAATTTAAAAATACATCTTTTAGTAAAGTTGATTTAAGATTGTGTGTTTGAAAATGCCACTTTTAGAAAGTGAGCATTTTCTTGCTTGTACCATTTCTGCAACTCTGCCTGTTTGTGGATTCCCTGTCTGGGTCAGTTTGAAAGTTGGGCTGGTTGCACCTCGCACTAGACAGAGACACAATGTCTATGCTAGTAGGGAGGAGAGGAGTGGTCACTTACACCTAAAAGGGCTGTGCCTGTCCTCACACAATGCAGTCTTTTACCCCCTGGTGAGTGTCTGGGGCCTGGCCTGGGCAAGGCAGGATTTCACATTCAAAATAGACATTACTTTGAAGTAGGCATACTTCAAAGGAGAAATTGGGTATAAGAAGAGCACCCAAAACCACAGACTTTGAAACCCTTCTGGAAACAAGAGGAACCTCTGCCTGGAGAAGAGCTGAATAGCTGAGGAAGAAGAGCTGCCCTGCCTGTGATTGTGCTTTGTGGAGCTATCCTACAGTTGCTGCTTCTGCCAGAGTAAGAGGGCAAAGACTGGACTTTGTGTGCCTTCCATCTTGAGAAGAAATCTGCAAGGGCTTGATTTAGAGCTTGCCTCCTGTGGTTTGAAGTCTCAGGGACAGCAAAGACTTCTCACTGCCAGCACCTGGAGTCTCTGGAGAGACTCCTACTCTGTCTTGTGAGCCCATCCAGTTCCTGGGACCATGAAATGAGAAGCAGCCAGCCAAAAGACAAGGAAACCCACGCACAGAGCACCATGCGGGGAAACGATCAACATGACTCCGATTTGCGGCTGAAGAAACGACGCGCCGTCGGCTCCGCAGCTGAGAAACGCTGCTCGCAGGAAACGCGACCGAAGAATCGACGCACGGAGCAGGAGAAACGATGCGCAGCATCGCTGACGGAGGCTGGGAGATCACAACCCGAGCTGCAGGGTTTTCAGATCATCGTGCGGCGGGATTTACGACTCAAGTATTGCTGGGTGTGGAAAAACAAAGCAAGGCCTGCCCAGACCCCAGAGTGCTGACCGGATCAACCCATTGCTCTCCTGCAGAGAGAAGAAACGACGCACCCTGACCTGGCAAAATGAGAAACAACGCAAGGTCCCATTCGTGAGTGGAATCAACGCATTGCAAGCCCTTTTTGACGCACATTCGCCCGTGCAGGGTTATTTTTGACATGCCCAAGGTACTTTTTCAAGCTGATAGCGTTAGTGTTTGTTTGAAACTACTTAAAGACTCTTTTTGATTTTTAATTGATAACTTGACTTGTGGATTGTGGATTTTTGTTGCTTTGGTCCAGTTTTGTTTAGATAAATGTTTCCTAGTTTTCTAAACCTGTGTTGTGTCATTTTGTAGTGTTTTCATCATTATGTTACTGTGTGTGTTGGTACAAATACTTTACACCTAGCACTCTCAAGTTAAGCCTACTGCTCTGCCAAGCTACCAAGGGGGTAAGCAGGGGTTAGCTCAGGGTGATTCTCTTTTACCCTGACTAGAGTGAGGGTCCTTGCTTGAACAAGGGGTAACCTGACTGTCAACCAAAGACCCCATTTCTAACACTGGGCATGTGCCAAAACTAAGGCAGGAATGCGGGGGAAAACCCATGGTCCACCCTTGGAATGCCTTCCCAGGGCAGAGTTACACAGTGCAGTAATTTGTGCTGTGTTGCACTACTCTAGATTTATCAAGGTGGCCTTGCCTGGTTTGATAAATCGAACTTGAGAGTTGCATCACTCTTGGACCCCAGTGTGCAATGCAAGAGTGGCACAACTCTTTGATAAATATGTCACTGGGTCTTTACCTTCCTTGAGTCTTACTGTAGTTAGTAGATAAAATCGTCCATCAAGTGCTTGAAGTTTACATTTTTAAAAGGAACTTAAGTCATTGGTCAACAAGACTGTCAATAGAATATGTTGTTGACAAATTACATTATGCTCCTGTTGCATATCAGCATCATCAATGTTCTCGTAAAATGCTGCTAACCTGGTCGATGTATCAAATCACTTGCATTAGTGGTATCTGAGCATCTATATGAACGATGACGGAAATAAATATAGCCCTATAAATCGTGACAGTATGAACTTTTTCAACTGAATTTTAATGTCTTTAAATAAACCGTTTCATTTACATTTGAACACCTCCACCGGAAGGCAATCTAATATCATCAATCAGCACCACTGTGGTAAGGACTGAAATGTTTTTATTGTTTACACTTTCAAGAGATGACATTGATGTTCGGTGTGTTTATTTATTGTTTCAGCATGTAGCGACCTTCAGTTTAGAGAAATAGCCAACAGACTGAGAGAATGGTTTAAGGCCCTTCATGAAAACGGAAGTCAGAACAAGAAGACCAAAGGCTTACAGCGACCTGAAAGAAGCCGTAAGGACCTTTTAAATTATTGCAGTCTGATAAATGTTTTGTTAAAGAGTTGAGAAGGAAGCCTGTTCCCTTACAATTAATAATGATTGTTTATGGCATACATTTTCTTTGAACATTGTTTTTTTAATTAAAAGTAACTCCACAAGGCTTCTCATTTCTCTCTGCTGTTCTTCCGCCGACATTGTCTCACATTTCTAAATCCATTTTTCCCCACTGATGCTTGTTTCTCTGGTGTGCAATTTATAGAAAGTTAGGGCCGCGCGTGCTGGTCCTTTAGCAGTCACAAACACTGCATCAAATCAGAGATTTGCCGTTGTAAAAGGCCTAATCAAAATGTACAAAAGCGCCCTTTTATATGTCTTGAATAGACACTGGTCACTTTAAAAAAAAAAAAATCCTCTTTGGGAAAGCAAATGCTGTGCTGGAATCTACTGTTCATTGCTAATCTGAATTCGTCCATTTGTACTCAATAGTATGGGAACGGACACTATGATCTACCTTATTAATATCCATCAGTTAGGCCATTTTGTGACCCCCGTATTAATGGACAGTTTGCAATGCGGCCTACTGGTTGTATCACAAATTGCCTTCTGATTAGCAAACTAGATAGTGCAAATTGCACAACCCTGGTTTCTAAATGGGAATAATACATCTGGCCATTAGTTTTCTAGGTTTACAGAATGCCTGTGAATCGTAGGACAGAGATTACATTTCCATTAAGCTTTCATAAGGAAAGATCCCATCTTTTCATCTTATTTTTTTAGATGAAATTGTTCAAGTTCAAGTTTATTCTTGATGCGTAATTAATAAAAATCAATACATCGATACATCACATCATTCTATAAAAATAAATATACGATACAAAATATCAATTTTACATTCTACAATATATATGATAAAAAGCATGCCAGAACTTATTATTATCTAAAATGGGTTTCCGCAAACCTGTGCAGAGATTTTATATATTAGTTGTGCTCTAACGTTTGAAGTTTTCGTGATACCAAGCGTAGAAACTTTGGCATTTAAAACAATGTCCAGGGATTTGAGGCAGGCAATTACTGCTTGCCGGCAAGACCGAATACCCCTCTGAATAAATAATGACTTCAATAAAAGTTTGTGTTCAGTTCTTAAAACCTTACAAATACAAACTAAATGAATTATATCTTCATGTCCCTTACTGCATAGCCTACACTGTGGGATTTTTGGAGAGCGTTCCCATGGGACTAGGTGGGCATTGCCCGGAAAAATCCCAAATCTATATTTGATAAAAAGGTCTTTATCTGTCTTGGTCCACACTGCCTCCAGGTACCGCTGAAGCTTTAAAAGTTTGTAATCATTAATGATCATCCAAGAGTGCGATCTAGTACCCAATAAAACCTTGTCCATAATAAGTGATCTTTTTTTTTACAATCCGATTTAAATATTTTTTAAAATAAATGTAAGAGATATTTGAATCCCATAACTCCACTGCCCCTAGGTCGATTAATGCCTGGTCTAGGTACCGGTGCCCAGTGGCTGCGGTGTTTGAGCTAATCTCTTTCCAAAGGGCATGACAGAGTGGATTTTCCTTTGCCAGCTGTAACTGTTTCAGGCTTTGATGTAGCTGGCTTTTCTGTCTATGCTTTGGTTTACGTAGCCAAACTCCAGCCTAATTTGTGCTAATGAGGTGTGTCCCGGTAGCTGAAATAGGGACCTAAAGACTTTTCCAATGATTTTATTTCCGATAGTAGCGTCTTGTCCACACAGCGCTTCGCTTCCGTATCCTAAAGTTGGAATTAGTTTGGCTGCAATGACTTTAAGCAGGGGCCGATAACTAGTGCTGGTGACGAATTTTTTTAGAGTTTGGAAAGCGAATAATAGCACATGCCCTTGTCTATATAACTCCTGTTTCTGGGAAAAAAAGGAACCACGTTCATCAAAAAATACACCAAGGTATCTATACTGATTTATTTGTTCCGAAGGGCCCCTTTGTGAATTCCATGTAATTTTTAAGGATTTTTTTTTCCACTCTGCACTGTGTATTCAAATATCTTAACAATGAGTCGCTGTAGTCCTACTTTAGTTTGACTCAGGAGAACTACATCATCGGCATATAACAGATTTGAAATAGTCATTTCGCAGAGCTTTGGAGAGTGCCTGTTAACCCTGTTTAATTCCACAGATAAGTCAGATAAGAAGAGATTGAAAAGGTATGGTGCCAACACACAGCCCTGTTTCAGTCCCTGCTTTGTCATAATTGTCCTTGAGCGGAAGGAGCCATCCTCTACCTTGACTCTTACCCATGTGTCTGTATGTAGCTGCTGTATGGCTTTTAATAAAATCTCCGGTATTCCTCAGGAAGGTAGTTTCTCCCATAGGAGAGGTCGCTGGACCAGATCAAAAGCTGATTTAAAGTCCACAAAACACAGATACAAGGGCTGTCGCTGGACCAGATCAAAAGCTGATTTAAAGTCCACAAAACACAGATACAAGGGCTATTTTTTTGTTTGCATTTGTCAATGACTATTGATAAGGTTAATATATTTGCGGCCGTGCCTAGGCCCTTTACGAAACTTGTCTGATTATGAGGGATAATATTAATACTATTTTCCGTTGCCCAGCTACGGAGGTGTTCCAGTAAAAGACCAGCATAGTATTTGGCTTCTACGTCTATTAGAGTTATTAGTCGGTAACTCTTGGGTTTTGTTTTGATACCTTCTTTAAATATTGGGTGAATTATCGCTCCTTTCCAGGATTTAGGAATACTTCTTGACAATTGACAATGATTGAAAGTAGGGCAAGATTTTCACCCCAATAGGTCGAATCTAATTTAAACAGATCATTCGGGATCCCGTTGGGGCCAGAAGCACCCCCGTTTCTGCTTTTTTTTATTAAGTTGCTAACTTCTGTCGCTGAAAAAGTAATTTCTTTAATTTCCTTTTGGACAGAAATGGATTTTAATATCATTTTCCATGGACTTGATTTTTCTATGGCCACTTCGAAGATTTTATCGACTAACTTGGATTCATCAAAGTGTTGTTTTAAATAGTCAACCAAGACGGGTTCCGGGATATTTGAACTAAACAAAGTGCTCAGGCCTTATTCAAATCATTGACCATTTTCCAAAACCCCTGAGTATTTTGTTTTTTACTTAGAAAAAGGGCTTTTGCCCAAAGGTCTTGATGCTTCTGGTGTTTATGTTCCCATAATTGTTTCCGATATGCATTATTTAAATGTTTTATGTCTGCCTTAATACAGCCATTTGTCGGGTCCTTATTGCATATTTTTAATACTTTATTTCTTTCCTTAATTTAATAATAGGCTCTGCATACTTTATGTTTAAGTTTGTATTTGCACCACGCGCCTTGTTTTTATCTCTTTTGTGGTTGATCTACAAGAAGACTAACCACAAAATTGTTTAGGAAAAATGACCACATTTCTATTGGGTCCCTGGTTGTGACCATGTTGCATTGTGCAAATATTGCCCTTGAACGGACCCCTGTAGGTTCCTTTAGTTTTTCAGACCATCAGAGTCTTTTATAATTTGTTATAGTAACATCTCCTGGCATGGTTAATGCTGAGTTATAAGTAGGAGGATCACATCCTATTTCCAGACATTGCTGGCCATGATCACTCATATCTGATTTTATGATGAAAAACTTTGTAATTAAAGTAAGCAAGAATAGTGAGACCACAGATTAGTCAATTATTGTGTGGGTTTGTGTAGCGTAGCAGATAGATGCTGGCGGTGTATCCTGAGGGTATCTCCCAGATAGGATTCTAAGCCCAAGAGCCTCAAAGTCTTTTACTAAATTGAATGCTGGTGTACCGGCTTTTCCTCTCACCTTTTCCCCCAGAGATTGTTGTGGTACAGCCCATAAGTGATCTTGCTAAATAGTTTGGGTATCCCTTTCAAAGAGATTTAATAATTTTTGATTGAAATCCCCAGTTATTAAAAGCTCCAGGGGGCCTAGGTCTTGATGGGCAGTTACGATTATATCTATCATTTTCGATGACGTGTTTTTTGGATTGGGCATCTGGGTGGATGTAAACATTGATTAGGAGGAGTGGGCTTGAATGATCCCTACCCGTCTAGCTTCACAACCAGGAAATCTTTGTTTTCAGCATATATTCGAGTACACAATAATTTTAGACCTGCTGAACTGAAAGTAGCAATGCCCCCCTTTGAATGGCCGTACTTTTTCTCCTTTATTGCTGGGGAGAAAAACCCCATCCATTGATTTCAAAAGGGTTTGTAGCCCAAGTCTCCTGAAGGAGAATAATGTGGAAATTCTTCAATAGGGTTGATAGATCTTTTTGTTTTGTGTTCGGTCTGACCCCATTTATATTCCATGAGTAGACCTGAAAGGGGGTATTATATTGGTTTGTTAGTATGTTGTGCACCCTGCTACTTACTAGTCAGTGACGTTTTTCTAAATAAGTTAGTTCTGATATCTGGCCTAATTCAGAGAGTAGTGAAGGATACGTATTAAAAGGAGTGCCCCCTGGAGGGTAACCCTCGGATTTTCCAATTGCCGACCTAAGGACTGAAAAGGGTTTGCCCGACTCTTTTAGTATTTGTTGATTTGATGAGTTTTTGTGTTCCTCTAGCGGATCAGGATATCCAATTTGCTTGGGGGTGCTGAGCTTAATTCCCCATTTTAGAAAGGTACATTTTTCATCGGCCACTCTTTTTACCAGAAATGGTGTCCTCCAGGTAACCAAGGTTGCTTCGCTAGGGGCTCCTTTATTTGTCTTTTCCGTTGAGACAAACTCTATAGAGACAATATCAGTGGATTTTATATCTTTTAGTGTAGGAGTGACTTGTAATAGCTTCAGTATGTTTCCCCTGTTTAAGATGTCGAATCGCCCACTAGACTGGTATTGAGGTTCCAGTATTAGTTGTAAACAGTCGTTTGACATACCGGAGTCGGGGCTACCTATTTCGCCCTCCTTTTCACGAAGTTGGGCGAACCTTAGGTCTTCTATTACTCTGTCAGGCCATTTTGACTTTATGGTCATTTGCTTTGTTATTTATCTGTTTGAGTAATCATCCTCCCGAGATGGCTTTGACATTTCTCTTTTTTGTTTACTGGTATCCATAGACCCTTGGGGATAGGCATGTCTCGAGTTGATGACCCTGATAATTGTGCCCTCTTATTCGAATGACCTCCTGCTTATTTTAGGAGTCGGGCTTTTTATGTCTTTGTTCTCCTGCTGGTATAGGTTTGTGACCTGAGAAGCCGGTTCTGATTGGCCTAATTCTGATAATATTGGTGTAGTTTGCTGATCATTAATTATTATGTCCCCCTCAATAGAAGCTTGTGCGTTTTCATTTATTCCTTTAAAATTTTGGGTCGTACGTATGGTTTGGCCCGCTCTGATATTAAATATTGGAAAAGGTTTATTTGTTTTAATATTCCCTTTGTAGTTGTCGAGGAGTCATTTGGCCTGGACATATCATCTCCTATGTCCAGGCTTAGTGTGGGGCGCAAATGTTTTGCCGTTGGACCCGGTAGAATAACTGCTTTTTTGTTTATTGGTTTTCTTTGTTGTTTCTTTTGTCTTTTTGTAAGAGACTTAACTGGCTGAGACAGAGTCCCTACTGGTTCGGGGAGAACAGAGGGGTCTGCATTTACCTTATGGTCTCCAACCTGATCACATTTAAGTTCCTCCTGGGCTTGCACCGCTTTGTATGTTTGTTTCCTCAGGCACCCATATGCTCCGTCTCCCAAGTTTTTGCATTCCCTTATCTCCCTCTGATCCAGGGATGGCACTTCGGTTGTAGTTTGTTCATCAGTTCTCATGTTTAGATTGTCTTTGAGGTTCGTGATCAACGAGTTTAAGTCTTCTGGAAGGGCTCAGAAGTACAGTCATTTGTTGTCATTTCAGCAAAAGTTTGAGCTCTCTTAATCAGATTATTTAGATTTGCCAGTTTCTGATCGATGTCTGCTATGGATATGGCCATAGCATTCAGTATGTCCACCTGGACATCCATTTTTGAAGACTGGTAGGATAAAGCATCCAGCGTTAGCTGTGAGGTTTTGAAAAAGACGTCCCATACTGCAATTTCATCCAGTCGGTCCTGGGTGTTTGGTGATGGGGGGTATTTTCGTTGTCGTCCTCCTCATCTTCCCTTATTTTCCTTTTTAGTATAAGAGATGGGTTTGGGGATCTGGCTGCAAAAAGAGAAGTGTTCGTTTTGATTTTTGAGGCTCCAGTCTGGTGTTCTTGCGGGAGCACCCCCATATCGTAATTGGAAGACTTATTACAATTAAGCATAATAGAGCTCAGATCCCGATCTTGACATTGATGTTTTTCCAGGTTATATTCAGATTCTAAGTAATGATTAATTGCGTTTGTATTACTATGGCCTTTTAGCTCTGGGGAAGATTCACTTTGAAGAAAATCAGCTGCTCCTTTAATAGTAACATTTACCTCCAAAGGGGTTTTGGTACCTAAGTGGGGAAAATCAGTTTGGTTTTCCAGTATTGGTAAATTGGAGGTTTCCGGGGAAGGTGAGGATGACCGAGGGGTCAGTAACTCCAAGTCGTGTAATGAGCCCCAGTCATTTTCTTTGATGTTATCTTCCGTTTAGTTTGTTTTTTCTCCCGAGGTAGTCTTCTCCGCCCACTCTTTTTCCTTGAGTCTGCTTTTATCATCCTGCTCATGTAGCAGACTACATTTGCTTTTTATGGGGGAAATTGGGTGTGGTAGTGTCACAGCACCGTTGGGTAGGGAGAAAATTACATCCAAGGGATCTTTCAGAAAATCGGCTTTGTTAAAAACGTTTCCTGGTCTTTGTTCCCTAACACACAAAAGGGGCTATGGGGGAAATCAAGGATTGGTGTTTTGTCTTTGACTTCCCTTCCCCTTTTGGAGTTGTAGGTGAAGAGGAAAGTTTGTTTGATTTCTTGTTTTTCTTAAGTTGAGGCTGAAGAGCCCTTTCTTTCCCGGACCTCATCCTCCCCTTATGTAGAGTTTGTCTTTCTTTTTGTTGTTCCTCTTTACTTTGTCAAGGCAGAAGGTGCCTCTGCGTCTTTCAAATGAGGGGCCCAGGGGCGAGGAGTTTTTTTTTTTCTTTTTCCTGGCCAAATAGACACGCCGCCACACCTCGAGTTTGAGGGGCATGAGCATGTGTGGCCTCCTCTAGTATTACCTCAGTCAGATTATTGGGCCCAGGGGCCTATTTTGGAGCCAGTATTACAGTATTACAGGTGGTTCAGGTGATTCAGGTAGCTAAAAGCTTAAGCTTAGATCTACATCGCATAAACGGGCACCTAAGGCGGTCCCCCCACTTCTTCCCTGTCCTCAAAAAGGCCTTCGGACCCTCAGACCTGGCCCAGTCCACTGCCCTTGCTGCCGCACGGTTTTAGCGCAAGTTTACTTCCCTTGCGACTCGAGCCTCCACCCCAGTCCCAGCTCGGCCCCCTACCTGGTGTTCGGAGTTCACTCGGACTGGTCGGGCTGGTCGGGGCTCGTCGGGGGGCTCAAGGCCAAGATGAATCGGGCCGTCACCAGACGTCACCAGGCGATACCGACTCCCGGGGCCAGGCAGGCCAGGTAGGCCCGGGAATCCGGAGGGTTCAGGGGGTCCAGGGGTCCGGGGAGGAGAGCGTGCACAGATTCAGCAGCCAGCCGCACTCGGGCGGCGTTCGAGTGCAGGCCCCGCCTCCTCTTGTCGTCACATCACGAAAGGCGTCTCCCGGAAGATACTGACAGAGCTATCAGCTTTCTCTCCAGCAGGGACTCGAGCATTAATGCTTCGGCGAACTCTACCTCATTCAATCACCTGATGAATCACCAGATGAAATTGAAATGTTCACAGTTAACAGAAAAAGGAGACAGATCAAGAAAATTGCAACAATATGTGCTAAGGGGGCATGTATAGAGCCACTGCACCATCTTGAGGATAGTATCACCAATGGCGAAGCACCTCATTGTGCGGAGGAGGAAGGAACATTTGATGCTTTTAAATGCCTTTTAGACATACAAGGAGAGTAGCAGCTTCTCACCTTCATTTCGCTTTGTAAAACAGAAGAAATCTAGAAGAGAACACATTTGATGCCTGGAGGAGAGATGGGGGAACGAATCCCACTTGATTGTCATAAACCAGAAGATGTATCTCCCTTTTGAGCCTGGTGGACAGAACCTTAGCCAGAATTGTCATGTAACAATTAATGAGTGAAACTGGCCTATATTTGGAGAGTGCATCCTTTCCCACTTTAGGAATCAGGAAGATATGCGCACTATTGAATTCTGCATGCAAGGAGCATGTCTTCCTGTCATCCTTGTAGATAAATGATATGAGGGGGATGGTCAGTTGTTGCATGGCTTTAGAAAAGTACAAAGGAAAACCATCTTCCCCTTAGGGTTTTGCCAGTCGCCATGGATTTTATAGACTTTGTAATCTCTTCCTCTGTTATGTCATCTTCGAGTTTATCTTGAAGGTGCAAGAGCAGAAGGAGAAGCCAAAGTCCCTTTATGATGGTCTCTTTGCTGGTGGGCAGAGAGTCATGTAGAAGATGCTGAATTCTTTCACAATGGTGGCAGGGTGCAACAAGGGCATGATAGACATCAGGGGGAGATTGAGTGTGAGACATAAGGGGGAATGATCTGAGCTGTTGCTTACCCCAATCGCAAAGGAGCTGACTTTAGGGAGATTGAAGAGTTGTGCAGGAAGAAGTAAATTCTAGATTCAGTTCCATGCGCTGTGTACATTAAGGTGTACTCCTTCCCCGTTAGATGTACTAGGGACCAGGGATCCAGAAGTGCACGATGTCCCCAAGGATGGTCCTATCACATGTATTGTGGGCACCCTGGTTGGCAGGTATGTCAGGGCAAGGATCACAGGCCATGTTTCAGTTGCCTCCCATGATGAGTTTAGTCTTGCCTAATTCTTGAAGGAGCCTGTTCAGTGAAGACAGCCATGCTCATTTGGAGCCATTTGGGGCATAGACTGATCAAATAATGAAATCACGTTCTAGTATTTTCAATTTCACTAAAACATAGCGCCCTGCATAATCAGTCCAGGTCATCAGGACCTGCACAGCTAGCCTTTTATGAAGGAGTATTGCCTCTATGTTTTTTTCTAGTGGCTGGCATCATGTCTTGATGGTGAGGTGGTACAGATGCAAAGTAGAGGAGGAGCATACCATGGTGACCCAGTCTCTCTTCAACTTCGCAGATTTGAGGCCTGTGAGATGGATCTCTCAAATAAGAGTTTTTTGTGGACATTTGGATTTCACATAGTTCAGAATCACCTTCCTCTTTTTTCTGAGTAACTTTTTATTAGTTTTAGACATCAAAGAGAAAGAAGAAATGGGTCAAGCGCAAACAGGGTCATTGCATTACAATACTGCACAAGGATCAATATTACATGTAGATCATCCTCAGACACACTGTTCCATAGGGGCAAGAAACAATGCAACAAAATATGATCCATTTTACTCAAGATGCCTCTCCCCCTCTCCTCCCACACCTTCTTCTCCCATCAGCAGCCCATGTCCCCCGAAGCAAGGCTCCAGCCAAATCTCGCAATGATCCGTCCAGTCTTTCCATTTCCTGTAATGTTTCTGGGGGCATCCAGCGGACTTGTATATTGTATATTCCAACCCCATGTAGTGGTTCATGTTCTTGGCTCAGATCTCCACCGAAGGGGCCTCTATCCCCACAACCTCCTTACTCTTGATGTATTAAGTCAGGCCTTTAACCTTGACCGGCCAGATAGATAAATCTTTGTCTCTGTAAGAGGAAATGGTGGTAATGCAGTTCCTGTCACAATGGGCACAAAGAAGAGTACAAAATTGAGCCTAAGGTGGTAATGGAGCAGGAGTAGTGTCACACAGTCATGTTCTTTGAGGTATGAAGTCCTGGAGAAGTCTAAGGGATGCTATACAGAGGGAGGATATCAGAGCCAATAAAAACATAGGTAAACAAAGGTATCAAACTTTGGATTGGGTAATGCAGGCATCCTGCAGGTTTACCCATGCCAGATGATGCCAAATGGTGAAGTGGAGGATGAGTGTTTTGTAAGTAGGAAGATGGATCAATAGAAGCTGAAGAGGTGCCATGGTTTGAGTGGCAACTGGAATTTGTCTCTGGTAGCACCCAGCGAGAGGGAATCCTTATTTCCAGATTTGTCTGTCTCCGTGTGACTATGATCTAAATCCCAAGAAGGAGGGGGTGATTCTTCAAGCTCGATCAGATTTGTTACCTTATGTGCCATGGCCAGGTGCAGGTGTTCAATCCATAGTTCAGGGTCTGAGGGGTCTGTGACAATCATGGTGGTCAGGTCTAGCAAGCTGTATCTGAGGTGAAATTTCTTAAGCATATGTCATAGAGCCAGGAATGTCCACTGGGTCACATGAGCCTTCTTGTAAGGAAAATCAGCAGTTATCGAGATTTTTCTGCCATTATATGAATAAGGGCTGGTAGAAAATGACTTTCTGGTTGACAGAGGTATGCACCCTGAACAAGCAGGAACTCCACTCCTAGTAAGAGTAAGTCACAAACACACTTTTAATTAACCTTTACTCAACCCTCTGGTTGGTTGGCAGAGAGAAGTTAGGATTAACTTAAGAGGCAATTTGTTAAATATTTGTGCAAAACAGTAAAACAGTAAAAACACCACACCAAAAGATACCACACTTGGTTGGAAAAATAGAGCTTAATTTAATAAATAAAACAAGACCAAAATGTCACAAATCTAATAAGTAGAACTTTGGTTATTATTATTTTTATAGAATAAACCTATGAAAAGCACCTAAAAGCAAGAAGCAACATCAGGGAAACTGGTTGTGCCAGACCAGGACAAAGTCAAGAGTTCAGGCCGACCGCAATGGAGCGCAGGTCACACTTAGGCCAGCTGAACAAAAGTACCTTGTTCCTGATTGCATCAACCAGGAGGAAGATGAGAGGTGCAGCTGAGGCAATGCATCGGTACTGATCCCCTAACAGAAGGAGCTGTTCCGATTTTCTCCATGCAAGTCACTGATGCTTCAGTTTTGAGGTCGATGTGCTGGTCCTGAATGTGATGCATCGGTTCTGCTCCTGTATTAGAGGGTGCATTGACACTGAGTGTGATGCACTGGTTCTGAAGGCGATGCACCAGATCCGCTCCATACAGAAACGAGGATGCAACAAGAATGCACTGGATCCATGCAGAGGCAAAGATGGGCCAGTTCTGACCCCCTCAACAGCGAAGATGCTGTTCTGATGAGGATGCATGGGTTGACTGAAGAAGCACCTTAGGCCTCACTTCCAAGGGCCCCGGATTCAGGTGGTACCACTTGGCAGGGCACTCTCAGAAATAGTAGAGCATAGGTGCAGATGTAGATAAGTTTGAAGTCTTTTATGTCCCTGAGACTTCAGTAAACAGGAATCCAGTTAGCAGGCCTTCGGGGTCAAGGTGGGTTCAGAGGTGGAGATATGCAGGTCCAGTCCTTCTCAGTCCCAGGTGAGAGGGCAGCAGGTCACAACAGCAAAGCAGGTGTCCAGCAAGGATACAGTCCCACAGGTCCAAAAGTGTACTGAGTTTGTAGGGTCAGAAGTCCTGTATGTATACCTAGTAGTGGTTTTGAAGTGCACAGAGGTCCTTTCTTCCTGCCCTGGTTCCAGACTCACAACAGGTGGTTCAGCTGAAGCAGTAGTTTATGTAAGGACAGGACACAGCCTATTCAGGTGTAAGTGTGTGGTTTTGGCCAGCTCCTCCCTCCCATCCCACCCAGATTGGCCCTTCAAGATGTGGATGGCCCATCAAGTCACATCTAAGCTCCCTTTGTGTGTGGCTGTCCAGAGGAAATTCACAAAGCCCAGCTGTCACCCACCCCAGATGCTTATTGGAGACAGGCTACAGGCACACAGGGCTTAGAGCAGGAAAATGCCAAATTTCGAAAAGTGGAATTTTCAAAACTGTAACAATAAATCTGACTTTACCAATAAAGAGGATTTATCATTACCATTCCAAAGGTACTAAATATGACAGAGGTATCCCTCCTCAATCAGGAATTACAGATTATTATATGTAATGTAATACCCAATGATATTCAAGTAGAGGGATAGGCCTAGCATTAGTGAAAAATTAATAGGGGAGTTTTTTACTACCAGAACATCAAGAACCTAAAAGTACACGTCTTTCCTTTTAATTATATAACACCCTGCTCTCTGGGCTACAATGGGCCTACTTTAGTGGTGACAAATATGTAACAAAAAGAGGAGTTTAAGGCTTGGTAAAGGGTTTTAAATGTCATGTTAACATAGCAGTGTAAAATGTACTTCCAGGCTATACAATAGAATGTCTTAGTCATGGTTAAAGGTCTACTTCAGTGAGTAGCACAATGAGTGCTGCATGCACACAAATAGCGTTTAATTTACAGGTCCTGGGTTCTTGTAGTACCACTTTACTCGGGACTTCTATGTGAATTAAATATGCCAATTGAGGACAAGCCAATAGTACCATTTTTAGAGCACAAGCACATTAGTGCTGTTTAGTAGTGGTAAAGTGCACAGAGCCCTAAAGCCAGCAAAAAAGAATTCAGAAAAAAGGAGGAGAAAGGCAAAATGTCTGGGGATGACCCTCCACAAAGGGCCAGATCTAAAAAGGGTGTGCGTCTTTGCTGCTTGTGTAATCGCCCATCCCTAGTGGGCCGTAGTAAGTAGACTATGATCAGGACAAGTCTCTCTTGCGGTGATTATGTGTAGATATTAGATGGGCCTCTTCAAATTCCGGGGTTGGGGGGTGAATTCTAGTCCAGTTGCAGCAGATGCAGCAAGAATGTAAGAATGAATGAACCTATTTCCTACGTGTCCTCTGTTTTTGTGACTCTAAAGATGTGTACATTGCTCCTTCGAATCTTATCTTCAAGGTCCATCACTTCTTTCTGGGTGTTCCAGAATTCCACTGGCTAGACTATTGTTTCCATAGCTTGGATTTCCAGTGCATATAAATGTTTCTCCAAAGTGTTGAAATGTGGCTTGATTAGGGCCATTTCTCTTATCAGCGCCTCAAGTTCCATATTGGTGTCTCCCGTAGAGTACTTCACCATGGCAATGGAGACTTGAATATTTTTCATTTCTTCTATTATGGCATCTAGTGTGACCCCAGAAGTAGACAGGGAGTCTGAATTAGACAGCAACCTTTTAGGAAGACTAACTCTGAAAGCAGGAGTTGTCTGTTGTTTTGGCTCTTGACACCTGTTGACAGTGCACTGGTCTAAAACGGGATGGCCAGTGGGAACAGAATGGAGTGGGAACAATAAAATCAAGAGGACCCAGACGTAATAAAATTCACTCCCCAGCCAGGCAAATAGGTATGATGTAGCCTGCTCAGGAGCAGTGGATTCCCATAAACAAGGGGTGGCACAGACAGGAAATCAAGTTGTCAGCACCTTGGAAGCAGGAAGGCGTGTGTGAGAAATTGGCCTACTTGTTGAGTGGGCTGTAACCTTACTCAAGCTGCAACCACAATTCATGCCAGGGTGAGTCACAAAGCAATCCCAAATTAACCTTTGCTCAAACCTATGGTAGCTTGGCAGAGAACAGTCATCCTTTACTTTGAGGCAAAGTGTAAAGTATTTATGTAGCACTTCAAACAGTGAAAAAGTGAAAACTCAAACAAGAAGAATCCCACACCAATATAGAAAACTTGAATAAAAGTTAATAAATAAATCAAGACTGTTGGACTTTTTTTGCTTATGGAGAGTCATCCCCAATCTTTTTCCCTCCCGCCTCCTATTTTTTCTGACCTGTTGCTGTTGGGTTTTGAACTCTGAGCACTTTACCACTGCAAACCCGTGCTAAAGTGCATATGCTCTCTGTGTAAATTGTATGTAATTGGTTTATCCATGATTGGCATATTTGATTTACTAGTAAGTCCCTAGTAAAGTGCACTACAGGTGCCAGGGCCTGTAAATCAAATGCTACTAGTGGGCCTGCGGCACTGGTTGTGTCACCCACATAAATAGCTCTGTAATCATGCCTCAGACCTGCTATTGCAGTGTCTGTGTGTGCAGTTTTAACTGTACATTCAACTTGGCATGTGTACCCACTTGCCAGGCCTAAACCTTCCCTTTTCTTACTTGTAAGGCACCCCTAAGGTAGGCCCTAGGTAGCCTCAAGGGCAGGGTGCAGTGTATGGTTAAGGTAGGACATATAGTAATGTGTTTTATATGTCCTGACAGTGAAATATTGCTAAATTCGTTTTTCACTATTGCAAGGTTAACATGGGGGCTACCTTTAAATATGATTAAAGTGTAGATTCCCTTAGGGAGCGGATGGACATGTGGAGTTTGGGGTCTCTGAGCTCACAATTTAAAAATGCATCTTTTAGTAAAGTTGATTTTAAGATTGTGTGTTTGAAAATGCCACTTTTAGAAAGTGAGCATAATACCATTTCTGTGACTCTGCCTGTTTGTGGTTTCCCTGTCTGGGTCAGTTTGACAGTTGGGCTGGTTGCACTTCACACCAGACAGTGACACAAAGGGAGCTGGGTATAGTCTGCATGTCCTAATGAGCCATCTGTGCTAGGAGGGAGGGGATGAGTGGTCACTTACACCTGAAAGGGGTGTGCTTGTCCTGACATAATGCCGTCTCCGACCCCCTGGTGAGTGTCTGGGGCCTGGCCTGGGAAAGGCAGGATTTCACATTCAAAAGAGGCTTTACTTTGCAGTAGGCCTACTTCAAAGGAGAAATTGGGTGTAAGAAGGGCACCCAAAACCACAGACTTTAGATCACTTCTGGACATCAAGAGGAACCTCTGCCTGGAGAAGAGCTGAAGAACTGAGGAGAAGTGCTGCCCTGCCTGTGACTGTGCTTTGTGGAGCTGTCCTGCAGTTGCTGCTTCTGCCAGAGTAAGAGGGCAAAGAATGGACTTTGTGTGCCTTCCATCTTGTGAAGAAATATCCAAGGGTTTGATTTAGAGCTTGCCTCCTTTTGTTTGAAGTCTCAGGGACAGCAAAGAGTTCTCTCTGCCAGCACCTGGAGTCCAGGGTTGCAGGTAAATGGGAAGCTCAGTTGGGGGCAAGGGGCTGTAGAAACACCTCTAATTCAGGACTGTGGGTGGCAGGATGCAGGGAACCAGACTAGGGAGCAGCCATTTCCTTCATGGCATAGCTCTGCCTCCAGCATACCTTTTTTAGTGTATAGCCTACATCACCTCCACGAGAAGGCTGTGGATGGCTCCCTCTCACAATACTGAGAATCAAATACCAAAGAGGTGTGCTTGATCTACAGTATGGGTCCCACTGTAGGGAGGTTCAGTAATACCAGAGTTAAACGATTCCCTGCTTTTACAATTGGGGTCCAGTAACCCCTGATTACTCTGCTGCCCCACAAACCAGCCCTCACATAAGTGGCAAGTGGTGAGGTATGGGCTATACCCAAACAAGAAACACTAAGATAGTATTAGTATTAGAGTAGCTCAAAAAATACTTATTAGTACTTTTTATAGGCCTTTTACCTTTAAGCAATAATGTAGACTTGAAAAGCTGAAGTGCTGGTAGAAAGGAAAAGTACAATTTAAAAAGTATTATGATGGTGACTTAAAATTAAATGTGCTTTCTTTTTTATGCAGATTAAAAATGATATTGAAGTGCAACAAAAAATAGACACTCATTTTATAATACAGCGTATACTTATTTTTTAACTTTCAAAACATTATTTTTATTGTTTGTTATACATTTTGTAGTATTTATATTTTTATGTATTAGATTTTTGCCTTTTTTTATAATTCAAATCAAACCATCCAGAATAACATAACTAGCTCTTTATTTGGCAAATAAAATTAGAGTATATGTCAGACATACACATACACATATACACACACACACACACAATAAACTAATGAAACAACAAAATATTAACACAAGTGTTTTAGATACACATTCCCTCAAGCCTTCAAACTTGAACTGGTGATTTTCAAGTATGCGCTGCCAAATGTTAACCTTCCACACAACCTTGTCCAGCTTGCGGCAGTCGGCCACCCTCACACCATCACCTCAAGCCTAAGGAATCTTTCCCAACCTGTGATGAGGAGAAGAGCTGCATGAGATCTCATCTGGCCAGACACTGGTGGGGAAATAGCTGTATAATAGGCACAGGAGAAGCAGACTGGTGTGACCGGACTTCCCATTAGTGTATCAAAGTTGCATCCAGTGAGGCAGCCTCCAATGCAGGTCGAACTGACTTCTGATCGACATTGCTCTTGACTTTCTTGCCTGCTCCTAAAACAAGGACTTCTAGCGGTGCTGGTTTTCTTTTCCCCATATATGTGTATTACTTCTACATACTGGGAATAAAGTTTGGATGTTGATTGTCACTGTCATTAATTGCGCAGTTTCTTATTACAGTATTTGCAGTGTTCATTACTTCCCTGGAATGAGCTAAGAACCTGAAGTCAGTGTCAGAATCAATGCTGCATTATTTGGAATCGTGTCTCTTTGCAAGAATGGCAGTTAAAGATGAACAGTATGCTGATTTGATATAAGGCTTTTTACCAGTGAAAGAAGATGGGAGAATCTCTAAAACCTAACAATAATACATGGGCTTACTTTAAATTTATTTTTTGGGGGATGTAATTGGACTTTGTAGTCATGAAAACAACAATAACAAGTTAAACCCTACAGATTGAAAAATATGATGCTCTAGTTGAGTAACATGAATATATCTGGCTTGAGAAAGATGCAGCAATTGTTTTATCATTTGAATTTGAAGTGAAAAGTTGAAGTGCATATCTATGATTTTAGTAGATGGCTTGCAATGACAACTACAGTGGTATGAAGCCACATCACAAATTGTGATTGAATGTCACAGTAAGAGAGGATCTCTATATATGGTGAGTGTTCGTAGCTAACTTTAAATAATTGACTGGATACGATATGTACCAGTGGCAGTGTGAGATCAGTCCAAATGCAGTTGGTAAAAGAAAAAGTGGTAAAACTGGTAAGACCTGTACTGAAAATTAGTAGGGAATGAGAAAACACAGGAAACGTTTGGAACTTTTTTCCAAGATTAGGGTTATGAGTGACGGGCAAACAAGAGTGTAATGTTTATGACTGATAATGAGACTATGGTGTTCATGATCACAGGTTGCCAGCAAAAGACAAATGCATCAGCAGGCTGTTGCAGACAATGGTGCTTTGGTTTTTGTGGTTTTATATTGTTTTCTGTGTTCAGCGTGTATTGGGTATGGAGGATGAAATAGCTGATGCATTGTCTAATTTACAGTTGGTAAGAGTTGATGGTTGGGCCCTTGTAGACTCGCCTACTCTAATGACTAGTGCTATTTGTTTATGACTTTATTCACAATGTAACTGATCGCGTCTTCACTGACACCAACACTGAAAGATACATACAGGTGAGGTAGTGAATTAATTTTTGGAGAATAGAGAGTGAGTTACATATTGTCAGACAACTAGACAATTGCAGAGCAGGGATTACCTGAAATCTTACCTGTTGATATTTATTAACTGAGACCCAGTATCTGCTATGTTATCCTAAAAGGGATGGTTAGCTTTACTCAGGAACATGTTCCAGCAATACAGACTAAAGGAAGGAAAAAGATACAGGATGATGCTAGCTGCTTTGTCCAGGACTATTAGATGAAGAAAGAAGGGTTGAAGGCCAATAAAAGCAGGCATTCTGGGCAAATATTAAACAAATGCAGGATACAAAAGAATAATTGATGGAATGCTTGAATTAATCTCAGCCACTGGTATTTACTCAAAGCTGGAGCTCAGTCCCTCCAATCATGCCACCTCAGATTACTCCCAGCCATATGCAAATCAGCATTAGTCCTGCTCGAATACTATCAGTTCAACCCACACTAACATGCCAGGCCTCCTCCGAAATAGCGCATAAGCAATCCTAGACTATTTTTTGGCCTCTTATGCCCAGGAGTAGGCACAGATGTTGGCCCTTGTTTTCTGTGTCTCACAATCCTACCTACACCTCACTGACAAATCCTAACAAAGCTGAAACCAAACTGGGGTTGCTTGTGTTCATTTCTCGAGTGTGCCTTGCTGGGTTCCCTTGAGGAGCAGGATCACTTCTGATTTGCATAAGGCAGGCTTCAGTCTAGAACAGAAAAGTGGTTGAAACACTGTGTTGGAATACAACCCAAGTTATTGTTAGTTGTTTAGACTACGTGCATGCACCCCTTTCTTATCCTTTTGTGTATCTACTGGCCAAGCTGGGAAATTGATATATTCAGACATTTACGTTGTTAAAGATAGTGTGGTATAAGGGACTGCTATGATTTTCAAGGAGTAAAAATGAATTTGGAATGGGATTGTAGGATAGTTGTTTGTTAAGAGTAAGACATATCAGAAAATGAAAGGGATGGGAGGGAGGATTTTTCTTGTATTCACTACGGAGCCTGTTTGAAAAGAGTGTGCACATGTTGACAGACTTAACAGAAGAATGCTTGAAAAGGTGTGGTCTACTGCAAAAATGGTTTAGCACCCACTTTTTTATATCTTGGAGCATCTGATGAAGCTGTGAGAATTGGTATGAGTGAAAGTGAGGTGATGATGTTGGGGAATTGGAAGCCAATTAAGTTCCAACAGATAATATGTTTGTGAGAGTGGCAGGCAACATTAGTTGGCAGAATATCCCCAGTTGTTTTGTTTTTCTTCACCCGCATTGTGCTAAAAACAGAGACAACATGAAAAATTTATTTTTGTGATAATTTAGTTGTGAATATTGTTAGAGTGAACGATTATGGCAAAGAGTTGGGTTCTTCTTTTGAGAAGATGTTGGTTTCTTGATCTGAAAAAGGGGTACATATGATTACATTGGCTTAGTCAAAATGAACCCTGCACTACTGATTCTAAAACTGGATGAAAATCATTGATGTGAGTGGAAAGCCTTGAACTGATGAAGATGATTCAAAAACATGCTTAGATTCAATGAAGAAGGGATTGAGATGAATGTTCAATAGAGTAGGTTGTGTCCAAATAATGTGTTGCAAGAGCTGATCAGGCAGCTTCAAATAGAGTATTGCAGCAGCTGATCAGGAACAAAACAAAAAAATAGGAAAATAACTGGGTTCTGCAAAAAGGGTACATTATGTTTCTTTGTGTAAATGAACATAGCTTTTGTCACTCTAGATTTGTTCTAGCAAGGAGGCTTCATTTATTATCTTTGGGTATGGGATGGCATATACACACACTAGTGAGGTAGAGGGATGTGTCTCAAAGAGTGAGCAATGGGCACACATATTGACTGGGATCTTAAATAGCTGAAAAGATGGAGAAACACTGAACTGAAGAAGCACAATGTTAGCACTTTAAAAGTGTTAAATTGATATTTGTTACCTGCGAGTTAAAGGAATGTGCTGCTTTTGGTTGACAATGTAGCAGCATTTGTTGACATTTCTAAAGGAATTACAAAAAATAACAGCATAACACAAAGCAACAGTTTACAACATAACTAAAACATTACAGAGCATAATGCAGTTAAACAGTCAAAATAGAATGAAACAAAACAACCGCAGAGTATCACAACAACAAAAAGCATGAATACACCACAAAAACACAAGAGAACAAAAACAGCACAACAAATCACTATCCAAACAAACGTCAACCAACAATAATGCGCAAATGTACTTGTAGCACATTAACGTCTCCACAAATTTGCTTTCATAATAAAGCACTAAAAAGAGTTTACTCCAAGTACTGTTTTACCATGCGCCAAAGACATATAATACAGACTGGCAAACATGTTATGTGACCTGGCTCCTGATATATATGGAGTACATTGGCCATAATTCTGAATGGAAATAAGTACATGTCTACAAGTGGCAGAGAAATGCAATTGCTGAATTTTGTGAAGATATGCAGGACCTCCTCGTCCATTCCTCATCCCATTGCTTACTATATGCATAGTGTGAGGTGAGACCTCACCACAGTCACCTCTATCAAGCAACTCCTAAAACAACCTCCCTTTAGTATTAAAGGGAAACAGGAATTATGCACATCCTGTTTTTCTTTGTGTGCACACTCTATGAGCACACTACACAAAGTGCAGGGGCCTGTGTTCCTTCTGACTGTCAGTGCTAGGCCTGACTCCTTTGTTTCTCTTATTGTTATTGAGGATCACACTGCGCATGTTCCTTGCCCTTTCTATTTTTAGGCATGATTGCCACTTGTACTTTAGTGCCTAAGCATTGTTTATTTCTTTGAGAGCATGAAGGGTCACATTCTTTTTTTTATCTGCAAAGCTGGCTGGGCTGCTTTCATCTTTGGAGCAGGTTTTCCTTTGTGTCTCCTTTATCATGCTGGTTTAGTCTCATTAGTTGGAGAGGCTGCTGGCAGGAGATGATTTATTTTTTCCTCTGGTTGCAGAGTGTGACTGGGTCACATTCCTTTTACCTAAAATATGGTGCTTGGCCTGCATTGCTGGAGTGAGGCAAATGGAAACCGACTTGTCATTACAGTGAGGTTTGGGGCATTTGCTTATTTCCTGTTGCCTGGTAAGTCTATTTTCAGTAAGCATTCAACTTATCTATGTGCTGTGGTTTTTGCCGAGGGCTTCTTAGTTGTCAATGCCAAACCAGTTGTCTAGTCCCTCCTCTCTTTTTTAAGAAATAGAGGTGTTTGTGACTTGTAAAGAAGAAAAAAAACAAAAGTTAAAGTGGGGTTGTGTTTCTCTTTGCCTGTTTTGCAGATTCTTTATTTTTTCCTATATTGTGACAAACCTGTGTTTTATTGTTTCAGGAAGTTATTACTTAACTCATCCTGTATTTCATTTTTTGGGGGTATGTTTTGTTGGTCTTGGACCCTTCTTCTTTTGATTTATAATTTATGGGGACCTGTGGATGCCATAAATACCTCCTATCTGCTTGAGATAGGCGCTGGCACAAGGGAGAGTAGAGGATGTGGCATTATGGCCAGAGCTTCTGACTTTGGAGGTGGGGAGCAGGGTTCTGGCCCCAGTGTCTTCTTAACGGATTGTGATCCTGTGCAAATCAGTTATTCTCCCTGTGATTAATAAAAAGGAGAAGACTTTTAGGAGAGCAAAGTGAAAAGAGAAGACACCTGCACCCTTCACCTTTTCAGATGCAAGGTTCTTCTGATCCTCTCAGGTGCAGAATGAGGATGGGCTCTTCTAGGGAGCTCTCAATGTTTCCGATAAGCTGCTCAAGATGATGATCAGATCTGATGCTTTCAACAAGCAAGAGGAACAGAGTGACTGTTTGTCTCCTGCAGGAACTAATTCCTCCCATTTTCCATCTCTTCTTATTTTCTCTCTTCCTACTGGTTCTCGCCCTGCTGTGATATTGGTGGACTTCAAGAGACTCAAGCTTCAAGAGGCAAAAACATTCAGAAAGATGATTCGAATAAACTAGTCACTTACATCTCCTCTAATTTGAAATTACCAGTAGATAAAGAGCCGCTTCTACTAGTACTAACTGTTTTCAGGCAACTTAGCGAACCAGTTTTCTCCAGATTGGCTGTGAATTCGACTATGCATGGTCTTCAATGGAGGGAATGATAGAAGATGGAAAAGTCTTTGGTACCTAGATTTACAGCAAGACTTTTTCCTTTGTCTAAAGGGGATAAAGATCTTCCTCAAAATCGTTCTGTTGTCCCCTTTCTAGCCAACCTCACATGGTGGTCTGCCAAGCGGTTGTTTGAAGAAATAGTAATTCCTGACTCAGTGAATAAAAAGGTGGAAGCATCCCTAAAAAGCTGGACTAAACCTACGGTTGAGAGCAAGAGTTTTCTCTTTGTATACTTCGCTGTCCCTGGTGACTGATTTTCAGGCTCTACCTGCTGCCGTTCAGGAGGGAGAGGATGGTGCTCATTTGTTAGCAGCTATGGATGTCCAGACAAGATTTCTTTCATTTATTACATTTCTGATAAACTGAAAGAATCAGCAATGTCTGCCAGCTGGATGGTAGCTGCCAGAAGGAATTTGTATCTGACAGGATGGAAAACAGATTCCCGTCAATCGATGTGTCTCTTAAAAATGCCTGTAAATTAATGCAACAACAAAAGTATTAACACAAGTGTTTTAGATACACGTTCCCTCAAGCCCTCAAACTGTTTGGGGAAAGACTGGAGAATGTAAGAAAAGAACTATTCCCTTCCTTTTAAGCATGACTCAAGGTCTTTTTCTAAGAGAGAGGCACTACAAGAACCCTAGAGAAAGAAAATTTGATCCTTTGCTTGCAGCCTATATATTTGGAGGAGAGTACAAAGAATGGGCCTAGGAACAATCAGATCTCTGGACTATGCCAGAGCCGGTTTTAAAGAGAAGGTCATTAGGGGCAGACTGACTCTATATCTTAGTTCTTGGCAGAATTTAGTCAGAGTTGACTGGGTTTTCAGGTGGTTTCCCAGGGTTATTCCCTAGAGTTTCAGTCTCTTCCTCCAGAGATCCGTTTTCTTTATCTCAACGTCCCATTTCACCAGAACAGAGTCAAGCTTTATGGGGAAACATTGCCTTACTACTTCAGATGAGAGCTAGTGTACCAGTTTCAAATTCTTAAAGGGCCCCGGGTTGACACTTTCTTGTGTTTCTAATAAAGAAACATCCAGGGGATTATCACCGGATAATAGTCCTCAAGGAGCAGGCTGTTTTCTTGAAGATGATCCATTTCAAAATTAACTTTCTTAAGCAGGGAATGCTATTGGTTCTTTTGGGACACTTCTATGCTTTCATAGATCTAAGGGACACTTCTGTACACATTTCTATTGCCCCCCACATCATTAGAAATGTCTTAGATTTGTGGTGGGCAACAGCCATCGGAAATTCAGAGTTCTTCCTTTTGGTTTGAAAGCATTCCCAAAGGTAGTTACTAAGATTCTTGCTCCAGTAATTGCATCCATGACAATTTTACTCTGAATTTGAAATTGGGTATTGTAAAGGTACAGCAAATCCTAGAGAGTTTTGGGTTTCTCATTTAGTTCAAGAAATCAAATCTGTAGCCTTCTCAGAGCCTGTAGTTCATTGAGTGTGGTTCCGGACAGGATTGGAGTTTGTCTACCTTCCTCAGGACAGAAGAATGAACCTAGTTTCAAGATTGTCATCACTTCTAAGAATGCGTCAGGCATCAGCAAGAGAATTCCTGTGAGAACAGGGGAACATTGCAACATTTTTCTTTATAATTCCATGGGCCAGACTCCACTTGGGTCCTCTAATGGTCCACATTCTCGTGCACTGGCTGCCTGTGTCCAACAATTTCAAGAGTCTGCTTCCGGTGGCACAGGCCCTGAGAGCTCTTCAGTGGTGGCTAACCTCTGCCAATTTGGAGAGAGAAGTTTATCTTTTCCTGAACAACCTGTAGTAGTGATAACGGATGCCAGCTCTAATGGATAGGGTACAGTGCTGTGCTTCATTTGAAACAGGGAATCTGGAAACCACACAAAAAAACTTTTTTTAAGCTAGAGAGATTTCAGGGTGATATAGATTGCTCTCCAGAGATTTCAGTCCTTGATCTATCAAAGCAATGTACCGGTGAATATGGACAATATAATAGCAATGTCATATATGAACAAACAATTTGAGAAAGGCTCTATTTCCTTGAATTAACGGGTACAGAGAATAATAGACTGATCAGTAAATAATTTGTTATCTCTGAGAGTATTCAGTGTTTTGGGGACGAGACAGCAGAAAAGCAGACACCCTATGCAGAGTGTTTCCCTTGTCCCAGAATTTAAGAATATCGGGGGTGGCGGGGTGTTTCTGATGATTTTTCAGAGGCTCTGCAACCCCTTGATGGATCTCTCTGCCGAACAATCCAATGCTCTTCTTTCCAATTTTTGTTTTCCATGTTTAACCATCCTCGAACACTAGGAGCAGATGCTTAGACTTGTCAGTGGCCGACCATGTTGTTCTGTGCATTCCTCCAATTACCATGGTTCCTTGTCTCCTGGCAAGTATTTGGGAGTTAGCACGTGGTGAATTTTGTCCATTCTGCCTCAGAGACATAGGTTTCCTCTGCTTTTGGAAATGCTAGTGGTCCCAGTGTGGTTTCTTCTTCTCTCTTTCCAAGCCCAATCTTACCTCCTGTTGGCTCTCCTTCTCTCCAGAGGTTGATGTTAGCAGCCTGCAGTTTGAGAAGAAGGGTCTACATTGCCAGGCATGTCTCTGGCTGTGTCACACTCTATTCAGGCTTCTGGGAAGTGCATCACTAAAAGTATTATGTTCATCACTGGCTCTCATTTGTTAAGTGGTGTAGACATATTGATTTGTCTCCTATTCAGTCTCCACTGAGAACATACTGCAATTCCTACAGCAAAGATTTGACAAAGGTAGGTCTCCGGCGACTCCTAGACTTCAATGGGCTGCAGTTAAGGTATTCTGTTCCCCTTGAAGTGCTTTATCTGAGACTGAAAAATGGGTTTCCAGACTATTTAGGGTTTTTTTGTTGACCAATGTACAGAGTAGTTTTCTGACTTGAGGGCCTACTATTGGTATTTAAGACTTCCCTTTCAGCCACTGTCTCATATTCCTCTAAAATTGTTCACATCAAAGCTGTTTTTTTTGGTTGCCATTGTCACTGCCTTGTATATGAGCCCCTTACATTAGATTGTTTTAGGATTGTACTATCTTTAAAGTTGGATCCTAAGTTTCTCCCCAAGGCGAATTTGCTCTTCCACAGGACTCAGGAAATTGTGGATCCTATGCTTTATTCCTCCTCTGCTGGTGAATCTCTTCTGGATGTAGTCAGGGCAGTAAAGATTTACTTGGCTAGATCTGCAGATTTTAGGATGAGGTAATCCCATTTTTGTGAACTTTGGTCATGCAAAGCAAGGGGAAAAGGTTTCTTTTTCACCATATCCCATTAGATAAGGGAGGTGACCTTCATTTGTTACTCTGTGGCAGACCTTGTGGCTCCTGGGTTGGTCTGGGGTTGCTCAGCTTCTGTAATGGTTGTGTCATGAGCAGAGTGGGGTGTTGTTTCTATTACAGGTTTTTGTGCCGCAGTAACCTTGGTTTCTCAGTCTATGTTTGTTGACCATTATATGCTGAATCTAGTTCAGGGATCTAAGTTAGATTTTGGAAGACCAGTTCTAAATTTTTCTCAGGTATAGAACTGATATTTTTTTTCCTTTTTTCTACTGACAGAATCATGTCTCTTTATGTTTTGATTTCAGTATTATGTAAATATTTTGAGCATGACTCTGTGTTCTGTCGTTTACATAAGCTTGGGTATTCTTGCATATAGTAAGAAATGGGTCGAGGAATTAATATAATTACTCATTACCCTAATTCCTTATTCCTTGTCCCATTTCTTATGTTTCCTCCATACCTTTTCATTGTCTGAAGTGTTTTTGGAGGCTTGGTATGTTCAGGAAGTGCATAATTCGTGTTCCCCTTTACTACTAAAAGAGGCAGGGTTATTTTTTTGTAATTTTAATTAGGAGTTGCTTGGTAGATGAGCGAGGCTCACCTCACAGCATGCATATACTAAGTAATGGGACGAGGAATAAGGAATGGGAGTAATGAGGATTACCGGTAAGTTATCTGGCATTAATTTATATTATACAATTACTTGCATTTGAACTCAGTTGCAAAGCATTATTGACAATGAAAAACGAATGTGGGCGGTTCGGCTGAATTAGAAAGCACAAAGTGGAGCCCATCATAAATACTGAGGGCCTTATTTCCCATTAGTGACAGATATCCTCTCCTCGATAAGATTTTGCCAGAGGGGATATCCGTTACTGTTGTGCCAGAGTGACCTGTCTACCAAGTTCCTAATCAGGCCCCAAGTCTAAAAACAAAGGCACAAAAGCAATTTAAAGTTATGTTTATTATATGTTAAAGAAAGCTTTGAGAGACCACATAAGCCTGTCCTGTTTCAATAATGCAACGTCTTCACAAATAGAAAACCTATCTGTGTGTCTGTGGGTATCTCATTCCACATGCTAGAAATTGAATGGTTTTGTGTTGTCGCTAAATACGTAAACACACGGGAAAACCTTCACTGCCGTTCACATACAGTAATTCCTTGGAATTTTCTTATTTAGAACGTAGGATCAATTTCTCGAGAGTGCCATTTTGTAGACGTCTGGCCTAATGTACAAAACAGTTGTCATAAAATACCGTTTGGAAAATGTGGCCAGTATTTTTATGAAAAGCGTAGAATTTTACATAACGACCTATGTACAAAAAAGTTAGCTTTCAAAATCTCTGTTGAGATGGAGCCGTAATATGAACTTCCTCACAAATATTGGGGAGTTTGCAATTTGTGACTTACTCCGATTGGATGCCATCAAAGGAACAACAGGCCACCATCCCTGAATAGGCATTTAAATAAAGTAAACATTTTGTTTTGTTGATGCAACCCATTTCCTTAAATTAAATGGGGCCGTGTTTAAAAAATACATTTTACTCTTTTAAAAAAGTTTGTTTGAAAGTTGACAGTGGTCGCTTAAACCACTAACTACTCCACAGTATTTTTTTGGGCTCACTAAGGATAAAGCACCCATTGGTAAAGTGAATGCTTTAACATCCCACCTCAGAAATTTGTATATTTTCAATATTTTGCGACCGGAAATGTACATTGATGAAACTGCTAGACAATCTCTGTTCTAAAAACCATACCACTTTGCTGATCTGCTGCATGCCAAGTTTAGGGAAATTTCATTCTTGTCATACAATACAGGAAACAACGTTTCTCCAGTTCTTTTTATTCCAGAGCTTTTGTTTTAAGATGTTCTAAAAAACAGCAGGAGCAAGAAGCTTTCAATAATCATATGGCCATATTAAATGTTGAAAACAGGACGGCAACTACAAAATAAACCAAAGAATGAGACAGGAAGAGGACAGTTCAACTGCCTTGGTATGAGTTGGTAATATGGAGATAAAATGAGAGCTGGGTCCTCAAAATGAGTCTGTAAAATCCAATATGTGTGCAACCATGTCTTTAAGTGAGGAAGATCCCTCCAGGCTTCAGAACCAACATTAGTTAGAAACTAACTTTGAAATGGGTTCCTATCGAGCCCTATAATGATGTTCTTTATAGGCAAAACAGTGATTGATTTCTAAACAATGATATCTCAGCAATGACTCTTAAAGTCATTAAATAAATGTATGTCAATAAGGTAGCTCTTATTTCATTTTAAAATGTTTTACCTAGTTTACTTCCTTAAGAGTATTCGCTTCATCTATGTTTTTTGTATTTTTTTCACAAAATATAATGCGTTTTTATTGTGCATACTGTGAACCTAGTTTCCTGTAGTCTTCTGTGTGTGTTCAGGTTGTTGGTGGGTGCTTATAGTGCATCACTATTGAGAGCTCTCGATTTGAGACTAAAGCAATAGGGCATAAGTGCAATGAATTAGGGCTGGACGCTGCTGCAAGTATTCTTGCAGTGCTCACCTGCACGAATTTGAAAGGGCAGAAATGCACAGTGTTTTCAAAATACTGTGTATTTCTGCCCTTTCCCATTGCGCTGGGGCACAAATTGCTGCCCAGCGCCAGATGGGGCACCCTTACATCATAGTGCAAGGGTGTCTGCATTGTCAGCAGGATTGGTTTTGTGTAGGAAGGGATACCTTCCTGCACAAAAATATTCCAGTGAGGCATTTTCCTCTTTTTATGTGTGCTACAAAATGCAGCCCACATAGAAGAAACAACGAGGAGAAATTAAATGATTTCTCCTTGTTGCGCCTGCCCCAGGGAGGTGTACAGTTCTGACTTATTCCAAGGTTTACAGATTCTTGTAAATCTGGGAATGTGTCAAAAACCATGGGTACTGCATGGGAACACCCATCAAAACGCCCATGGTATGGCTCCCTCACGTGGTGTAAGGCAGCGAGGCGACAAGCGCTGTGTTGCTTTACACCATATCTGTGAGGCCATGAAAAGCCAAGCAAAGTAGCATTGTGTGGCTTTGTAGATATGGGTCTGCACTATGCGCCACCGGTGCATCATAAAAAGTGCACACAAACGGCACAAGGGGCTTCAAAATATGCCCCAGAGTTTCTCACATTGCCTGTCAGTGGGTCATATAGGTATCCAAAATATATACCCACCCATTCTTTGACCTCTCTGCTGAGTGCACAGAGCAATGGTGACTAGTGTCAATTGTAATTGTAATTATCTGTAAAATAGTGTGAAGTGCTTTTTGGAATATTGACAGGGCAAAAGTAAAATAATGCAGTGCTTGCAGGTGAAGGTGTGTTGTTTGTGTGTGCGATAGTGAAGTGAAGAAGATGCCAAGAAGTATTTACAGCAGAACAAAGTGAAAAGAGGGTGTGGATGAGGAAAAATACATTTTCAACTAATTCAAGGCCTCATTGTGCCAATCAATACTTACTTATATGTTAAACGTTCAGACCCTGGAACATGTAAAAATAGCTGAAAGCCCAAAATGTCAAAACTCCAGCCCAATAGTAGGCAAACACAGTTTTGAAGAAACTTTAATAAAGTCATTTCTTTAGGTTTGTGAATTTAGATTTTGTTTTTGTCGTGCGGCTTCAATATTTTATGTGGAAGTTACTACCTAATCAGCCTGTTCCTTTCAGTGCAGGAAAAAAGAGTAAGGGCGACTTGGTGGTTGTTTATTGTATAAGAGCATAACATTAATATGAGATATACTCATGTTGAGCTCTGAGATAGTAGCTTTAATAGGATTGGTAGAAATTCATAATTAGCAGTAAATTCCCCTTAAATACCAAGCATCAATCAGCAATAGGAAAAATGAAACCACTGCTTCCAGAATTTTCATCATTTTATCAGAAGGAATCTGATAGTTTTCTCCTTAATTCTCTTCCCTAGCTTATCCCTCCTTTCCCCATTCTAAGAGTACACTTCTCTGGCTAGAAAGTGATTGACGTCTCTTCTGAATAATAGTAACATGATGTAGGGTCGGGGAAGATGTAAGGTTAAGAGCGATTAAGGTAGCGAGAGCAGGAGCTAGAAGGAAAAGTGGAGCAATGGATCAGGTGCACTCGAGTGGTATAGAGTGAGAGGTAAGGTAAGAAGAGAGATGATGTAGAGAGAGGTAGACAGGTAGAGAAATGAGGTGTTGAACAAAGTATGAAGAGGTGCACATTTGAGTGAGTGGTGAGGTAGAATGATGGAAAACTGATAAGTGAGGTATACAAGGTAGTTTCTGGTAAATAGATTTGCGAGGCATAGAGAATGCTAGAGAGGAGGTGAAGGGTAGAAAGATGAGGTGTAGGGAGAAAGAAATGAGGCAGATAAGAAGGTGAAGTTGCTACAAAGGAAAGAAGGGGTAGTGAGAACAGTGTGATAGAGTGGTGAGGTAAATGTTGATGTAGAGGCAGATGATTTGTGCTCTAACTCACAGAACTGAGTTAAACAGCACAATTTGAACTAGAGAAAAAGGTACAGAGATATCAGTGAGCTGGGAAAGATAGAATACAATAGTCACAATTAACCTACTTTATTTATTGTGCAAAGTATTATGCCCAGCCTTTTCTGTCACCACATCCCACTGTTACTCTGGTTTTGGTCCAAAAGAGCCACACCAGCATTAGGTGCTCATGTGAGATCTTCCATGTCATCTAAAACCAATGTCACAGAGCTAAAAATGTTCAGAATGTCCAACATCTGAATATTATGTTCTTGATACATACAAAGGTAAACACTCAAATAGCTTTTGTTTAAACAGTATACCGAAGAATACAGTGCCATTGCATTTGTGGGCTTCCATTGGGCATGACAGCAGATAGCTTTATTGTTGGCTGGGATGATCTTTGCCTTCGCATCCAGAAAAGAACAGTTAATGTCACTCTGTGTTATTCACCTATTCTAAGGGTTATATAAGATCCAAACTTGCTGAGTAACACTGAGGCCATATACGCCACATATTTAAAACAGAACTTCCTGAAGGCAAATTCCATGGTACTGATTTCATAATAATCTCCTAGTAATCTCCAACCATTAATACCTTGGAGGCCAAAGTCCCCTTAACAAGCAAGCATCAAAGCATGAGACAACAAAACCTACCTCTTATTTTGCCCATGTGGCTAGATGTAGGAAAAATTATGTCTAAAACATTTCTAGATAGAATCCAACAATTGCCTAATGCACTTTGGCTGCATCTCCCTTGTGATGCCTTTATTCTGCTTGAGGTACTTTACAACACATATCCTAAAGAGATTCAAGAAAGAAGGGTATGAGGTGGATTGCTTATTACTTTTGTCCCACTAGCACTTGTAAACATTACTCCTTTTGGAGTAAACATGTATCATCCATATGAATCCAGTTATTGGGATATCTTTTGCCTGAAAGATCTAGGACTAGCTCTCTCCTACATGATTCTGAACACAGCACCATTATCAGTTTGACACAAAGTAGGTTCCCTCATTGTTTCGCTTTACTAATGACCGAGCTGAAACACTCATGCACTGACAAAAATCTCTGGAGTACGCTTCTTAGTCTAAAGAAGACATTTATTAATTCACTTTGCAAGGTTCATAAAGTAAGGTCAGCATGCTGAAAGCACACATTTAAAAATGGTCACAGCAATGACATGAAAACATGTACAAATGATTCTCCACTGCAATATACATAGCAAATTTATGTATCTATATTACAATGCAAAGAAAATAATAAATAAAAAAATATGCATCACCATGAGGCAAGTACACATCTGCTTCATCTCCCTACTATCAGAATCAGATCACCAGATCCCAGAATAGGTTGAGGAGAGAGAGAGATCAGTTATCCTCATGGGAAGAATGACACACCCCAGCGTCCTGGGCATGTCTGAGATCTGAATCACTCTCGGTCCCCGGTCCATCTGGTCTCAGCCTCTTATACTTTGAACAAACAAGAGAGGAAAATTCTAGAACCTCCCTCTCACTGCAGAAGTTTATTATTCAGAAAATGCTGATTACTTTAGGCCAGCTTTCAAAAGAACACATAGGGACTTGATCACAATCCCAAGGTGCCCCATCAAAACAAGACCTTTCCCTGCCTTCTTAATACATTCTTGTGAGCGTAAGCCCTTGGTGAGAAAGGAACACGCAAACACGCAAAATAAAAACATGAGCACATTGTACAGCGTGGAATACTACCTGTGGTGGTGGCTAATGCTAAAATAAAGTCAATAGGCAAAATGAAGCTGGTGGTCACTAATACGGCGTTGTGCTGCTAGGCTAAGTGCAACATGGAGTCTGTGGTCAAAACATAAATATCATTACACTCTACCCTTTTGACCAATGACTCTAATGCCCTGTAGTCCTTAAAACAACTTCTCTCTTTTTTTTGTTCTTAAAACATTACAAGCAAATTAGGTATGCATAATGAATAGACAAGAGCAATCACTATAAAGCAATAGAAGTGTGATTCATTTATTTATCATTCACATATTATACACATCTAAATCAGGCACACCTACAGTAGAAAGACTTAAGCTTATACATTCTTTTTGGGATAATAATTGAATCACAGTCTTCACTTAATTGAATAGTGTATCTAGGATAACAAGTTGGTATAGAGTGAGATGGAAACATCCTAATCATGTAAAGGTACACGGTCCACCTGTAAGGTTTCCTGGAATGTAAGCAAAAGTGAGGTTCCCATATAAGAATAGTCAGACAACTAGCAACTTAAAAATGCTTAATGTGACTGGCAACAGTCACCAGGTGATAACAAGCCATGTTGTTGGTTCCATTAGAATTGTAATCAAACAGGTTCATAGGAGATCCATGGTACTCTGCATCATTCCCATGATCTGTGGAGCACGACTTGCACCAAAGCAGCAGAGGTGTTGCGCAATGTGATCGATCAATCAGGTTCAGGTTGGGGGTGCTGTCCCTCTCGACCGCAGACGTACAGGCCCGAAGGGAGACAACATGGCACACTCATGGTCAGAGGTAAGTCGTAGTATGATCTGTAAAAGAAAAAAGTATGATCTTTGTTGCCAATAACATTTGTCAGCTGGAATGTGCTCCCCTTTTCCTTTCCTTGTTTTATGATCAGCAGAACTTTATTAGGGCCCATAACTATAATTACTGCAGGTTCTGGAGGGCCATTTGGGGATTCTACCCACACCTTAGCATCAGGGTTTTTGTCAGTTGAACCAAAACCTCCCTTTCTTTGTACTGTCAGAAGTGGTGGGGCAGAACCCTTCCTCACCAATTCTCCATACACTGGACTTATGACAAGATGGGCTACTTTGTAAGCATGTAGGTCAAGACCTGCAAATTCTGGTGTGACTCTGTAAGGAGCTGAAGCTCCAGGTTTTATTTCCCAGTACACAATGGTGTTGGTGGCCAAATGTGGTTGTCTCAGTGGAGTTTCAACATTTTGTAATGGTCTGTTATTCCGAATCTGGAGGGCTTCAGTTAAATGCTCTCTCCAGTTTTTTAGAGTCCCATCAGATAATTTTTTAGTCCATAACCCCAGGGACACTGGTATTCTTCTCTACTTTTGCCACCTGCTCCAATCTACATATTGTCCCTGGGTAGTTACATGCAACACAATGTCTCCTTCCTGCACTGTCCACAGGTCTAAAGCCTGTTGAATTATTTATTTCGCCAAATCAAAACCACACTGCTGCTCTTCACCCCATTAAAACTCATGTTTTTTTTTGTCACTTTGTACCAAAGGGTTAAGATTTTTCTCAGATGAGGGTCATGCTGTCTCCAAAAATCAAAGAATCCCATGAATCGCTGTGTCTCTTGCTTAGTGCGAGGAGAAGCAAACTCCAAAATCTTTTATTTTACCTACAGCAACATCTCTCTATGTCCTGGCCACATTTTACTCTGCAAAAGCTGTGTGAACATATCTTTAACATCCTTTAGTTCTTGCTGGGTGTAATCTTTTAAAGAATGCATTTCAACTCCTGCCAATTTCTGTGGGGTACTCTGTATTTTTCGTCTAAATATTGTCTGAGCACGAACTACGTTCTGCTTATGTAGCTCACACTGGCCCCCACCTTTTTAACCTCCTCATTACTGGAATGTGAAAAATCAGCTTTCCCTGCGATGGCTTGCTAGATATCAGCCTTACCTTGTAATAACTTATTCTGACAAGAAGGCATAGTTACAGTGTTTTTTGTGTCAACAAGCTGCTTCTCTAATTTCTGATTTTCATATTCTCACTGCTTACATCTCTCATGCATTTTTCTGTAAGCAGACAAAAGTATCCAAACCCTCCTGTCAAGGACAAAAGAGTCATCATTCCATTTAAAAGCACCTTTTCTAAACATATACGTAAAGTTAATAATTCTGTTTTATCCAAGCACCCATCCCAACATTTAGAAAGTCCTTATAAACAAGAAAACACATTTGCCAAGACATCATAATGCATTTTAATTTCACATGCATTTTTAGAAATGGTTTGCAGTGCTTCCTTTAACTCTCTGAATAAAAATATATCTTCACTTTTAAATCGTACACTTTCAACTTCCATCTTGTCTGACTACGGCAAAATGTTTTGCTTCACTAATGTCCAAGCTATAACACTCGTGCACTGACAAAAATCTCTATAATGTGCTTCTTAGTCTAAAGAAGACATATATTAATTCACTTCGCAAGGTTTGTAAAGGAAGGTCAGCATGCTGAAAGCACACGTTTCAAAATGGTCACAGCAATGAAATGAAAACATGTACAAATGATTTTCCACTGCAAATACACAGCAAATATATGTGTCCATATTACAATGTAAAGCAAATAATGAATTAAAGAATATGCACCAACCTGAGGCAAGGGCACATCTGCTTCATTTCCCTCCTATCAGCATCAGATCACCAGATCCCAGAATTGATCGAGGAGAGAGAGAGATCAATTATCCTCTTGGGAAAGATGACACACCCCAGCGTCCTGGGCATCTCTGAGATTTGAATCACTCTCGGTCCCCGGTTCATCTGGTCTCAGCCTCTTATACTTCGAAGAAACAAGAGAGGAAAATTATGGAACCTCCCTCTCCCTGCAGAAGTTTATTATTAAAAAAATGCTGATTACTTTAGGCCAGCTTTGAAAAGAACACATTAGGACTTGGCCACAATCCCAAGGTGCCCCTTCAAAACAAGCATGTCGCCTGACGTCTTTTCTTATCAGCCTAAGCCCTTGGTGAGAAAAGAACATACAAACACGCAAAATAAAAACATGAGCACATTGTACAATGTGGAAAACTACTTGCAGCTTTTAACGTGGTGATGGCTAATGCTAAAATAAAGTCAATAGGCAAAATTCATCTGGTGGTCACTAATGTGACGGTGTGCTGTTAGGCTAAGTGCAACATGGGGTCAGTGGTCAAAACATAAATATCATTACACTCATAGAGCCCCATTTGCTGAGCATGCGAAGAACAATTGAAGCATCTTGTTAACAAACCGCAGTTGTGTTTGGGACTAATGAAATCTAATGGAGTATAAACTAAAGGGTGTTCCCCAGACAGAAAACCTTCCACTGGTGTATGGCTGCTGAGATGATTATTCTGAAGGAAAGTTATTCTGCCCTGCACCAGTTCTGACAATGCTGAAAGTAGAGGATGAAGGATTGGAGTATCCCTGGAAACTCCAAAACTGGAACCCATCCTTGAATTCTCCCAAAGTGAAGGCCACTAAATTTAAGTTTGCCTTCTACCTTCATTTCTGCACCGTTACTCGGGCTGTTGTTACAAAGGGGCGTGAAGGCATAATTAACCATTATTTCTACTTCCTGCAGAAGCATTGACTGCCGTCCCTTCCAGATTGGTCCCTGACTTTAACATATGGGCTGCTGAAAGTTCTTAAAGCCATCTGGTAAACTGAGCACAAACACTGGCTGTCCATCAGCCTCAGAACCACCTCATCATTCAATTCCCAATGGCATCCCTTGTGACCAGGCAAGAAAATCCAGATTCCCTGGCCAGTGCCGCCACCCATGTGGTTGATAAACCTTATTGCTGTCACATTGTCCTTAGCAGCACACAATTTACCTCTCAGTCATTCATCAACGAACTGATCGTAAACTAACTTACCCTGAGTTCCAAGCAATTTACATGAAGATACATGCAATATATAGAACATAACCACTTTTCATTAGGAATAAAATCACTAAGTACATACAACAAAAATACTCCACTCCAGATTGGGACACTGCCTCCAAACCCTAGCATATAAGAAAATAAACATAGGAGGTGCATCTTTCTCTTTTCAAGTAAAAGTATCCAAACTATGGAATTCATTAACCCCAACTATTACATCCAGGTATAACTATTGTATATTCACAAGACTACTCAAGAGTTTGCTCTTTCCTATGTGGCCACAACATCAAAACACAAATGTCTAGCATATGCTTTGGTATGCAAACATGTATAATATGATTACATGCATGCATTTAGATATGTGCTTTGCACAAATGTTGTATGTACTACTTAGTTTAAAAATGCATAGATATTCTTAGATAAACAAATACATTTCAACAAAATTTAAAAAACCTATACAATTACCAAAATAATTAATAAAAATAATGTACAGCAGTACCTGAAAGTCTGATTTCTAAATATTTTTCAATACAATATTATATTGCTTTATTATTTTCCATATAAATATATATGTATACCTTTTTATTTAGTGATGAATCATTATATCATTATATTTGTTACTTTACTCCTACTGCAGGAAACAAATATTATCTCTTTGCAATTCACTACTCTCACATCCTACACCTCTTTCAATATGTCCTCTACCTCCACTCTCTGAATCATCCTAAACCTCATTTTACTACTGTGATACCCCAAACAACCCTTTCTAGACACCTAACTCCTCTATCCCTCCTTTTACTCACCCCACCCTCATGATCTCCCAAATAATCCCTTTTAGACATATTCCTCCTCAATCCCTCCTTTGACTCATTCCAGAACGTCATTTTACTACTACAATCTTTCTACAATCTTCTCTCTTCTATCACTCCTTTGACCCATTCCAAACATCATTTTACTACTATGACCTCCCATATAACACATTCTAGACCCTTCCCATCTCCATCCCTCCTTTATCCTATCCATTCAAACTAACAAAATCACATGTATAATGCACCAGATAACAAGTTATATTTCCCTATACTAATCCACCACTAATCCACTTTGGGTTCCCAAGTAGCATGCTGCTTGCCGAAAAGCTCTTCATCACCTCATCAGGGCTAGAAAGCAAAATATAAATGTAATTCCAAAGGCAATATTGCAATCTATTAGGAGTCTTAAATCATTATGTGACACTAATCCACTTTGGGTTCGAAGTAGCGTTTTACTTGCCAAAAAGCACTTCAACACCTCGTCAGGGGTAGTAAGCGCAATATAAATTTAATTGTAATTGCAATGATGCTAATTATTAGGAGTCTGAAATGATTATATGGCACAAAGGACCTCATTACGACCTCGGCGGTCTTTTCGCAAGATTGCCGAGGTACCGCCATGCTGAAGACCGTCAGTGGTGGCGGTCTTCTGCACCGCGTATTATGAGCGCTGGCAGCCCTCCGTCCTTTTCCGTACAGAAAGCCACCAGCAGCCATACTGGAGGTCGGCGGGAAAGTAGAGGCTGCTCTACCTCCACTGCCACGTCAACAGAACACCGCCCACAGAATCACGTCCGATGATTCGGTGTGGCGGTGTTCTGGTGACGGTGTGCTGGTGGCGGAGCTGCCCCCATGGATCCCTATCAGTGCCAGGGAAGGAATTCCATGGCACTGATAGTGCCTACCGCCATGGATCTCATGGCGGTTCCCAATCACCTGAAATCCATGGCGGTATGCAGGGTCCTGATACCGTTGCCGGTCTAGTGCTGGGCGCCGGGCTGGAGACCGAAATCTCCAGCCCAGTGGTCATCAACGCCATGGCGGTTGGAATGGTGAAGTGGCGGATGACCGCAGCGGTAACTGCCGCGGTCATAATTCCATTTTTTTTTCCACCGGGCTGTTTGCGGTCTTACCGCCGCTTTACCACCGACTGCCAGGGTCGTATTGAAGGCCAAAGTCTCTACAGTTTTATAGCGTTCTAATTTTTTTGTACACTGCTACTATCTTATTAGTTTATGACAAATCATACACCTGTGGATTCTGTGCCTATGTTGACTGGATTATATGTAACTGGGTTGTTACCTCTCCTCATCTCATGAAAGACACTATGGCCCTCATTACAACCCTGGCGGTCCAAGACCGCCAGGGCTGTTTCGGAGGAAGCACCGCCAACAGGCTGCCGGTGCTTCACAAGGCATTACGACCGCCGCGATCGCACCGCCGGGGCCGGCGGTTTCCCGCCACAATGGCCCCGGCGGTTGTAATCCGCCAGGGCAGCGCTGCCCAGGGGATTGAACCGCCAGGAAAAGACTGGCGGTATGGGGAGTCGCAGGGCTCCTGGGGGCCCCTTGCAGCTTTCCACTGTCTGCTATGCAGACAGTGAAAAGCGCGACGGGTGCAACTGCACCCGTCGCACGGCTGCAACACCGCCGGCTCCATTTGGAGCCGGCTCCTGTGTTGCGGGCGAGATCCCCGCTGGGCTGGCGGGCGGGAACTAGGTTTCCGCCCGCCAGCCCAGCCGGGCTCTCCAAATGGCCACGGCGGGGGTGCAGCCGCATTTGCGGCCAGCAAAGCCGCCCGCCAAGGTCGTAATGAGGACCTATGTTTCTTATCCTCAATTTATGTATGACATCTTTATGCACTATGGGTTTGTAGTCTTAATTTACAGCTATTAAATTAATTAGATAAATGCAATGATTTGTAAGTGAAATGTCCAGGACCCAAAACATTATTTTGTAATAATATGGAGTGTGCTGGCCACCATAATGCAGACTGTTAGGAGTCTGTAATGATGATGTTGCATAAACACTGTGTTAAATAGTAGCAGCAATATCAGATGACTACAGAGGGAAAGGGGAGGACACTACCTCCAAAAAATAATAATAATGAGAGGAGTGGGATAAGTTGTTTAGTTTGGGATTATGGGGTGCCCAGGCAAATTGCCAGGGCCCGCAGGATCTTGACTTTGTTACATGTTCAGATGTCCTCTTCTGAGTCAAACATGCAGAGAAATGAAATCCAGCCTGATGGCAGAAAAAATTTGGTATGATGTCTGCCCCCCCACGAAACATGTTAGGCTTACAGACAATCTATAGTGCATGACTGAACATTGCAATGTATAACATTCACTAATAGCAGCTTCTTTTGGTTTATTGCTTTACAGGGTTTGACACCAGCATTTTGCCAATCTGCAAGGAGTCTCTAGGCTGGATGTTTAACAGACTTGATACAAACTATGACTTGTTGCTGGACCAGTCAGAGCTTGGAAGCATCTACTTGGACAAGAATGAATTGTGCACTAAGGCCTTCTTTAATTCTTGTGACACTTACAGGGACACCTTTATATCGAACAATGAATGGTGCTATTGCTTCCAGAGACAACAAGGTAATGCCTTACTATAACTGTGACAGTAGGTGCAGATTAGCATAATTTAAAAGGCTATTGAATTACTTAAAATATTGGACAGTCCAGTGCACGGCATGTTTCTGCTTTGCGGGTTGATAACAATGACATAAGCGCTACAAAGATGTTATAAATGAATAAGAACCAAATAAAAGGGCAGACTAGATAGTAAGAGCTATAATATAATTTTATTTGTATATCTTGAAATTGATTTGTATACACTTGAAAAGAAATCTTCCTTTTACAATGACATATGCATCAAACAGTCTCACATTTCTTCAATTATGAAATATTTCATTGGAGGTATCTGATAGGCCACATGCCAAGCTGAACAATCTCAAACATTAGGGGCTGTCCATTGACCAGTGCGGCATACGGGATACTGCTGTAGTAGAATGAAATATATTCCATATGCAAATGAATAAAGTTTACATGGATACATGTGACATATGTCAGTGTCTCGGAAATATACATCTGACAAACAGTTCAAGAGTTCTCCTGGGATATATTTTGAATTGCTGAAATTCACAAATGAGTTTTAGGTGTAGCAGTAATCTAATGGGAACACGTCTTATCTGGCTCTTTTATGAAAAGTCACAAAGTATTTTTTCAGAACATAACTGTCTTTTGTCAAATGCTGATCCTGGTATTAGGACCCAGAGCTCAAGCTCAGCAACATAGCTACTAAACAATACCTACTCCATTGAATCTCAAGGGAAGTTGAAAGAACAATTTGTAATAGGTGAAGTCAAAACTTGAAGTCTTTCTACTGGTTGCCCCGAGATATCACACATCTTCTCTCAGCTACATGGATTCTTTCTTTTCTTGTTTTGGAAACACATGAAGGTATTACATATTCAAAGCATGCATCATTTACAACTGTCTATTTCATATTAGCAATTTTTCTCAGTCAGGATGTATATAATTCAGTGAACTCAGAGACAACTGTTGAGGTTTAGACTAGAGTGAATAAATATCTGTTCTAGCTGAATGTGATGTTTATATTAAATCAGTGAAGAGAGCTATCTGGCTCGTTCTCTTCATAGTTTGACAACATCTTGACTTTTTTCCAAAACCTGTGAATTGGCATAAAGCATGAAGATTGGGTTCCTGAATAGGAGCATGTGGTCAGACAGAATGGTAATAACCAAGCTCAGACAAAAATGTCTCAGATATATAAGTTATAAAATAGTTCAAAGAAAGTAGAAATCAATTTCAGAATAGGAAGCAGTCTAGGTACAGGATTATGATGAAAAGAACTAGAAGAGGTGAAATGCGTGAAAGATGAAGAGGATATGAATGATGTGAGAAAATGGGTTGTTGGTTTGTGGGGAAAAACACTACTCAAGCAACAGCCACATACAATGTCAGAGTGAACCACAAAAAGTCACAAAATTAACCTGTACTTAACCCTCTGGTACTTTGGCACAAAACAAGTCAGGTTTAAATTAGAGTCATTTTGTACAATATTTATGTATCATTTAAACAGTGATAAGGTGACAACACAAGAGAAATGTAGAAAACTAGAGCACATTTTAATACATGTTTGACACCAAAACAACAGAAACCCAATCAGTAAAACTGACTTTGTGAATTTGTAAAGTTTGAAGCAAAAAATATTGCCTAAAAGATCAGAGTCCTAACTATGGACATCAAGTTGTGTGAGACTGGGGCAAAGGCGAAAGTGATGGCCAACTGCGATGGAGTGCAGTTCGGATACATGAAGTGGATTGGACCTAGTCTCCACTTACCTTCAGACTTAGAAGACATTTTTAAGAAAGATTTCTGAGGAGGTAAATTTCAGCAGGTGTCTGAGAAAGATGTCTGTTCATCAGGGAGCCACTGGAGGTCACAGTGAAGATTTCTTCATTCAGACCTACTCTCTTTTTTTTAAGTCAAAGATCTTCAGCAGGGTGAAGCTGCAGTCTGAACCCAACAAGGAAGCCATGAGACATGGTATCCCTTCTACAAGGAACTACTGGACAGGATTTGAGGCTGATGAAAAGATTGTGGCAGGAGCAAATACAAAGTCAGGCTGACGGGCGATACACCGCGAGTGGATCAGCAAGCAGTTAGTTTCCGGTCTCTTCTTAGTTCTCACAGCACTTTTTGGCAGAAATGCTTCTAAGTTCCAAGTTTTTGATTGGGCTCGCGGGCCACCTTTAATATTTCCAAAGGTCCAGGACTTGAAGGGCACCACTTGGAGGGTCAGGCCTCATTCAGGCTGGGCCTTGATGTGGGTTCAAGATTGCTGGAACATTTTGTGTTCCTGAGGTTCTGCTCAGGGGGCCAAGACAACTAGGCTTGAGAGTCATTCTTAAACCCTTAGGTTCAAGCAAGAAAAGCACGTCTCCAGCAGAATGACAGTCCTTCTAGGACACAGGGTGGGTGTCAGGTAGCAGGACAGTCCTCCTTGTACAACAGGCAGTCCTCTGAAGTGCATCACAAGCCACTGGCAGCAGGACATGCATCTGAGAGTCCTTCTACAGGTCCAGAAGTGAACTGAAGAGTTGGTTTGAGGATCCCATTTTTATGCCTGATGACAGATTTGAAGTAGAAGAAGCCTTTGGAGTTTCCCCCCAACAGAAGTGTGTGGAATTTCCTGCCTCACTGTTCTGATCCCAGGCTGTCGATAGTCACAATGAGCTAGTGTGAAGTTCTTGTGTCTGAGCTAAGGCAGACTTGTTGAAGTGTCATTGGACCTGTGCTCAGCTCTGCCCCCTTCCATCCTGCTTGGGTAGCCTATCCTTCGAAACCACAGTCAGTCTATTGTATGGGTGTCTGGGAGGAATACATAAAGGCCAACTGCCAACTACACCTAGTCAATTGGTTAGGGTATGAAAATGCCAACATTTTTAAACTGGCTTTTTCAGAATTGTTACCTAAACACTGACTTTACCAATAACTAGAAACTTAAATTACAACTCTGTAGAAATCAAGCATAATATTTCTACATGCCCCCAAACAAAATTCAGCCCTTATGAAATGCAAAAAGGGAGACCAGTATTATCCTATGGGAGAGCTAGGCCTTTCACTAGTGAAAATCAAATATAAACATTTTTCACTATCAGGTCATGTAAAACTTAAAAGTACATGCCCAACTTTTAATTATAATGCATCATGCACTATGTGCTGTTCAGGGCCTACCTTAAGGGTGACATGTATAATAAAAAGGGAGTTTTAGACTTTTCAATGGACTTATTTTTCTAAATCGGAAAACAGGCTGTTTTGGCAGACCTGAGACATGTTCTTAAGTAAGGGGTCACAATAAGTTCTGCAAGCCCACTAGCAGCATGTAATCTGAAGGGTCTTGGTACATGTAGTCACATTTTTATAGAGACGTATAAGTAAATTAAATGTGCCAGTTGGGTGTAGTCCAATTTTTGTATGTTTAAGGGAGCAAGCACAAGACTTCAGTACTGGTTAGAAGAGGTAAAGTGTGCAGAGTCCTAAAAGCCAACAAAAATAGGTTCAGAACACAGGAAGGGTGAAGGCAAAAAGTTTGGGGTTGACCCTGCCGAGAGGGCCAAATTTAACAAATGCGGGATGGAGGTATGATGAAAAGGGAACAGATAGGTGATGTTAGATGACTCGTTTATGATTGGACACAAATGGATTTGAACATAATAGGATAACTAGATGGAAGATAAGTTAGAAGATGAGAAGCACAAGCGCAATATTAAACACATTGCATTTGGATTACGATATTTATACATTATTTCTATTAGTGTGCCACTTAGATAATGGTGTTATTGTATTGCGTAAATTCTATGACAATTTACTCAACAGAAATCACTTGCTGTCAGTGTTAATTCCAGCACACTGCCTATCTGCCACATGTGGGATTATAAGAAGCAACTGTTTTGTTCCCCTGGTTTCAATCTCAAAACTATTAGTATAATTAATGTTGGTAGATCCTTCCATGCATGTCAGACACAAAGCAGGGACAGGCAGAATACATATATGGGTACCCTTTGCCCTTTGCCATCCAAATTGGTCTACCACAAGTGATGGATTGGTTGAGATAAGTTTGGTATTATTTGCTCAACCTGAAAACTACAGGCTCATTACCCTGCTGGATGTCGATGCAAGGTCTTTACAAAGCGCTCCATCATAAACTTTAAAACTGGATAATGGACACATCATACCATTGAATCAGACAGGGTTCAGACCCAATTCCTTAACCATGGACAATGTCATTGCACTCTCTTACTAGGGCACGAAGGCCCTGAAAACATCTCCACTATTATATGCTTGTTTCACAGACAACAGTGTAGCTTTCGATGCAATTGACTGCAGCATTCTTTGGAAAAAAACTTGTGGATTGGGGAAAACCTAAGCAGTTACTGGCGGCGATAACAACATTATACACAAACACTTGGGTATGGATTACGAAAACAAACACATGCCATGGGGAAAATCTATACTATTAGAAATGGGGCCTGTAGTTGGCCGTCAATTTGCACTCTGTCCAAGTAGGGACCCTCACTCTAGCAGGATAAGAGAGATACCCAGCTCAGATAACCCCTGCTTACCCCCTTGGTAGCTTGACACAAGCAGGCAGAATTATCTCACAAGCAACGTGTAAAGCATTTGCACATAACACACAGTAATACAGTGAAAACACAACAAAAGTTGTGAACAATAAGTCCAACAGTTCAGCCTAGCTGTGACATCGCGGGCCACTGACGGTGTCAGGAAGGCCCACAAACAGTACCTTGGAAATGCAGGACATCGTGATCCTTGCAATGAGATTCGGACTGCGGTGTCACTGACGTTGCATGCGTTGGTTCCAGAGGTCGGTGCCGGGGGTGTTGCAGATCGAACTCTGGGCTGATGAAGAGTGCTGGCGTTGATTGCGTAGGGGCTGTGATAAGAAGTGGGATGGTGTGGCATGCAGTGCTGGCAGCGGCTTGTTAATGGCGTCCTGCGGCATCAGAGAGACCAGAGCTGCGGTGTGAAGTGGGACAGTATGACATGCAGTGTAGGAGGCAGCGTTGTCGTTGCTGAAGTGCTTTTGCTGGTAGGCCCAAGGTGGTGGTGCGGCATGGTGCAGGCTCCAGGTGGCGCCCACGGGTCGCATGCAGACAGGGGCATCAGTTGATGATGCTGAAGTTGATGACGCTGGATTAGGTGGACCGGGATGTGGTGTGGGACGGGACACTACATCGTGTACCTCACGAGCGGTGAAGGTGTCAGCAGGGAACATTGTCATCGGGGATACCAAGGCAATGTGGAGTGCGGGACCCTTAGGTCATATTGCAAGCAACGGCCCGGCAACTGTGACAGGTGGCGGCATTGGTGAGACCAGGGTTGTGGTGTAACATGGTTCATGGCTCTGTGTGGCATTGTTAGATCACGGTGCAGGCATCGGCATCGTTGACTGCATTGTGGTGGTTTTTCATCTGTTGCAGCACAAAACACACAGTTCCCAGTGCTGTAGGCAGATTAATCTAAAGTCTTTGATATACCGGAGACTTCCAACAGGGGGCAAGCTCTACTTTGCATGCAGAATACACAGCAAAGTCCAATCCTTGTCCTAAGTGAGGTAGAAGCAGCAACTGCAGGCTAACCCAGCAAAGCACACACAGCAAAGGGGAAGTACTACTCCTCCAGCTATTCAGCTCTTCTCTTTACCAGAGGTTCCTTTTTATCCAGAAGTGTTCTCAAAGTCTGGGGTTTTGGTTCCACTACTTATACCCGTTCTGGCTGTTGAAGTAAGCAAACTTCAAAGGAAGGACTCTATTCTTCACAAGATCCTGCCTTGCCCAGGCCTGCCTCAAGACACACTCCGGGGGGGAGAGACTGCATTGTGTGAGGACAGGCATGGCCCTTTCAGGTGTAGGTGTCAGTTCCTCCCTCCCCACTTTAGCCCAGGAGACTCATCAGGATATGCAGGCTACCCCCCAGCTCCCTTTGTGTCACAAACAGCCCAACTGTCAGTCTGACCAAGACATGGATTCCACAGGCAGGTAGAGGCACAGAATGTTTGAGCAAGAAAATGCCCACTTTCTAAAAGTGGCATTTTCAAACAGACAATCTAATAACCAACTCTACCAAAACACGTATTTTTAAATTGTGCGTTCATAGATCCCAAACTCCCTTTCTCTATCTGCTCCCAATAGGAAACTGCACTCAAAAGATGTTAAAAGTCAGTCCCCATGTTAACCTATGAGGGAGATAGGCCTTACAATAGTGAAAACTGAATTTGGCAGTATTTCACTATGAGGGCATATAAAACACACCAGTACATGTCCTACCTTTTAAATGCACTGCACCCTGCTCATGGGCTACCTAGGACCTACCTTAGGGGTGCCTTGCATGTACCAAAAAAGAAGGTTTGGGCCTGGCAAATGGGTACACTTGCCAGGTCGAATTGGCAGTGCCAAACTGCACACAGAGACACTGCAGTGGCAGGTCTGTGACATGTTTACATGGCTACTTATGTGGGTGGCACAATCAGTTCTGCAGGCCCAATAGTAGCATTTGATTTACAGGTCCTTGGCACACATAGTGCACTTTACTAGGGACTTACTAGTAAATCAAATATGCCAATCATGGATAAACCAATCACCAACACAATTTACACAGGGCGTACTTGCACTTTAGGACTGATCTGCTATGGTAAATTGCGCAGAGACAATAAATCAGCAAAAACAAAGTCCAGCACACCCTAAAAAGCAAGGGGTCAGAAGGCTAAAAGACAGGGGAAACACACCAAAAGATGCCAAGTCTAACATATACCAACAGAGGCCTTAAGCAAGGATGCGTTAACGCCCCTACCTTGTTCAATGTATACTCAGATGATCTGGAGGGGTGTTGCTTAAAGGAAATACATTCCCCCCCAAGTTGAACCAGACAAGTCTCCCCTATACAGTATGCAGATGATCTGGTCCTGCTCGTCCAAACCAGAATTGGGATGAACAGGGCCTCAGATATACTCCACTAGTATAATGCTCTGCAGGCCAACACCTCCCAAACAAAGGTTCTTATTTTTGGCCACAAACCAAAAAAACAGCAATTGAAATTAAATCTAGGCCCTATTAAAGATAGAGATATCAAGCAAATACAATGATCTTGGAGTTTGGGTCCCAGACTGGTAAATCCTCACTTCAGGCCTTCTTTCTGTCAGAGAAAGCAGCCATGACCACTTATGCGCTCTCCAAACTATACCATAGGCTAGACTCTTCTACAGCAGAGGTGATCCGGAGAGTCATTAGTGCAAAATTACCACCAATAATAAACTACTGCCATTGTGCATATCCTGGCAGGCTCACTGCGACACTTGAGCGCTGTCACCTAGACCCATAGAAGATATTTCACACCCTGAGGCACACTCTGCATGCAATTATTCACTAGGTGTTTCACTTGATAATTTCGACATAGATTGTTGAAAAGACATAATCAAATTCCACTATCAGGTGATCAGGGCGGATCCAGAGACTCAGCGCGGAGTTCTGAAAACAATTTTTATGTGCAACAGCAGCAATTGGTTGAAGTACTTGAGGAGCACCCAGGACACTTTAATTGTGGCCCCAATATACTCCAAAGTTCCTCCCATCACTGTAGTCCATCTAAAGAAATCTTTAAAAGAACAAGTGTGGAGGGTCTCAACAGATCCAGACATTGAGACAATCAGGGAAATCAGAGGTGCAGAGGGCGATTGCAGACTCTCACAAGGCCACACATTTTCAATCATACTCTAAAGCTTTTATTAGTAACTGGCCGATGAGAAGTGTATTGCTGTTTCAGCTTCGAACTCTTCCCGTATGGAAGATGTCGACAAGCTCTCAGAGGCAATGCAGGTTGTGCCATTATCACACAGACTCTGAAGCCCATATCGTATGTGGCTGCCCAGGCCTTCTGAAAGTTAGGCGTATGTATCTAACGACCATATTCCTCCAGTACAGGACAAGAATATGCAAAAAGGTGATGACATATCGGTTTACAGCAGAAGCCCCAGTGGAACTAGCTTGGTCTGGAAAGTTTTTTTCAGTCGGCACCAAATGCCTACGTGAAATCAATGGACCGTAGGAGACAGCTTTCAAGGGTCTGTGAGTCTGTTCCTTCGCAACTAAACAATATGCGCAAGAGGTAAGGGAGGTCGCGTAGTATGAATGATAGGACGGCCTTGAACAGCCGGTATGTGTTAGCTTTGGAAGAAGCAGGTCCCCAGGTCTAACTGGTTACTCGGGCAAGTATAATTCCATGCTCTTTCAATGACGAGCTATAGCACAGTAACATTATGGGGGTCATTACGACCCTGGCGGTTGACGGAGAAGTGGCGGTTTTACCGCCAACAGACTGGCGGTAAAACAAATTGAATTATGACCATGGCAGTTACCGCCATGGTCATCTGCCACTTCTCCGATCAGACCGCCATGGCGGAGACGACCGCTGGGCTGGAGACTTGGGTCTCTAGCCCGGCGGCCATCACAAGACTGCCGGCGGTATCATGACCCGGCTTACCGCCATGGAGTTCATGGGGTTTGGAACGGCCATGAAATCCATGGCGGAAAGCACTATCAGTGCTAGGGAATTCCTTTCCTAGCACTGATAGGGGTCTCCGCCACCCCCACCCCCTCCCCAGAGTCCGTCCCTGACACCCCCACCCCACTTCCACCGCCCAAAGGTGGCAGGACCCCCTTCCCCACCCCGACCCCCGACATCACAACACAGACACACACCCAACATGCATGCAGGCACCACCAACACACATTCCCGCACACACACGAACAAACATGCCAACAGACACACACACAGTCATACACGCACACCCTCATTCAGACATACAGTACAAGCACACATCCATACAGACATACATACAGACAGACACGCACACATTTCCATTCACACTACCCCCGCATGCATTCACGCACTCACACACCCCCTCTACATACTCACACGCACACCCCCATGCACCCACACATCACACAACACCCCCCCATACCCCTCCCCTAACGGACGATCAACTTACATTGTCCGTTGATCTTCCGGGAGGGGACGGGATCCATGGGGGCTGCTCCGCCGCCACCACACCGTCAACAGAACACCTCCACTTCCCCGCCGCCCGCCAGTATGGCTGCTGGCGGCTCTCTGTCCGGAAAAGGACGGAGGGCTGCCAGCAGTCATAATACACCGAGTGAGGTCAAAATGACCTCCTATGTTTTTTCTATAACTTGCACTTAGAAGGTTTTGCAAATTCAGAGACCGATTAATCTTTTGTAGTAGGCCTGCATTTATATGACAAACACTAGCGACTGACTGGTTTGGCCTAATTTGCATCCTCTGAACCTTGAGTGTAATTTGATTTTCAACTGATTAGTAAAATTAGAATGTGATAAAACTCTTGTAGTAGGCCTGCACTTTTAAGGCTAACATTTATATAGACAGACAGCTATTTGCACGTCACTTTTTGATTGTTAGCATTGCTGAGTTCTTTGGTAGCCTAGTAAATCCAGAGCGAAAACAGCCCACTGTAGCAGGACAGCACGTTGCACATTGGTGTACTTCATATTTTGAAGATGTTGACCTGTGGTGTATTGTCCAGTATCTCTCACGGTTTTATCAAGTAGCACACAGGGGATACAGTTTTATTCTATTTTGTTGTTTTTACGTAGATGTAGTCATCGTTTTTTGCTGTTTTATCGTTTGTAATGTTTTTAAATAACCATGCAATAAACATACCATGATGTAATGGCCTACAGCCTCTGTACCACAGAATCTATAACTGTGGACCAAGCACTACTTGTACCACTTGATTCTCAGTGTAGTGAGGTAGATCAGTATGTAGCAGCGTAGTGGGGGGGGTCAGTCCAATGCTGAGATGGGAAGGTCCTGTGGGCCAGAAGCTCAGCGATTATCTGACACAATATTTTAGGAAAGAATATCCAGAGATACAAATATTGTGTTAAACGTATTGTCTACCATAAAATCGTGTTCCCGCATATTTAATGAAAACAATCAAAAGTTGGAAGGTTGGTCATTAGTTGTGTGGCCCGCACAAGTAACGAGTCCGCACATGACTGCCACTGGGAACCAAACACCCCATTGTAGCGCTAGACTCTCATAGGGTAGCGTTGCAGAGCAGTTCAAAGCTTACTCAAGGGAGGTGGTGTGGGCTTGTAATCCCCATTCACGAGCACACAAGCATGACTCTCAATAAATGATTGTCCAGTCTGTGCTTTTTCTTTTGATAAAGTAAAAGTAAATTTATTATTCACACACACTATTTAATACTATGCAACAATTCTACAAATATATACAAAGTGATGGAATCACTCTGGGCAAACATTGTGTAATCTTGCATGTCTCCTCAAGGGAGAGTATAATCCAACAATCCACATGGCAAAACAATCCCTGTGTACCCCTTGCGACATTTGAACATTTGACAGTATTCAACATTTTGACAGTACGGTCAAATGAATACACCTGCATTTTCAATTAAATACTTTCATCTTGCCAAGAGGTGGTCAATGTCATTATTCAAATTAGCCTAATCAGGGAACATAAGTGACCATATTCTAGCACTATAACCATCAGGATTACTTTTAGATTACTTTTAGATTACTTTTGGATTACTCCTAATTGACCAGAAAATAACAGTTCAATACATGGGGTAATACCAGCCTACACCTATAGTAGGCACCCTTCCACCAGCAGGAACAAAAGTTCACATAAGCTGGTGCACCAAACACCACTGGAACCCTTGGGGGGTTATCCTTCATGTGTCCCACCCTACCTGGCAAAACACTAAGAATATTGTTTTTTTTAATAATCTCGACTTTAATTTATTTTGAATAAATAATTAGTTCAAAATAATATAATTTTAAATTGTTTTAATCATAATATATATATATATATATATATATATATATATATATATATATATATATATATATATATATTCACTGAATAAAACAAAGGTTACAAGGATGTTATAATAAGGTTCTGAATTTACTTGTTCAAAACCATAGAAATTCAAAAGTTATGGCTAGTTTTTTTTTTCAACTAACTATAACTCACGCCCTAAGGTAACTACTATAATACTATATTGAATAATTTGACAGCTAATGTTTCATTTTTTTAATGACGTTATAAAAGTTGTCATGAGTGCTGTAGTATCTGAGGTAATTAGCAGTGCATTGTGAGGGCCTGCATTATAGTTACCTTAGGGAGTTATAGTTACTTGAAAGAACTCTAACTATAACTGCTGAATGTCTATGGTTTTGTGGGAGTAAATTCAGAACCTAATTATAATGTCCCTGTAACCTTTGCTTTTTCAGTGAATTTCTAAGGTTTTTAAAAAATTCTATTTCCTAACTATAACATCCCTGTAACCTTTGTTTTTTTCAGTGAATTTCTATGTTTTTTTAACGTAAAGCAATTTTCATTACTATATGTTAATCCAACCACCACTGCACATGGCCTTTAGATGTGTGCAGCGGCGTTTGGCCGCAGAGCCTGCAGCCAACCCATATAACCACTTAAGCTTGTGCAGCGCATAGCCTTTGCCCGTGCGCAGTGGGGGTTGGCCTCAGGGCTAAAGCAGCTAAAGCAGCTCCCTCTTTGTGAGAACAGCTTCCTTTGTGTGCCTGTCTGCCTCTCTGTGGGTAGGCAGACAGAGGAAACCTCCCCTATGACGAAGGTCATCGGACCGGAGTGTTTGCTTCAAAGCTGCAGCCAAACCACAACAAACAGCTATTTCCCAGTTGTGGGAACCCTGGGACATAGCAGGAGCTGCCGTGGGGGGTGGTGGTCCCCAGGGCCATCAGTGGCTTCATTAGGGGGCTGCGTGCCCCTTTCCAACGTACATAGCCCTAGGGAGGTGGTGGTTGCTGGGGCTAGGGGGGGGTCCAAAACAGACCACTGATCACTTTCTTTAACATTTGCCCAGGGAGGTGGTGGTCCCGGGGCTGCAGGAGGGGCACATGCTCCCCCCGCACACAATGTGATGAATGTCCCAAGGCAGGCTATATATATATATATATATATAAAACCTGCGCTAACTATACCTTGCACCCCTGTAATGCACTGCTTATGACATCACATATTACATCACTCATGACATAGTCATTGAAAGCACCGATGGCATCACTGATGACATCTCAAATGACATCACTGATGACATCAACCAATATCTGTAAGTGGTTATATGTATGTATGACTGAAGGTGTGAGTGCTTGTATTGGTGAGTTAGTGGTTGAGTTAGTGTCTGTATGAAACCGTAAGTGGAAGTGTTACTACGTGAATATACAAGGAAGTGGTTGTGTGATAGTCTGTATTGGTACAGTAAGTGGGTGTCTGAGTAGCTCTATAGCTGGGAGAGTGGGTGTGTAAGTGTTTGTATAGAGTACTGCCTTTATGTTTCAGCAACTGTATTAGTGTGTATCTCTATGTTATTGAGAATATGGATGAGTGAATGCCTTTATAACTAGCTGTATCCACAGGTAAATGGTTCTTTTACTTCTTCTGTAGTAAGGGCTGTATTTATAGGCCCCTAGCACCATTGGAGCGTCACTTTTTGTGCCGTATTTACAAGGTGACCTTAAGCCACTTTTTGTGGCCTAATGCCACCTTGTAAATATGGCCCCTTCCCACGCAGCACTGTACTTGGAAGGGGCGTGCAATGGGTGTTGCTGTGGACCTGCCACAGCAACATCCACTGCATTTTGATGCTGCCTCAGATTTATGAGATTTCATAAACCTGAGGCAGCGCCAAAATCTAATGCCGCCCCTAGGGGTGGCGGCAGCAGGGTGCAACGTGGGGGAACACTTTTAGTCCTCCTGCTGCACACATGGAAAAAGCAAAATGCCAGAAATTATTGTTTATGTGCAGGAAGATGTCCCTTAAACAATCATTTGAAAATGACGCTTTGGCACTTCTGTGTGTGCAGCATCGTGCAGCACACACAAAAGTGCCAAAGCACCATTAGTGATTGTTTATGTGCAGGAAGGAACACCTTCCCACACATAAACAATCACACCCCTCAACACATATGTCCTTGCACAATGGTGCAAGGATGCCTGCGTTGGCGCTGGCAGCTACATTTAGCTCCAGCGCAGGGGGAAACACAGGGGTGTGCCATAGTCCCTTAAATACAGCGCATCCCTGCGTTTCTAAAGTGCCAATTTTGGTGCAGCACCGTGCTACACCTCTTTTCTTTAAATCTGGCCCTAAGTGTATTTTTGAGAAGGTGTACACATAAGAAAGAAGATCTGTAAGTAGCTGTATGGGTAATTATGGATGTGTGTGAGAGGTTTAACTGGGGACTGAGTAGCCGTAACAGCTTCTTTATTAGTCAGTTAGTGGGTGATTTAGTGAGTGTATCAGTGACTGATTTATCTTTTAGTTGCTGTTCCCATAAGTGAGTGCTATATCAGTGAGTCATTGTGAGAGTGAGTGGATGTGTGAGTAAATCTATTCATAAAAAACTGGAATTATGAGTGGCTGTATGGGTGAGTATGTGGATGAGTGAGTGCATGTATGTATTGGTGACTGGGAGTAGCTGTTGTGTGGGTGACTGATTCGGGGTGTAAGACTTCATATTGGTGGGTAAGTGGTTGTGTAACTGGATGTGTCTGTGATTATATGTATTTTATAGTAAATTTGTGAGACATCTATGGGGGAGTGAGTGGGTGTATCAGTGGTGTATTGGGTTGTGAGTGGGTGTGCCAATGGTTGTATGAGTGTGATAATAGCATAGTTAGTTATGTATGATTGAGCGAGTGGGTATGTTAGTGTTGCGTGAGTAAGTGAGAAGCTGTGTGGCAATAGTTGTATTGCTCTGTCAGTTAGTTTGTTAGCATTTGTATGTGTGGTGAACTATGTAAGTTTGTGAGAGAGTATGATTGGGTGTTTGAGTCGTGGTTCAGATGACGTCATCAGGGATGTCATTGTGATGTTATTTGAGGTGTCATCAGTGACCTCAGCAATGATGTCACTGACTATCTCATGAGCAATGTAATATGTGAAGTCATAAGCAGTACATTAAAGGAATGCAAGTTATAGTTAGCTCAGGTAATTATAACTGCTGGATTTCTTTGGTTTTGTGAAGTAAATTCCGGACCTAACTATAATATCCCTGTAACCTTTGAATTTTTTCAGTGAATTTCTAAGGTTTTTTAAAATTCTATTTCCTAACTATAACGTCCCTGTGACCTTTGTTTTTTTCAGTGAATTTCTATGGTTTTCATTACGATACGTTAATCCAACCACCACTGCGCACTGCCAAAGGGAGTTGGCTGCAGCCTATCTCTTTGAATATGAGAATAGGTGTAAGAGGGTGAATCTGGTGTGAGAGTGGCTGTGAGACTCTCTATCTGGGTGTAATGTAAGAGTGCGTGCATCAGTGTCTTATGGGTGCATCAATGTCTGAATGGGTCTGTGAGTAAGTGTATGAGGCTCTGGGTGGTCCGTGAGTGGGCATATGAGTGTCTCAGTGAGTCTGTGTGCAGGTGCATCAGTGTCTCACTGGGTCTGTGAGTGGGTGCATCAGTGTCTGAGTTGATCTGTGAGTGGGTGCATGAGGGTCTCAATCGATTTGTGAGTGGGTGCATGAGGATTTGAATGGGTCTTTGAGTGGGTGCATCAGTGTCTGAGTGGGTCTGTGAATGCCAAAGGGAGTTGGCTGCAGCCTATCTCTTTGAATATGAGAATAGGTGTAAGAGGGTGAATCTGGTGTGAGAGTGGCTGTGAGACTCTCTATCTGGGTGTAATGTAAGAGTGCGTGCATCAGTGTCTTATGGGTGCATCAATGTCTGAATGGGTCTGTGAGTAAGTGTATGAGGCTCTGGGTGGTCTGTGAGTGGGCATATGAGTGTCTCAGTGAGTCTGTGTGCAGGTGCATCAGTGTCTCACTGGGTCTGTGAGTGGGTGCATCAGTGTCTGAGTTGATCTGTGAGTGGGTGCATGAGGGTCTCAATCGATTTGTGAGTGGGTGCATGAGGATTTGAATGGGTCTTTGAGTGGGTGCATCAGTGTCTGAGTGGGTCTGTGAATGGAGATGTCAGTGTCTGTGTGGGGCTGTGAATGGGTGTGTGAAGGTCTGAATGGGTCTGTGAGTGGGTGAGGCAGTGTGTGAGTGGGCCTGTGAGTGGGTGCATGAGGGTCTGAGTGCATCTGTGAGGGGATGTGTCAGGGTCTGTGTGGGCCTGTGAGTGGGTGCATAAGAGTCTCAGGGGGTTTATAGGTGGGTGTGTGAGGGTCTCAATGGGTCTATGAGTGGGTGCATGATACACTGTGTGGGACTGTGAGTAGGTGTGTTAGTGTCTGAGTGGGTCTGTGAGTGGATGTGTCACTGTCTGAGTGGGTCGGTGAGTGGGTACATCAGTGTCTGAGTGGGTCTGTTAGTGGGAGTATGAGTGTCTGATTGGGTCTGTGACTGGGTCTGTGATCTGTGTTAAAGGGTTCTAGTGTGTCTGTGAGTAGGTGTGTGAGGATCTGAGTGGGTTGGTGAGTAGGTGTCAGTGTCTGAATGGGTCTGTGAGTGGGTGCATGGGGCTCTGAGAGGTCTGTGAGTGGGTGTATGAGTGTCTCAGTGGGTGAATCACTGTCTGAATCAGTCTGTGAGAGGGTGCATGAGAGCCTGAATGGATCTGTCAATGGGTGCATGAGGGTCCGGGTTATTTTCTGAATGTGTGCTGAGGGTCTGAATGGATCTGTGAGTGGGTGTATCAGTGTCTGAAAGAGTCTGTGAGTGGATGTGTCAGTGTCTGTGTGCTTCTGTGAATGGGTGTGTGAGGGTCTAAGTGGGTCTGTGAGTGGGTGTGACTGTCTGAGTGGGTCTGTGAGTGCGTGCATGGTGGTCTGAGTGGATTTGTGAGTGGGTGTGTGATGGTCTGAATTGGTCTGTGAGTGGATGCGTGCGAGTCTGGTTGGGTGTGTGGGTGAGTGCACGAGTCTTCGAGTGCATGTATAAGAGAATGAATTAATGTATGAATGAGTCTGTTGTTTCACTTCCAAATGTTTTCACATCCACAAATATTTTGTGAATAATTCATGAATATTGCGAATGGTGATGCAAAATTTTTTTAAACACATAATTTACCCCTAAAACACACCTATATCACAACCCTGGGGTCAGGGTACATCAGTCCTGACCCCTATGCCACTTCCAATTAGGATTTTTGCCCCTGGGGGCCAAATCCAGTGAAATAAAATGGCGGCTGCAACTTTCTAGTCAGCTTGTGGTCAGCCAGTTTCAGCACTTCTTTTTGCAGCGCATTCATGAATATTTGCAAATGATTTGCGAGCAGAGATATACAAATTTGGAATTTTTTCAATATCTCAAAAACTACTAAACAAATGTACACCAGATAAGTGAAAGTGTGATCTACGTACCGAAAGCTAGCTTTCTGCCAAATTTGGTGTAATTCTGCCCAGTGATTCAGACTGTAGTCGTGTCTAAAGGTTCTATGGGAATTAATATGGGAAATGCAACTTTTTTACCCCCCCCCCCCCTTTTTTCTCTGCCCCTCGCTTGATGGATCACCCCCAAACAAGAATCACGGGGGCACTTTTTTTTGGAAATTTTCGTGAAGATTCGTCAACCAGTGGCAAAGATATAGGCAAGTCAAAAACACTATTTCCATTGAAACTAGGTCAGAACTACAACTGCCTACTAGCGACCTCCAGTAGGTAATATATATATATATATGAGTTTGTACTTTTCGTGATTTGCTGCAAATCGGTTTAATAGTTTTTATAAAGTTAAGGTACAAAAATATTTGTATAGCTGGACAGTTGGTCCTTCGAGAGGCTTGCAAGAGTATTGCCTGAGTGCTGTTTTAAAATAGAAAATTCTTGCTTCAGTGAGCGTCAGACTCCTGCAGGAGCAAGAGCTCTGATTGGCTACAAGCAAAATGAGAAAATTTTTGGTGGTGGCCATTATAGAATGCCCTGCCCTCTAGGCCCTTTGCGGGGCCAATATATAATCAATCATTTGAAATGCAATACATCTTGTATTTACTTAAGTTGGAGCTATTAGCATTGTAAATTGGTAACTGGACTTCTTTTGCCACAATAATTGGTCAACCATACTGCATATTGTGGCCCCTTCCCAATCCACGATGATCATTACAAAGACTTTACAGCAGAATATCAGAGACTTTAGCAGAAAGGTTTCTGGAGCAGTGTGCCACTCACAGTAAAGCGCTTCAGTGCCTCATCAAGGGGAGAAAACACTACATAAATACAATTATAAATGCGCTACATATGAGTCCATTCAACCATAATCTGTTCTAAAACACACTAAAAAGTGTGTAGGAAGCCCAACCCTTGTCTAATTGGAAACAGGAGTGCATGGTGCACAAGTCTACAAAATGATTAAGGCAGCCGCATTACAGACTTTTTTGCTTTTTAAAGGTTAGCCTTTAAATGTTACAGCATCTCTACACAACATGTACATTTCTCCTCTTTCTTTCTGTGACGTCCATGTCAGCTTGTAAAATATGAGGTGCTCTGACACCCTGTGCTGGGTTGGGAGGCTCAACAGAATAATGCATAATGACTTATGTTTCATTGTTCACAAAGTGCCTAGAAAGTACAGCTCCTTCAGAAGATCTCTGTAGCACCAAGTAGCATCGCAAGCCTATGTAGCCTTAACTAGTCTGTGTTCTAATCCCAGCTTATCCACTTGATCAAAACTGTGTGATTCCTGCAAATTAGAACTGACTGAAAGCCAATGTTAAGCGGCCTATGAAAAGCACAGTTATATATTTACCTAGAAATCTTGCCAATTATTAAAATATTAAAAGAGCCAAGTTTTCCTCTCATCCTGATTTTCCCCATGGTAATTCACGTTAGAGGCACCTCACACAATGGGAAGTGCAGCTCTCAGCAACACAAAAACTCCTCTGCTCTCTGAGCAGTGAAAGGAAATGTGATACTACAGTGCCCACAGATGGGTATATGGCGTGTGCATAGAAGGTGCCTAGAGGGGTAAAAGGTGTCACAAACACCGTCACAATCGTGGGAATTGATTGTGGTGAATGTGGAAGCGGTGCTTGGCTGCTCTTTCAACTTGCATTCCGTTCTGAGGTGGGCCCTCAGCCATGAGAATTGGAGACTCTCGGGCCACGGGGAGACTTTTTCTGCCAGAACTGGTCTGTCCAGGAGACTCCCAGAGGGAAAGAGAGAAAAACTGTGCTAAAGTACAGCACCTTAGGGCAGGATTTCAATGAGAGAGGAAGCATTGAGGGGAGGTGACCTGGATAGGAGTGTGCGAGGGAGGCTTGTACTGTTGACACCATGGATATGCTGTGAATGTGCATTAGGATAGGGTTGTACTGCCTCTGCCAGGGCTGTGCTGTGTGTGTGAAGGGAGCCCATACTGTATGTGTGAGGGAGGCTTTTATTGTATGTGTGCAACAGTAACAAATTAACAAAATAAATAATGTGAAGCAACTGGAAGCTGAGCAAAGTGCACCAATACTGGTGAAAGCACCAGCGGGAGAGAGCAATCAAAAAAAGTAGTTTGCTCACAGTAAAGCATATTGGCAATCATCTAATTATCCATGTAACAGGGTCGGTCCCAAAGGCTGTAACAAAGCAGCCTCAAGGCGGGACAAATGTAAAACATTTACCAATAACATAAAGGGGATTTTGAAAGGCAAGTCCACAAAAGAGTCAAAGTGATGGGCATGAGGTGGGCATGGTTAAAAGCCCATAATACTAACAACACGTTACAAGTGCTTGCGAGCTCGACCTAAAAATATTGTTGTGATCCTGCAGGACTCCCAACGGATCACAGCAAAAAAAAAAATTCAAGGCACCATGTGTTTTTTAAATATATAGGAGGGACCTTTCCCTATCCCATTTTGGGCCCCAGATACCCCATTCCCCAGGGCTGGGTATATTATTTAAGGGAAGGGGGCGAGCTGAGACAAGTATGTTAATCCAAACACAACTAAATACTATGCACAAAATTACACTATATGCAAACTTTCAGGTTCAAATACGAGTTGAAACCTCACCTAAAGAGAACTGGCTGAATAAACAGGTTTTCAAATCTTGTGGTCAAATTATTTCTTTAAGTAGCAACAAATCATGTAACCTAGTCTGTACCATTTTCTGGGAGGACAATGTCACAATTTACATATCAACAGGACCTAAATCTAAAAACCAGCCTAAGTCCTTTTTAGGGCTACTATCACACATGTTTTTTACAAAAGGAAAGTTAGACTTACAGACTGTGTTGTAGGTGTCACAATATAATAAAAAAAGAGGTCCACTCCCTTTAACTGTACATTTAACAGATAAAAGTACCAGCCTACCGGCATTAAAATTAGCCTAAAATCTGTGTCTAAAAAGACCTAACCTTTGTTCCAGACAGTCCTAAACAATCATCGGTGTTAAACTGTGATTTCACTATGGAGAAATTAATATTGATTTTGGACAGACCAATAAAAAGATGACACAATCAGTATTAATGTAAAGTATCCATCTGGAGGTCTAAGGATACATTTACAATTAAACTAAAATTTAAGATACACGGATGATTAGATTTATACTAGTTACAGAGGAGATGGGACATGTGGAAGGTGGTGTGGCATTAATTATACAATTGATTAATTAATAGCTTAGATTACATCACTTCAAACCTTTCTATAAACTATTCTTTATGCTATTTATTTTCAAACATATTCTCCCCACCTTGAAAGATCCCCAACTCTCACGGGTTTTGTTGTTGATTTTCCAGTTAGATGGAGCTAAAAATGGACTTTGAAGGAAGGTAAGACCTAAAAAGACCATGACCAGGAAGCTTGGTGTGCAGCATAACAAATACTATTGGTAAGTCATCCTGCTATCGCCCCTATAACCGTTTGCGTTCTTCATCACAGTAGTGATGATGATTGACCAAGTGTTGCTTGCACCACAAAACTTGCCACACTTTTAGTCTTGTGTTGTCAAATTTAAATACCACACATGGGTATCATTACATGCAGCCCAAGTTACTATCATAAAATTGAAAGAATTCATATTCCCCACTTACACAGTATATTTATTGATGAAAATATGTGTAGAAGACCTGGCAGCTGCCTACTTTATGTCGTCCAATGACACCTCCCAGGACTCTGCCCTGGTGATGCCAACAATAAAGTCTACATGACTTGAAAGGTTCCTGGAACAGTATTTCATTTTGAAGCATGTGGCTGCTAAATTGCAATACCAGTTTACCTATTAAGTGTATTTCTGTAGCTGTACAATCTATTTTGCCTTCCTAACCTAATGAAAAGCAGGTAAAGGAATATGGCAAGAGAAGTTAATTTCAGCTAAATTAAAACATCTTCTTCAAATCTATTACATGAAGGAAGATCTCCTCTTGAGTTACCTATTCATTAAATAGCACTGATATGAAAACTTCCTGAATCATGTGGACAGAAACAGGTAAAATCTGAGCACCATTGTATCCGGAAACATTTTAAGAAAGGTCTGTCACTCAACACTTTTTCTGGCAGACATAGGGGGTCATTCTGACCTTGGCGGTCCATGACCGCCATGGCGGAGTGCGGCAGAAGCTCCGCCAACAGGCTGGTGGTGCTTCCTGGGCCATTCTGACCGCGGTGGTAAAGCCGTGGTCGGAAAAGGGGAGCCGGCGGTTTCCCACCGGTTTCCCGCTGGCCCAGGGAACCCACCATGGCGGCGCTGCTTGCAGCACCGCCATGGGGATTCCGACCCCCTTCCCGCCAGCCTGTTTCTGGCGGTGTCCACCGCCAGAACCAGGATGGCGGGAACGGGTGCCGTGGGGCCCCAGGGGGCCCCTGCAGTGCCCATGCCACTGGCATGGGCAGTGCAGGGGCCCCCTAACAGGGCCCCACAAAGATTTTCACTGTCTGCTTAGCAGACAGTGAAAATCGCGACGGGTGCCACTGCACGCGTCGCACACCTTCAACTCCGCCGGCTCCATTCGTAGCCGGCTTCATTGTTGAAGGGGCTGTCCCGCTGGGCTGGCCGGCGGTCTTCTGGCGGTCGCCCGCCGGCCCAGCGGGAAAGCCGGAATGGCCGCCGCGGTCTTTTGACCGCAGTGCGGTCTTTCGGCGGGAACCGCTTGGCGGGCGTTGACCGCCGTCAGCCGCGGTCAGAATGACCGCTATAATGGCTTAAAATTTCAATCAATCAATTTATTTATTTTACGTTTTGGAATTCTAAATGAGATCCACATAATAAGAAAATAAAACATACGTACATGAACAAAACATAAAATATCAAAATACATATATCAATGAAGAACTGGCCGAAGTATACAAATATAATAATAATAATATAATAAAATTAGTAATAATAATAAAACCGTTTGTTCAATTAATCTCACAAAATTGAGGCTACCTTGGTCCATTCATCCCACCACCTTGCTCCCATATCTTTCTTTGACCACCCGAAAAGAACCATTATGCATCTTAAAACATATGTAAAAACATTTTAAAAAGTTAAAAACTCTATGACAGAACAATTCATTTGGAGGGATGAACAAGGCTTTGAGAAACTCCGGTGCAGACAACAGAGAGAGCTGAAGACAGATGGGTCTTAGCCATGTATGTCTATGGGGGGGGGTGAGGGAAGGACAAACAAATATGACATGATTTAAGTCTTGAGTTTCAGCGGAGCAGAAGTTGCACTCTTTAGTTGAACCATACTATTTTGCCAACACCACATTTAAAGGTAACAGCCCCATATGCAGCAGTAACCAAAAACATCTCACCCCATGCGGTAAGTTCTAGATTACATAAGGTTGTGCATTTTTTGCTAGTAATGATTTTGATGAAATTGAGAACGTTCTTTTTGCACAGCTCTCTAAGTCCAATCTGTAACTTAAACACCATGTTGCCTGTTTTAAACTGCATTTTAATTGTGGGGAAGGGATAGCTAAGACCTGATTGAAGTCTACCTCAAGCTTTTCTGGGGCGTATTTAAGGTTCTTGGAGAAGGTATGCCTGAAGGCATTATCTTTCGCAAAGATTTCTTTTTGCAGTAAAGCCCTTAGAGTATTATCATCAGCCTTCATGAGGGTGCTAACGCGTCCCAGTATGACTAATGTATTCACTTTGGGACTTGTTTTAAGCCAATGAATCTTTTTACCCTGATTGAAGACACCGTAGGACGAGATAGCTAATCAGCATGTCAATCAATATGTCAATAATGTCATCAAAGTTCAGAGTAATACGACAATTTAAATTAATCAAAGACATTTAATAGAACTCGCAAACCACCATGACCTTTCAGTCATGAATAACCACCAGTTTAGTATGATTTTGTGAAGTTTATTCCCTACTGATTACAATTCTACTAATACGTTTATTAATCTCAAAACCAACAAACACATTAGCATAGTCACAATATGGCAACTCTGATAAGATTTCATCAAAGCAAGAATCACAAATATTAGAATATAACACAGCGTCAGCATAGGTTATCCTTAGCAGAGTATCATCATCACGTTATTCAACAAAGCATAGATTTAGTCATTTGTCTATTTGCGTCAGTTTAGTGAATCCCTCTCCTAACCTCGAATTAGCATTGGCATGTTGGGCTTCATGCAAAAATTTAGTAACATCAATTTGGAAAACATTTAACTATGGTCTCTGTCAAAAGAAGCAGTTGGTTCCTTTCTAGGTACCAACTGCTTCTTTTGACTGCAAACAGACAATCACAATATCATTGTCATATAGTTACCCTCCGTATTTGAGTCAGCACTCAGGTTCAGTCTTCGTCCTCAGGACACCAGTTGGTTCGCCATCAGGAATTCAGCAATTGGGGAAAAAGGGGTCACTTTCCTCATAAGGAGGTAAAGTGTAAACGGGCAATTATAAGAATGGTTTTAAGAACCAAACAGCAAAGTCTTTATGCAGAGTAACAAAGTGTCTGGGTCATAGCAAAAACGCGACAGCATCTCCCTCTCATCTTTCTCCTATTCTCTCCTGTTCTAATTCACTTCCTTGTGTCAAGGGTTTTTATCCCATTTTTGTTGTACCATCCCCTAAAATTTGGTTGGATGAGGGGTTGCACCCCACCATCTCCCTCCAATAGAGTTTCAATTATATCATCAAATTTATCACCCCATAACAGCTCTCACGTATTTCATTGGTCCTTATGATTGACGAGTTTAGTGGGTGGAATGTCCAGTATGATTTCATACTCTTGTGGTCCTTTGCACATCTTCGGTATGTGGCTCCATTGTCTGTACCGGTTCAGGTGACCTGGTACCTGCCAGTTGTCTACACTGTTGCATTCAGCTAAAATGTTTCTACAATAAAGTTGAATTTCATGAGAAAGGATCTACTACAGTTACATTCAGCTTCTAGTTTGGAAAAAAAAGAGTTAATGTCCTTCAGCAAGTCAGCACACTGCACGTTAGAAAAACACATTTAATATGAAACCGGGCAGCTAAGCCTCGACTCATGCTAACTAAGGCCTAATGATTTATTAGCAAAAGCTTAACGTATAAACTTTTAATATTAGTACAAAATCATATCTTTAATATAGCATTTCCACATTATTAGTCAGTTTCATTGTAGTCATTGTATATGGTCGCGGCCACTCCCCATGGGCACATTTCAAATGCACGTTTTAGCAAAATACATTAAGACATTTTCTATGCAGCATTATTACACATTAGTTCATAAACATCTCATGTTATTATTGATTATATATGCTACGCTCTCTCAAGGGAAACAGCCGAATGAACAACCCCGGCCAGTCCGTGGGCAAACACACTTCTTAAGCCCAATTCCAGCCTTAGGGCAGCCACTGACACAGCTGTATTTACAGATAAAAGCTTTCTGAGGATCTTACCCTCCTGAAGATTCAGGAACCTCCATTTGGATGAATCTATGACTTCCAAACCATACAGAAGGCAATCAGGGATCTTAGCTCGTTAACTGCTAGGAGATGGGCAAAATGCCTTCTTCCTGTAGCCAAATATGACACCCCCAAACCTCTTGCTTGAGCATCAGCTTAAGATTTGTAAGAGGTAATGTGGGCTACATTTCTGCACACAATCTTCCCTAAAAAGGTATAAGAATTCATTATTCCCAGTTTTTGGTTTCCTAATACCCAATTGAAATTCGAAAATGTAACTTTTTTGTTGCCATGCAGGTGCAAAATCTTGCTCTTCAAAACATTAATCTTTAAAAAGTGGGACTCAGAACACTGTGACAGAGATTGAAGATGGTTTTATAGGCCTTTCGGGGTTAGATCAAAATTAATAATACCATCCACACATAGTAAACAACAAACTGGGTGTCCGCCTATTTGGGGGATGAGGGGGACCCTGGCTTTGAGATAAAAAGGAGAGAAAGTCTGAGATGTTTAAGGAAAAGAGTAAGGGAGCCAGGAAGCATCCCTGCTTTAATCCATTCAGAGTAGGCATCTCAGGTGATAAACCTCTACCCCCCAAAAGGATTCTGCACCATGTGGAAGAGTGAAGAGCAATCAGCAACTCAAGGAGGGTGGGAGGAATACCCAGAGTGGCCAGTTTTCCCATAAGAGTGCTCTATCTACTTTACCGAACGCTGTTGAGAAATAGATAAAAGTGGCGTAAACCGCTCCACCTCTTAATTTCTGAAATTACTTGTAACATTGCAATATTGTCTTTTGTACCATGGTTGCGCCTGTACCCCACTTGCTCCAAGGGAATAATATTATTCTCCTCTGCCCAATCAGTGAGTCTCAAGAGCACACATTTTGCAAAGATTTTTCCTACTGCGTCTAGGAGGACATTCTGCCGATAGCTAGCAGGGCAATGACGGTCACCCTTCTTAAATAAAGGGATAATAATGCTGCAGGTCCATGAGGGGGTCATGTGTTGAGAGATAAAACACCTACGAAAGACCACAAATAAGATCTTGTTCAAGGGACCAATATCCTGTTATACTACTAAAATGGGCACACTGTCAGGACCCATTGTAGCAGAAAGATGCATGGAGTGAATAGCTTGTTCTATCTCTTTCACTGACGGGTAGGTGGTGGAGTGTTGCTCCTTACTTTTAAGGGGCAGAGAAAATACCACCTCATTTGAGGCATACAAGAAGGCAATTAATTCAGACCACCGGGCAGTCGATATGGCGACTGGGGACAATTGAATTCCAGTTCCACACTCCTCCCCGACCAGGGCCCAAAAACGTCTAGCTTGACCCTTTACTGATTCTTCCCTGTGAAGAATCCAGAGTTTGTTACAAGCATTTCTTGTGATGCATAGCTTTATACGCTTCCTTCTCCTTTTTAGTAGAGCCACCCTGGCGTTTCTTATGGATGATTAGTCTAGATCCTGTGCACGAACCAAGCTGTTTATTTCTGTGATTAGGGCCAGAAGTTGACGCAAGATAATCCTATGGCTACTTTTGGGATTGCTCGGGAGAGTTATTTAGCAACTGAGACAAACATTTTGTAAAATTAATCACTTCATTCCCCTTCCAGGTATCGAGGACTATAACCACAGAATCCAGCGATTCCCTGATATCCAACAACCTTCTGGGATCCCACTGGGTGCTTCCTGTCTTTTTGTCAAAGACTGGGATTGCCCCATTCAACTCCTGAGCCCAGGTCATTAACAGATTCAAATCTAGTGAAAATAAGATAGGGTTATGATCTCTAAGCAGAGTGTTCATCACTTTTAAATCAACTAACAAGGAGAACGTGCAATACCCCAACATCACATAGTCTAAGATTGCCTTTCCCCATGGAACAAGGTGGGTTAAGGAGGCGGGGGAGTCAGATGGAGATCTGCTATTTGCGATAATGCAGTCCCTTTCTATGAGGAGATTAAGCAAGAGTTTCCCTCCTTTATTTGTTGTAATCGAGGAAGGGAAGAGGCAGGTTGGAGTACGCAGGGCTGTCTCTATCTCAATTTCGCGGACTTGCGATATGGCATGTTTAGATATCTAACAGTTTAGGTCACCCATCAAGACTATAAATGGAGGGGAGTCACTAGCCATAGCATTTTTTATGTAGGCAAAAACCTTTTGTCTCAAAACATTGTAGTCCGAATCAGAAGGAATGTAGGCATTTATCAGTAATAGAGAGGTAAAACCTATATTATTTTGCAACTGGAGAAATAAGGCCATAAAAAGGTTACTGGGGTCTTTAAAACATTCAAAATTCCACTCAAGTCTAGTTGACAGCAGACAGGCCACACCTCCCTTAGAATGCCCCCTCCTAGACGTGGTGGCCTTGCAATCGATAACATAATAATCATCCCACAGTAGATCTCCATCTGCCCATGTCTCCTGAAGGCAAATCAAATCAGGCTTTAGGCAACTAAGGGACAATAACTTTTCCTTTGCATATTTTATCCCTGCTATAGCCCAGGAGATGATATTTAGGCCTGCACTAGTTAAGGTATCTGGATAGTGGTCGCGACCCCCGTACCTAGGTCAAGACGTCTGGGAGCCAACTTCACCCATCCAAATCAGAGACACTTTGGTCAGGGATAGCCCATATCTTCCACACAAACACCTGTCTATCATTTCCAACTAAAGAGACTTTAAGTGCCTGCATGTCCATCCTAGGCCTGAACTCACGGTGGCCAGGCTGATACTCAGATACTGGATAGCAATCTGGGGGCTTATCTAAGTTGTTTTCCCCAGTCCTCCTATTGCTTCCCCAGGTAACGCTAGAGCTTAGAAACTGAACTACATCAATACCCTGGCATTGCAGAAAGCCAGCATTTTGGAGCACATAGTTCATCAAACGCTTACAATTAAAGGTAATCCTTGATTTACAGCCTTCGTCAGTGTCCAATAACAAAACCAGGGCAATGTCATCACTTTGAATTGACTTCAGTGAGTTAGTCTGAAAAGCAGTTTAACATAGTAGATCTGTTCAAAATTAGGTCAACATCGAAGAGAGGGGAGAAATCTAGAGTGTGGGTAGCCCCACAGTGACCACCTGCAGTGTGAACCTCTGTTCATGGGTGTTAGAAATGGGGTTTTTGGTTGGCAGTCAGGTTACCCCCTGTCCAAGCAAAAGCCCTCACTCTAGTCAGGGTAAGTCGCACACAATCCAAGATTATCCTGTGCCCACCCTCTGGTAGCCTGGCACGAGCAGTCAGGCTTAACTTAGAAGGCAATGTGTAAAGTATTTGTGCAATAAATCATACAATACCACCATATAGCACCACAAAAATACACCACACAGTGTTTAGAAAAATATATAATATTTATCAGGATAATTGTAGGTCAAAAAGAATAAAGTTGCAATGTGAATTTGTAGAGATATCACTGGAAAGTGATATAAGAATGTCTTAAGTCTTTAAAAAGCAAACAAAGTCTCTTTCAGCACAAAGTACCTGGTTTGGAGCGGAAAATCTCCTCAGAGGGCCACAGAAGAAGAGAGGCGTGGAAAAAGGGTGTGTGCGTCAATTTCTCCCTAGCACACACGGACTTGCGTCGTTATTTTTCACGCGGGGAAGTCGTGCGTCGGTTTCCGGCACGTGGACAGTCTCTTTATGTGGATCGCGGGGATTACCAGATGTCCCGGGTCTGTGCGTGGATTTTCCTGCTTGTTTTCCGGCTGCGCGTCGTTCTGCGGGGCTGCGCGTCGAAATTACGATCTCACGGCAGGCGTCGCGGCGATTTCTCCTCTAGAGGTCGGGCGGCGTTATCCTTGCGAAGCCGTGCGTCGAAGTTCCGGTCGTCCCGAAGGCGTCGCGTCGATCAGCGTCGGTGTGCGGCGTTTTTCTCGCCGCGGAACAAGCTGTGCGTCGAAATTTTTCGCCGCACGGAGCGTCCAAGTAAAAAAGAGAAGTCTTTGTGGTCCTGAGACTTCAGGGAACAGGAGGCAAGCTCTATCCAAGCCCTTGGAGAGCACTTTCACAGCCAGACAAGAGTTCAGCACGGCATCAGGCCAACAGCAAGGCAGCAGTCCTTTGTAGAAAGCAGACAGGTGAGTTCTTTGAGCAGCCAGGCAGTTCTTCTTGGCAGGATGTAGTTTCTGGTTCAGGTTTCTTCTCCAGCAAGTGTCTGATGAGGTAGGGCAGAGGCCCTGTTTTATACCCAAATGTGCCTTTGAAGTGGGGGAAGACTTCAAAGAGTGGCTCAGAAGTGCACTAGGTCCCCTTTCAGTTCAATCCTGTCTGCCAGGGTCCCAGTAGGGGGTGTGGCAGTCCTTTGTGTGAGAGCAGGCCCTCCACCCTCCCAGCCCAGGAAGACCCATTCAAAATGCAGATGTATGCAAGTGAGGCTGAGTACCCTGTGTTTGGGGTGTGTCTGAGTGAATGCACAAGGAGCTGTCAACTAAGCCCAGCAGACGTGGATTGTAAGTCCCAGAAAGATTTAAGTGCAAGGAAATGCTCACTTTCTAAAAGTGGCATTTCTAGAATAGTAATATTAAATCCAACTTCACCAGTCAGCAGGATTTCATATTACCATTCTGGCCATACTAAATATAACCTTCCTACTCCTTTCAGATCAGCAGCTACCACTTCAATACTATATGAGGGCAGCCCCAATGTTAGCCTATGAAGGGAGCAGGCCTCACAGTAGTGCAAAACGGATTTAGGAGTTTTACACTACCAGGACATGTAAACTACACAGGTACATGTCCTGCCTTTCACCCACACAGCACCCTGCTCTAGGGGTTACCTAGGGCAACATTAGAGGTGACTTATATGTGGAGAAAAGGGAGGTTTAGGCTTGGCAAGTACTTTTAAATGCCAAGTCGAGGTGACAGTGAAACTGCACACACAGGCCTTGCAATGGCAGGCCTGAGACAAGGAAAAGGGGCTACTTAAGTGGGTGGCACAACCAGTGCTGCAGGCCCACTAGAAGTATTTAATTTACCGGCCCTATGCACATAGCGTGCACATTACTAGGGACTTATAAGTAGATTAACAGTCCAATCAGGTAGGATTCAAGGTTACCATGTTTTAAGGAAGAGAGCATATGCACTTTAGCACTGGTTAGCAGTGGTAACGTGCACAGAGTCTAGAAGCCAGCAAAAACAGTGTCCAAAAATTGGAGGGAGGCAGGCAAAAAGTTAGGGGTGACTACCCTAAGGCTGTCAGGTCTAACATGTGTCCCCCCCAGCTGAAAGAGGGGAGAGCTACCCGACCTCCTGGGAGCTCTCATCGCTAAGGCGGAAGTATCTGGAGAGACCATCAGCATTGGCGTGGTCAACCCCTGGGCGATGTTCCACCGTAAAGTCCATCCCCTGTAGGGAAATGGACCACCTCAAGAGTTTTGGATTCTCACCCCTTATCTGCATGAGCCATCTGAGGGGCCTGTGGTCTGTCTGAACCCAGAAGTGAGTCTCAAACAGGTAGGGTCTTAGCTTCTTCAGTGCCCAGACCACAGCAAAAGCTTCTCTCTCAATAGCACTCCACCTCTGTTCCCGCGGTAATAGCCTTCTGCTAATAAAGACTACTGGTTGGTCTAGGCCCTCCTCATTTAGCTGTGCTAGGACTGCCCCTATGCCATGCTCTGAAGCGTCTGTCTGCACGATAAATTCCTGGGAGTAGTCAGGGGCCTTGAGCACGGGGCCGTGCACATGGCTTCCTTCAGGGAGTCAAAGGCTTTCTGACAAGCCTCTGTCCAATTCACCAACCTAGGTTGTTTCTTGGAAGTGAGTTCTGTCAAGGGTGACACAATGGTACCATAGCCCTTGACAAATCTGCGGTAGTATCCTGTGAGGCCTAAAAAGGCTCTCACCTCAGTCTGAGTTCTAGGTGGCTGCACAGGCCTTGATAGTTTCAATCTTGGACTGGAGTGGCTGCACCTTGCCACCACCCACTAGGTGTCCCAAGTACACCACGGAAGCCTGCCCAATCTGACACTTACTAGCCTTGATGGTCAGGCCTGCCTGTTGCAGGGCCTGAAGCACCTCCTTGAGGTGAAGCAGGTGTTCCTCCCAGCTGGAACTGTAGACAGCTATGTCATCCAGGTAGGCTGCACAGAAGGCATCCTTGCCAGCTAGGACCCCGTTAACCAACCGTTGGAAGGTAGCGGGGCATTTTTCAATCCAAACGGCATCACCCGGAACTGGTAATGGCCATCAGGGGTTGAAAATGCGGATCTTTCTTTAGCCCCCTCAGTCAGGGCGATCTGCCAGTACCCTGAAGTAAGATCAAACGTACTCAGGAACTTGGCAGCGCCCAGCCTGTCAACGAGCTCATCAGCTCGGGGGATGGGGTGAGCATCAGTCCGTGTGACTGAGTTGAGACCCCGGTAGTCCACACAGAACCGGAGTTCTGGCTTCGCACCTGGGGCAGTAGCCTTAGGGACCAACACAACTGGGCTGGCCCAGGGACTACTGGATTTCTCGATAACCCCTAGAGCTAACATCTTGGAGACCTCCTCCTTGATGCTGGCCTTCACCTTATCCGATAACCTGTAAATTTTGTTCTTCACAGGGAGACTTTCACCGGTATCAATGTCATGAACACAGAGGTGGGTCAGTCCAGGAGTAAGGGAGAACAGGGGGGAGAACTGCTCCAACAGCTCATAGCAGTCTCCTTTCTGGTTTAGAGTCAGGGAGTCAGAAATAATGACCCCGTTCACTGACCCATCACCTTCTTGGGCAGAGAGGAGGTCGGGTAGAGGTTCACTCTCCTCTTCCATTCCTTCATCTGTGACCAGAAGCATGTTGATCTCCGACCTCTCAAAATGAGCCTTTAATCGGTTAACATGGAGCACCCTTAGGGGGTTCCTAGGGGTTTGGAGGTCCACTAGGTAAGTGGCCTCCCCTTTCCGCTCCTTTACTTCAAATGGGCCAGACAAGCGGTCCTGGAGAGCTCTAGGCTCTACTGGCTCCATTACCCACACTTTGTCTCCAGGTTGAAACTCTACCAGGGTGGCCTTCTGGTCATACCAGCGTTTCATTACCTCTTGACTGGCCTAAAGGTTATTTTGGGCCTCTTTCCAGAAGCGGGTCATCTGGTTGCGGAGGGCCATCATGTAGCTGACCACATCCTGAGGGGGTGCCTTTGGAGCTTTCTCCAACCCCTCCTTGACAATGCTTAAGGGTCCCCTGACAGGGTACCCATAGAGAAGCTCAAAGGGACTGAACCCTACCCCCCTCTTGGGGACCTCTCTGTAAGCAAAGAGAAGGCATGGTAAGAGGACGTCCCACTTACGCCTCATGGCCACAGAGAGGCCACCAATCATGCCTTTCAAGGTCTTGTTGAATCTCTCCACAAGACCATTAGACTGGGGGTGATAGGGTGTGGTGAACTTGTAGGTTACACCACACGCATCCCACAGAGACTTCATGTATGCAGACATGAAGTTAGTGCCTCTGTCAGACACTATCTCCTTGGGGAATCCCACACGGGTAAATATCCCCATCAGAGTTCTGGTCACTACCGGTGCAGTTACGGTCCTCAGAGGGATTGCCTCTGGGTAACGGGTGGCATGGTCCACCAAAACCAGGATGAACCTGTTGCCTAAGGCAGTTTTGGGGTCCAATGGACCAACAATGTCGATGCCCACCCTTTCAAAGGGGGTGCCAACGACAGGAAGTGGAATCAGGGGGGTTTTAACCCTCTTTCCTGCTTTACCACTGGCCTGGCAGGTAGGACAAGATCTGCAGAACTTATCTGAGTTTGTCCTCATTCTGGACCAATAAAAGTGGGTGACAAGCCTGTTAAAGGTCTTGTCTTGCCCCAAATGTCCTGCCAGGGGAATGTCGTGAGCCAGACCCAGTAGGAAGGTTCGGTAACACTGGGGGACCACCAGCGTACGCGCTGCCCCAAAGGCCGGAACCTTAGGCTCACTGTAGAGGAGATCATTCTCCCAATATATGTGGTGATCGCCAGAGGCTTGACCTGCCGCCTGGTTTGAGGCTTGTTTCCTCAGACCTTCCAGAGTGGGACATTCTTTCTGCGCCTTGCAGAATTCCTCCCTGGTGGGTCCACCCTCAACTTGCCAGCCAGCAAGCTCAGGTAAGTCACCTAGGGTGGCAATGTCTCCCCCAGTTGGCTCGGGAGCCTCCTCCTCAGGAGCCCCGTCAGCCACGGCGGGAACTTCTGGGGCCGTTTTCCCGTGCCCCTTGCCCCTCCTCTTGGCAGCTCTCTGGGCCATTGTTCCAGGCTCCAGACGCCCTTGACTTCCCTCTCGGTCAGCCATGGACCGTGTGGTCATGCAGACCCACTCAGGTAACCCTAACATCTCCAGGTGAGACCTGAGCTCCACTTCTTTCCAAGCAGTATGCTCAAGATCATTGCCTAACAGACAATCTACAGGCATGGCAGGACTAACAGCTACTTTCAGAGTACCAGAGACCCCCCCCCCACTCAAAGGGAACCAGAGCCACCGGTAGGTGACTCTCACAATTGTCAGCGACTATGAGCTGGTGGAATGTATTAGGGACTATCTGCTCTGTTGACACCAGCTGACTCTTGATAGTAGTCATACTGGCTCCTGTGTCACGCAGAGCCTCCACCTTCTGCCCATCAATGGTGACCCACTGCCTGTACTTGGAAGTATTTTGGGGCATGTGGGCTTTGGGCACCATTTCTCCTTCTCCCAGGGACACTAGGGAAATCTCTACCTGTTCCCCAAAGCTATCTGGGTCCATCTCCCCCCCGAGCGCTACACTAGTCAACCCAGGTGCCTGTTCGGTAGTGGACGGTGCTCTCTTGGGGCACTGGGGGTCGCTTTTATAGTGACCATACTGGTAACACTCCATGCATTCGGGGTTGGATTTTCCTGACCTGTCATAAGTCCCTGGCTTTTTCCCAAATCTGGAAAAGGAAGGGTTGCCACCCCCTCCCTGGGAATTCTTTTGGGGGCCTTTGGAGAGTTCCTTATTTGTAAGTTTATCTCCCCCCTCTTTCTTCTATTGGGAACCCTGACCACCTTTGTGGGTGTCCCCCCCAGGTACCTTCTTGGACACTCTGGTGCTAACCCAGAGGTCCGCCTCCTCAGCAAGCTTCCTGGGATCAGTCAGCTTACTATCCACTAAGTGCTGGCGCAACTCTGTATAAGTAGTGTTAAGCATATGCTCTCTCAGAATCAAGTCATATAAACCTTTGTAATCATCTACTTTGTTGCCCCGCACCCATCCATTCAGTGCCTTACTGGAGAAGTCAAAGAAATCTACCCATGTTTGTGTGGTTTGTTTGGTGCTGTCCCTGAACCTCTGACGGTATCCCTCAGGGGTCAGCCCAAACTTGGCAAGTAAAGTGGCTTTCTGAAGTGGGTATGTGTTTTGATCAGGTTGATCCAATGTGAGGAGTGTGTCCCTCCTCAATGGCGGTACATAACCCCAAATAGCTACCCCCCATTGCCCTTCAGGAACCTCATGAGCCCTTAGTGCAACTTCGTAAGCAGCTAACCATTTATCTATGTCATCTCCCACCACAAAACTGGGCACCACATTTTTGGGTATACAAACCTTCTTTTCTACAGCAGGTCCTGTCTGTATGCTGCCACCATTATTGCTGGATTCAGACTGTCTCGCCTTGATCTCCAGCTCCTTGAGACTCAGTTCATGAGCCAACAATAGTTTCTTTTCAGCCAAAGCTCTCTCAGCCTCCACCTGTTTGGCTGCTCTTTCAGCTTCAGCTTGTTTGGCTTCTCTTTCAGCTTCAATTTGTTTGGCTGCTCTTTCAGCATCAGCTTGCTTGGCTTCTCTCTCAGCCCTTCTTTCCTCCTGTTGAGCCTCAATTTTCAGTTTTGCCATTTGCAATTGGAACTCTCTCCTTTCCTCTGCGGTCAGGCTTTGCACAAAGACACTGCTCCCTGGTCTGGAAGGGGGCACAATTGCAGTGGTAACATCATCCACAGATAGCAACAAATGCTCTGAGGGGCCATTTTCTGGCTCCTCTTCCTCATCATTCTCTACTAAATGGGCTTCTGCCCAGGCCCTCAGCGCCACTTGAAAGTCCTCCTTTTTGGAGGCCCCTTGGGTGGGTACCCTAATTGCCCTGCAGAATGCTCTTAGCTGTTCGACCGTATATGTATCCAACAGGACTAGGTCAAAGTCTCCCATTTGAGACCCAGTCAGAGACATGTTGAGTGAGGATTTAGTTTTTGAAAATTGTCAGGAATTAAAAAACGAAATTTTGCAAAAAGAGATAAAAATCAAGTTGACCTTCAACTGTGGGTAGGTAGTGAAATACTTAGCTACTGTATGTCACTGCACAAACACAAGTCCTATCCTCACCGCTGATCACCAATGTTAGAAATGGGGTTTTTGGTTGGCAGTCAGGTTACCCCCTGTCCAAGCAAAAGCCCTCACTCTAGTCAGGGTAAGTCACACACAATCCAAGATTATCCTGTGCCCACCCTCTGGTAGCTTGGCACGAGCAGTCAGGCTTAACTTAGAAGGCAATGTGTAAAGTATTTGTGCAATAAATAATACAATACCAGCATATAGCACCACAAAAATACACCACACAGTGTTTAGAAAAATATATAATATTTATCAGGATAATTGTAGGTCAAAAAGAATAAAGTTGCAATGTGAATTTGTAGAGATATCACTGGAAAGTGATATAAGAATGTCTTAAGTCTTTAAAAAGCAAACAAAGGGGGTAATTCCGACCCTGGCGGTTGACTACCGCCAGGGCCGGGGACCGCAGATGCACTGCCAACAGGCTGGCGGTGCATCCATGGGCATTCTGACCGCGGCGGTACAGCCGCGGTCAGAAACGGGAAACCGGCGGTGTCCCGCCGGTTTCCCGCTGCCCTGGGGAATCCTCCATGGCGGCGCTGCAGGCAGCGCCGCCATGGGGATTCCGACCCCCTTACCGCCAGCCTGGTTCTGGCGGTTTTGACCGCCAGAACCTGGCTGGCGGTAACGGGTGTCGTGGGGCCCCTGGAGGCCCCTGCAGTGCCCATGCCAATGGCATGGGCACTGCAGGGGCCCACTAACAGGGCCCCACCAAGATTTTCAGTGTCTGCCAAGCAGACACTGAAAATCGCGACGGGTGCAACTGCACCCGTCGCACCCCTTCCACTCCGCCGGCTCCATTCGGAGCCGGCATCCTCATGGAAGGGGGTTTCCCGCTGGGCTGGCGGGCGGCCTTCTGGCGGTCGACTGCCAGCCCAGCGGGAAACTCAGAATTACCGCGGTGGTCTTTTGACCGCGCAGCGGTATTCTGACGGCGGGACTTTGGCGGGCAGCCTCCGCCGCCCGCCAAAGTCAGAATGACCACCAAAGTCTCTTTCAGCACAAAGTACCTGGTTTGGAGCGGAAAATCTCCTCAGAGGGCCACAGAAGAAGAGAGGCGTGGAAAAAGGGTGTGTGTGTCGATTTCTCCCCAGCACACACGGACTTGCGTCGTTATTTTTCACGCGGGAAGTCGTGCGTCGGTTTCCGGTACGCGGACAGTCTCTTTATGTGGATCGCGGGGATTACCAGATGTCCTGGGTCTGTGCGTGGATTTTCCTGCTTGTTTTCCGGCTGCGCGTCGTTCTGCAGGGCTGCGCGTCGAAATTACGATCTCACGGCAGGCGTCGAGTCGATTTCTCCTCTAGAGGTCGGGCGGCGTTGTCCTTGCGAAGCCATGCGTCGAAGTTCCGGTCGTCCCGAAGGCGTCGTGTCGATCAGCGTCGGTGTGCGGCGTTTTTCTCGCCGCGGAACAAGCTGTGCGTCTAAATTTTTCGCCGCACGGAGCGTCCAAGTGAAAAAGAGAAGTCTTTTTGGTCCTGAGACTTCAGGGAACAGGAGGCAAGCTCTATCCAAGCCCTTGGAGAGCACTTTTACAGCCAGACAAGAGTTCAGCAAGGCAGCAGGCCAACAGCAAGGCAGCAGTCCTTTGTAGAAAGCAGATAGGTGAGTCCTTTGAGCAGCCAGGCAGTTCTTCTTGGCAGGATGTAGTTTCTGGTTCAGGTTTCTTCTCCAGCAAGTGTCTGATGAGGTAGGGCAGAGGCCCTGTTTTATACCCAAATGTGCCTTTGAAGTGGGGGGAGACTTCAAAGAGTGGCTCAGAAGTACACCAGGTCCCCTTTCAGTTCAATCCTGTCTGCCAGGGTCCCAGTAGGGGGTGTGGCAGTCCTTTGTGTGAGAGCAGGCCCTCCACCCTCCCAGCCCAGGAAGACCCATTCAAAATGCAGATGTATGCAAGTGAGGCTGAGTACCCTGTGTTTGGGGTGTGTCTGAGTGAATGCACAAGGAGCTGTCAACTAAGCCCAGCCAGACGTGGATTGTAAGGCACAGAACGATTTAAGTGCAAAGAAATGCTCACTTTCTAAAAGTGGCATTTCTAGAATAGTAATATTAAATCCAACTTCACCAGTCAGCAGGATTTTATATTACCATTCTGGCCATACTAAATATAACCTTCCTACTCCTTTCAGATCAGCAGCTACCACTTCAATACTGTATGAGGGCAGCCCCAATGTTAGCCTATGAAGGGAACAGGCCTCACAGTAGTGCAAAAACGAATTTAGGAGTTTTACACTACCAGGACGTGTAAACTACACAGGTACATGTCCTGCCTTTCACCCACACAGCACCCTGCTCTAGGGGTTACCTAGGGCAACATTAGAGGTGACTTATACGTGGAGAAAGGGGAGGTTTAGGCTTGGCAAGTACTTTTAAATGCCAAGTCGAGGTGACAGTGAAACTGCACACACAGGCCTTGCAATGGCAGGCCTGAGACAAGGAAAAGGGGCTACTTAAGTGGGTGGCACAACCAGTGCTGCAGGCCCACTAGTAGCATTTAATCTACAGGCCCTATGCACATAGCGTGCACATTACTAGGGACTTATAAGTAGATTAACAGTCCAATCAGGTAGGATTCAAGGTTACCATGTTTTAAGGAAGAGAGCATATGCACTTTAGCACTGGTTAGCAGTGGTAAAGTGCCCAGAGTCTAGAAGCCAGCAAAAACAGTGTCCAAAAATTGGAGGGAGGCAGGCAAAAAGTTATGGGTGACTACCCTAAGGCTGTCAGGTCTAACAATGGGGCATCCTTGAGCTCTCTTGAAGGCCTCAGAGGCAAAAATCCTGGAGCTGTTGGGTTCAAGGCAGGAGACCACCGAAGAGGAAGGGGAGCACCCTCTTGGCGTCCCATCCATGCTCTTATGAGGATGGGAAGGTTGGTAAAGTTAGACTTGGAGAGGAGCAGGGCTCTAAGGAGGGTTGGGCAATTGAATTTAAAGACTCCAGATGAACCTGTGGGGAATCACTTAACTCAGGAAAAGGTACTTTTCTTCTGCCTCTTTTATTAAACCTTCGGGTCGGCTTTTTTGAGATTATCACATTTTTAAGGTTCTCCCTCTTACATTTCTTGTTTTTCTTATAGTTTTCTTCCACTCTTTTTGAAGGAGACTGCGTGTCTGTGGAACCCTTCTTACGATTAGATGGAATTTAGAAGATTGGAAATACCTCCTGTGCAGCAAGGTTAAGATTTTCCTCTTGCTTAGTGATAGCTTGGGGGGAATCAAAAATAAATCTGATGAAGTTCACTGGGCTATCCTGCAAAGACCTTTTGTCACGTGATCTATTTCTATGAGGTTTAGATGTTTGTGTACTTGCCTCTGCTCTGGAGCCGCTATTGGGCGGGGTCTGTTCTTTTATGGATGATGAAGTTAATGAAGCCACGGAGCGTACATTACAAGGGTCTGTGGGCAGATGTCGATTTTTGTTATCTTTAGTCGGTTCTTTCAGGATAGCTGTCACTGATTCGAGGACATAGGCTGATCCACCTACAAATTTCTCCAACAATTTAAGGATAGAAGAGAGCAGATTTTCCAAGCTAGTCAAGGTAGAGGGCCTCACCTCCCGATCTGGAGGTTGACTCTGTATCATACTACTTGGATCATCGACTAAGCTTGTTGATAGATGAGAATAGACAGAGTCTTGTAAAGAGGTAAAGCTGTTAAACGGCTGTGGTCCTGTGGAAAGGGGCGCTCTCAGAGGTCCCCCAGAAGGAAAAGAGTGGTCCTTTACCTTATGCCCTTATCTACTGCCAAACTTTAAGTCCAAATCAGGCAGGATAAAGTCACGTAGGTCAGTAGAATCTGTGGTCTTTAACTGAGCACCAGGTTCCTGAGGTGCAGACATGAGCTGCTCAAGAGGTGGAGAATTAGCAAACGATAGGCTGAGGGAGGGGGAGGAGGCTGCGTTCCAAACAGGGTTAGGGCCTTCTGAGACCTTGAGTATGATCCTTAGTTACTGAAGGAGAGGATTGGGTAGCTAGCTCCTCAAAGATCTCCAAGCCCCCCTAAGCTATTCTCCACTTGGCAAACATCCTTTAAAGGTTTTTTTGATGAGAATTAATTTAGCTCTATACCCTCAATCGGGTCCACAGAGATATCGCACTTCAACTAGTTCTGGAAAGATTTACCTGTCTCCCAGAAGGAAAATAGTTGACCCTGACTTGTTAGCTGAACAGCCGAAATGCCTTTATTTTGAAGAGGGTTAGATCTAGTTTTTACACAGGACCTTCCAGGCAACATACGTCCTGAGCGGAGTTTCTTTAAGGTTATGGTTTCCTCCTAATGGGATCCTCCAAGGTCAGAAGAATAGTGAAACAGGAAAGTTAGGTGGGTAAATCGGCTCAGAATTAAAGATATGAAGGCCTGTAAACAACTGACATAGAGGGACCATGGCCTCAGTCCTAGCGCCGACTCACCCCCTGCCTCTCCATTGTGCCGCAAGTGCTTGAACCAGGAAGCAGCCTGAATCACAACTCCCGAACAACTAAGTCATGGACAACAAAAGCGGAACAATGCTTTCGTTAACCACGACTTCCTTGTTCGGTGGCTTAACCACACATGTGCTGAACCACGCATATGTGTGGTTAAGGCATAGAAGAAGGGAGTCGGCTTTGGAGGACAATGTGATCAGGTAAGTGGGGCTGGAACTGGGGCTGTTTTAGGGACGGGGTCAGAGTATTTTTAGTTTTTGGGGATGGGGTCAGGGTGGTTTAGGTTTAGGGGTGGGGAGAGGGGGTCGGGGCATTTTACGTTTTAAGGGGGGGATGGGGGATTGGGTATTTTCAGTTTTTGGGGGTGGGGGTCGGGGTGGTTTAGGTTTCGGGGCAGGGTGGGGGGGTCAGGTATTTTTAGTTTAAGGGGAAGGGGTGGGGGTTGGGGTATTTTTACTTTTTGGCAGTGCGGGGTTGGGGTAGTTTAGGTTTTAGGAGCAGGGGTGGGGGTTGGGGTGGTTTTAGGTTTTAGGGGCGGGGTGGGGATGGTTTTCGGGTGTTAGGGGTGGGGTGGGGGGTCACAGTAATTTTAGGTGTGGGGGTTGGTGTGGTTTTAGGTTTATGGGGTGGGGGTGGGGGGTTGCGGTAGTTTTAGGGGCAGGGGTGGAGGGTTGGGGTAGTTTAGGTTTTTGGGGCAGGGTGGGGGGGTTGGGGCGGTTTTAGGGTTGGGGGTGGGGAGTTGCAGTGATTTAGGCGCAGGGGTAGGGGGTTGGGGTGGTTTTAGGTTTTAGGGGCGGGCGGGGTCGCAGTAATTTTAGGGGTGGGGGCGGGGGGTCGGGTGGTTTCGAGGGGTGGGGAGTCTCGGTAATTTAGAGGCGGGTGGGGTGTTGGGGTGGTCTTAGGTTTTAGGGGCGGGACGGGGGATTGGGGTGGTTTTAGGGGCGGGGATGGGGGCTCACTATAATTTTAGGGGCAGGGTGGGGGCCAGAGGGGTCACATGCTGGAACCATGCATGCCATTCCACGCATGCCTTTACCAGGAATGCCTTTACAATGAAAAATCATTGTTAAGGCATTTGCGGTAAAGGCATTAGTTGTAACAACGTGGTTTTTGTTCCGACCGCGTTGTTCAGGCATGCATGGTTCCAGCATGCATTGTTCTGACATACATTTGCTTGAACCAGTACCAGAACCAGCGCCAGACACAGTATCCACTCAACCCCCGACTTAAAAATCCCGATGCACCAAGACTCAACAGCTCACTGCAGGTATCAACGCTGCCACTCCAGCCCTCAACTCAGGTGCTGGTCAACCTTGTGACCACCACCACTACGATGCCTACATCCTGGCTTCCAAATCTGGGTGGAAGGCAACTGGAAGCCAATCGGGTGGCAGCAGAAGCAGCAAGAGGTGAGGAGCGCTGGAGGAGCGAAGTGAAGGGAAGAGAAGAGCACCAGGTCTCCGTTTACCCGTCCGTCGGGTGAAAGATAAAAGGTGAGGCAGCAGCGGGCCGGGGAAGCAGAGAGGCGCGGAGAGAAGAGCTCCAAAAGTTATCGGGTCCACATGCCCCCTCACACCCGCTTTCTGCTCTCTGTGTCCGTGCCACTAGGCGTTTGTGGTAGTCAGAGCCGTGCCACGCTGATGCTGCTGCTGCTGGTACACCCACCTGCGTTCCTCAGATGAAGTTTCAAGTGAGCCCCACTCACTCCAACGCAATAATTTTGTTTCTGTATGATGGCATTAAGGGTGCATTTACATTTTTTTAATAGTATACAGACATGAATCCGTATACTACTGTTTCCTCTACTATGGCTAATAAAATATGACACCTTGACTGGTAAGAATAAAATTGACACCTGATCCAACATATTAAACAAAGGCATGACAGAATGTATTACTGCCATCTGGTTCTCAAGGCTTTTTGATTAACTAGATGCCAGTAGTTCCAGCTTAGAAACCTCAGATTGCTAATGACTGCCCATTGTCCCCTAAGTGTGATGAATGATAAACCCAAATGGAAATTATCTCTTTAAAGGTTCAACATATTAAAATAGTTCCCTGGGCTAAAATGGATACCTTGGTGCTGCAAGTAGAAATCAAAATAATTCCAATGTTGAACATACATTGGTAGCATAGCGAGACTGTGAGAGCCACGTAATGTCTACTTATACTTCCTTCAAGAAACACTTACGGGCATATTGACAAGAAAGTGGTGCATCAGTCCCAATGCACCACTTTTCTTGCATCGCCCCTACCCCACCTAACAACACCATGGTTGCGCTGCATTTGCAAAACAGCGCACCATGGCAGTCGTTAGGTCAATAGCATCAAACTTTTTGACGCTATTGTGGGGCTTTACTGCACTAGCATCAAACATTTTGACGCTAGTGCAGCAAAGCACAGGGAGGCCCATTGATTAAAATAGGTGCGTCATTTTCACGCCTCCTGTGAGCAGGCATTAAAAATTACAGAAAAAATGGAGCAGTGAAACATTCTAAATTTCACTGAGCCATATTGTTGGGTCTACCTACGTCATAACGCCCCACTTGCATACATTATGCCTGACGCAGTCATAATGTGGCGCCAGTGGTTGCAAAGTGCTGCAATGCAAGAATTGCACAACTTTGTAAATACGGCGTAGGGGAAAAGCCACCTTAGCTTAAAAAAAAAAAAGGCGGCGCAAGGTGGCGCTAGTAGCTTGGAAATATGCCCCATAATTTGTATTACAGACCTCCCAAAGTCCAAGCGACCAGGTAAAGATGCTGAAGTGCTTTAGTTGATAAAGGGGGAACATAAGGGTAATGATTACACTAAGAGCAACGAGGAAGGAGCCAGAGATATGTGGTTAGGAAAGGAAACCCTGTTCAAGAAGGAGATAATCAGGACAGCTGCACTTCCTATCAATGTATCATGTTTGCAGACTTGGGAGACGATTTGGGGAAAACATTTTTAAAAACATCTTTAAGTCTACCGCCAAACTCTGAGTAAAGTTCTCTCTGAACCTAAAAGATATATCAGTTCATTGATTGGGTTGACAAATTGATCTAGTAGCAGCATCCCCATCTGTTATTGACTAGTCGTTGAACAGACTGAAGATTGTGATGGAACTGTACTGGAGCAGTAGAGAGATTAATGACAGAATCTGCATACAGATACTCCCTCATTGAAAGATAGACTACAGTGCAGTTATGGATACCTACTACTGCCCAGGAAAATATAATATGGCCTATCATGTCAGGATCAACATCTGACTCCAGGTGAAACTTTGCTAACTGGCTCTAGTAATTGTCATATGTCATTCCATTGCAACAGATGCGAGAGGCAGAGCGAAGACTAAACACTAAAAAGAATAGAAGGTATGTGCTTCAAGCTTCCAACACTCCCACAATGAACCAGACCATTTACCCTCCAGTGTCTCTTGTCTAGAGGAGAGAATAGAATGAAAGACACCACAAACAACACATAGAAATTGTCAAGACACTGCTTTTATATAATGCTGAAAGAACAGCCTTGAATCATTTAAAAATGGTTGATGATAAGGAACCAATGACATTCGATAGGGATCTTTTCCGCTTAGCTTGCACGAATTTCCCAGGATGCCCAAGACCACTCTCTCTCCAATGCATGTATATACCAGTCTTAAATACATTTTTCTGACTATTTTGAAAATGCTAGACATCGCGACGAATGCCGTAAAATACAAGAATTAGCATACGATTTCTATTGCATCTTCACTAAATTCTGTCATACATAAATCACATCAATACACCAGTAAGATAAATTGATGCCCTTTCTGACAATAACAAAGCAAACACATTATATGGTGTACATGTGCAATCATTACTAAGTGCAGCATGCACATGTAAATGAAAAATATACTCCCAGATGCATGAATGTACAAATATATAAAATGCAGTTGTGGTACATGTGAAGAAATAGCAAAGATCATGTAAACTGGCTTATGTTAGTGCAGTAATGTGGTCTGTGAACCACTGTGTAAAAGTGGTGACTGCCCCAGAAGCCTGTGGATAGATAGCCATTCTCTGGTAGAACTCTCACGTTTTGCAGTAAATAACCTGAATAAAGATTACAGTTTTAGATCTCAGCACTGACCAAGGGACCCACTCAAATTAGTAGGGCACTTCGGATTGGCAGGTCACATGACTCAAATTTTGAAAAATACAAAAAGAATTTAGGAAGCTCTGCAAATATGGGACCCACCAATGAACAACAATACCTTTGTAAACAGCCAGAGATATAATGTTAGGCGAAAGGGTTGTACTTCATGCTGCTTGTCCACAGCACACCTTGGGAACCAACATACGGGAATGGACTGTACTCATTGATGCCACAGATCCTAAAGGGAAGAACAAGACTACTTATCAGAAGCTGATCTCAAAAAGGTGCCAGGTACTGTGTTTTCAAGTATGAGTTATTTCCAAGAAAGCACTTGAGGAAGGCAAATTAATGGAGAATGGGTTGTGGAGGATATAAATATGGCCCCTTCAAAACTTGCTTAGGACAACTTGGTAACACATGAATTTGCATATTGACCACAATGTCAGTGCAAGATTATTTTTTTATTATGTTTCTTTCTTCAAAAGGTTGTTATATATAAGAGCAGTAATGTATCCTTTATTTGCCAACTCTATATTCTACCACACAATTCTCAGTTTTATTTCTTAAATACACATCAAAACATTGCAATTTACTATTTTTCTTGAAGAGTTTCATTATGTTGAATGTGACGATGCATCATATTTGGAACAGGCTCACCTCCGCTCTAGTAAGTTTGTCAAAGGGTTTAACATGGACATATAGGCCCAACTCTCTGCGGGCATAAAACTGATATAAAAAACGAGCTGCAGCTTTTTGCATGTTGAGATGTAATTTACTTAGGCAGAATTTCCACCAGATGTGTAGATTTTCTGCAGACATGAGAGCGTCTCGATGGGGAGCAGTAGGTGTTCTCTCGGAAGTGCCTGCGTGTGTACAGTACAAATCGTACGAACATTCACCAACGTTTATTGTGACTTTCTATGTAAACCTTTTCCCAATATTGCTGAATTGCATAGAGGAAAAGGGCATAGATAACAAAACATTTCCAGGCATCTGTGTGAAGGATATGGGACATTTCACCGAGGGGCAAACATTGACTCACTCTCTTCACCAGCATTTGCCCCGAGGTGATTGCCGCTTTTATTTTATTTTTATTAGGGTGGTGCCCCCATACCCCTGCTAAACTTCCCACCTTGCTCACAGGCATTTCACCATCTACAACTACGGCACTGTTTATTAGGTGCAGTGCAGGCGACAACACATCTGTCGGCAAGAATGGCAAGATTTTTTACAAACTATAAATAATAAAATTTAAGGTATATGTAATCGTTGACATTGTTTATAACCCTATGCCCGTTGATTTCCACTGTGCAGGCTTTCCATTAGGGGTGGGCAGTGAACTCTGCTCTTTTTGTGGAGTTTTCAGAGTTTATTCCCACTCCACACTCCACTAAGAGCGTAGAGTTGCTAAAAACTCCACATAACGTAGTGGAGTTTTTTTCCTCATTTGCGTTCGCCAGCGTTAAGTTGACGACTGCAAGCGAGGAAAATCTTACTCTAGACAACCTCCTGACAAGATTTCTCAACGCGGGCAGTTGCGGATGGTCGTTACCGCTTGCCTTGCACAACTTTCCTTCTGTGTTGAGGAAGCTGCCGCTCATGTAGAAAACCTTCTTGAGTGGCAGAAAAGAAGTAGCGCCCTTTTGCACTGCACAGGGTGTCGTTTGTGCTGATTTTACAGTGTGGGACAAACACCCAGCGCTAAAAATCAGCATGAACAGCATGACCTAACTCACTCTGCCACTTGTGGAACACTGTGTAGTGCGGCTGAGTTTTTTGAGCACTTCGCGGAGTTCCACATTTCTCCCAGGCCTACTTTCCTCACAATTTGGGATGGATGGTATTAGGGAATTTACTACACCTAGTAAATACTGTCACCCCAGATAGAGATTCTCAAAAGGTGAAGTAAATATCTGCTATTACTTCTCTCTAAGAACTTAGGGCATAAGAAGTATCAGTATTAGTGTGCCACATCTCTCCGGTAATCTTCAGGACTTTTGACTGACTGCTTGGGGAAAGTTGTGGAAATATGGTTAAGACCTAGGAACTTGGAATATGTATATGCATGGCAACAGGAGTTAACACACATATCTAAATTTGCCAACCTGTAATCAGAGCAATAGGTTTAAAGAATACAGGCATGGGCCAGAAAAACTATGAAATTTAATGAATAGGGATGTTAGTAAGACATCTGTGCTAGGGCTTGGTGTATGCCCAACTTTGCACAGATTTACAAAATAACTGTGCCCAATTCTCATGGAAATATAGAAATCTGCACATGGAGGTTTAGTACTTCGGGCCGTATTTATACTTTTTGACGCAAAACTGCGCTAACGCAGTTTTGCGTCAAAAAAATTAGCGCCGGCTAACGCCATTCTGAAGCGCCATGCGGGCGCCGTATTTATTGAATGGCGTTAGCCGGCGCTAGCAGACCGGCGCTGCCTGGTGTGCGTGGAAAAAAACCACGTACACCAGACAGCGCCGGCGTAGGGGGAAAATGGCGTATGGGCGTCTTAAAATGGGGCAAGTCAGGTTGCGTCGAAAAAATCGTCGTAACCCGACTTGCGCCATTTTTTTTCGACGCCCATCCCCCATCAACATGACTCCTATCATTGTAAAGATAGGAGTCATGCCCCCTTGCCCAATGGCCATGCCCAGGGGACTTATGTCCCCTGGGCATGGTCATTGGGCATAGTGGCATGTAGGGGGGCACAAATCAGGCCCCCCTATGCCACAAAAAAAAAAAAAAAAAATACTTACCTGAACTTACCTTAATGTCCATGGGATGGGTCCCTCCGTCCCTGGGTGTCCTCCTGGGGTGGGCAAGGGTGGCAGGGGGGGTCCCTGGGGGCAGGGGAGGGCACTCTGGGCTCATTTTGAGCCCACTTGTCCCTTAACGCCATCCCTGACCCAGGCGTTAAAAAGCGGCGCAAATGCGCCGTTTTTGGCCACGCCCACTCCCGGGCGTCTCTTTTGCCCGGGAGTATAAATACCACGTAAAGGCCTGGGAGTCATTTTTTAAGACGGGAACGCCTCCCTTGCATATCATTAACGCAAGGAAGGGGTTCACGCTAAAAAATGACGCACACTCCGGGCACTTTGGCGCCCGAAGCGTCTAACGCCAGAGTATAAATATGGCGTTAGTTGGCGTTAGTTCTGCGTCGAATTTGCGTCGAAAAAAACGACGCAAATTCGGCGCAACCAGAGTATAAATATGGCCCTTCATGTGAGGAAGGTTTATACTGTTTTATCAGACATACACCTGTATACTTGTGACCAGTACAGACATGATTTCTGCCACTCTGGAGGCATTTTCCACTTGTTTACTTGTAAGTATTGTACAAACATGCATGATGAATTATTTTTCCTCTGTTCAGTGGCACTTATTTTTATCTTAAACTTCACCCTAGATCCCTACCAATTTTTGAAATGTTTGCTTCACATGCTGGAAATTATTTTGTCATCTTTATGTCGGAAGCAGATGTCACAGTGGGAGGGGTCTATTGGGAACAAAAGGCCACATTTATTATTATTTCACACAAAGGACCACTGTAAGGCAACTTGCTGTACTGCATTGAGTGAAAAGGAGAGCGCAGAAATGATCCATATTCACAAAGATATGGAGCATTTCTCATCTCCTTACACAGGCAAAATGTGTGCTGCCTAGCACAAATGCAGGCACCCTTGCACCATAGTATAAGGGTGCCTGTGTTATGAGCAGGATAGTTTTAGTGCAGGAAGGGAAACCTTCCTGTGCTAAAACAACCATAGAGGCAAATAACTCTTTGTTTTTGTGCTGCAGAGTGCAGCACACATGGAAAGATGGAGTAGTAAGAAGAAATGATGATATTTCCCCATGTTGCGCCTTTGTTGGGTAGGCGCCCCATTTTGGCACAAACTCAGTTTAACAAGTCTTTGTAGATCTGGATTTGCATCAAAATACATGGAAGGATGCATGAGAACGTCTATACTTCTCCCATGCAATGCCTACCTAATATATTTTCAGCAGCACTCTGCGCTGCGTTGCATTAATTTGCATTCACTAACCACTGAAAGCCACACCCAGTAATAAAACAATAATACTGGGCCTTCCCAAGATTTTTTTATCTTGCCAAAACAATTCCAATACTTTTTATTAATCAAAATAAAAAAATAAAAACATTCCTGACCTCACTAATGCAGACCGTGATTTGCTGTCAAGCTGAAAGGAAAGGATGAGGTCGCTTGTAAGCAGGGACAGACAGACAATGAATGAACAAGCCTTATGGCCCTGATGTCTTTTTTTAGCCACCCTCTGGCCCGGCCTCCACACTCATTGACCCCATCCCCACTTCACTCAGGCTTACAGTTCCCATACTTTTTTTTAAAGGTCTTCGACCACTGGTGAGAATTGGTCGGATAGGAGTATTCCCAAACTGTCCTGGAAACCCCACCTGGAACGCTCAATATCCATTTATGCACAATACTACATCAGTGTAGAGCAGCATTGAGAAGAAGTAAAAGGATTTAAGAACGCAAGGTCCCGATGTGGGAATTCTTTCCACTCGTGAACTGATTTATAAGTGTAAGTCGCGCTTGCATAAGTAAATGACTGTGTGAATCCGGCCCATTATATACACTACTTATTGTAGGGCGTGGAATAACATGTTTCCCATGCCCCTAGACCTTGCATCCCGAGTCCGTCTCTCCTATGCTGTCTTTTTATTCGAACACTCTCATTTAAAGCTGAATTGCCACAAGTTCTGAAATGGATGGGGATTTAACTGGGTATTCAGTAACTCGATTGAAAGAAACGACCTCCTTTTCACAATACACAATAGAAAATACATGTACTAACATGCAGCGTGCAAGAAAGAGACAGTCAGCGGGAAGATGGGATATAGTTCTGCTTCAGGCTAAAACGCAATTGCATGGTTTGACAGGCATGTAGAAAAACTGCTGTTCAGTTTCCACTCATGATCAGCTGTAATCTTCTTCAATAACATTTTAATGCCATTTCAGATCCACCCTGCCAGACGGAACTTAGCAACATACAGAAGCAGCAAGCGGGAAAGAAACTCCTAGGTGAGTTGTACATCATTCTTTTGAAGGCTTTATTGCTTACATAAATAACGCTAGTGAAACCGAAACAGAAAATCAATATTAATCCAGCGAAGATATACCACACTAAATTCAACCACCAAAATGTATGACACTTTTTTTTAAAGCTATTAGACTTACCTTTATTACCTTGCCGAGTGAAAGATATTCCATCTGTTTTATCGCTGTAATTGAATGCGTGCTTTTATGGGCATTGTAGCAAAAAAAAAGACCAAAACAATAGTAAATTAAAGTATCAGTTGACACGCTAACGTCAACACGCTTTGTATGTTTCTTGTGTTGTATTAGATGAATATGTTCTGCCACTAAGCGAGCATAAAGTACAAACGTGAAAAGACAGGGGTCATTTTCCACCTTTTGTGGATGCTGAGAAGCTCTTTGTTCGTTACAGTGATAGCATCGCTGTCATTGTTCCGAGCCCTATGCCTGCCATCCCTAAACCTGAGCTGCATAGGGATAGAGTAAATGCACATTTAGAGCCAGATTTGCACGAAAGGGGCGCATCAGCTGTGATGTGCCGCTTTATTTGCTCACCCCTACCCCCGAACAACAACATATGTATGCCGTTTTTACAATAGCGTCCGAATTTATGATGCTATTGTGGTATTTTGCAGGATTAGTGCCATAAATGGTGGTGCTAATCCTGGAAAGTAAAGGAAGGGCCATTGATAGTAATGGGTGCATCTTGATAATGCCTGCTCTGAGCAGACGTTAAACATGAAGCTAAAAATGGCACAGTTAAATGTTGCAAATTTCAATGTGTCATTTTTACGGTCCTCCCTACATATATTATGCCTGGTGCAGGCATAATGTGGCGCAAGGGGTTACAAAGTGGCGCAATGCACCATTGCGCGACTTTAAATACGGCGAAGGAGAATGGCCAATTTAATGCCACATTAGTATAAAAAAAATTATGCTAATGTGGCACTAAGAAGCGGTTGGGCCTTGTAAATCTTGGCTTAGTCTTTTACTTTTATTCTCCATAAAACACATGCGATTTGTAACTGAGGAAATCACTTTCCTTACACTGCTAGAAAAATGAAAAAAGAAAAATGCTCTATCCCACATTCATCACACCAGTCATGCAATTTTAAAGTATATCTTTAAAATGCATAGATTGTTGGAAAAGGAACTGCAACTTTTAGGTATATGTTGACCACATTTGAACGTCCAACACACAGGGCTCCCCAATTTCTTTGACTTCACCATTTACTTGCGACTAAAGAATGCACAGCCACATGTTGCTTTTTCTGCAAGCATAAGTGCTACTTGAGACTAGAACATTTCTAAAAATGTGGAATACAAGAATCAGGGTCTGTGATATAGGTCCACGTATGCCACTTTTTGGTCATATAAGTGTATCAAATGTGTGCAATAAGTCCTGGATAATGCTATTGCGCATCTGCGACTAGTGCTCATTGGGAGGTAAGCACTGTGGCCATGCAAGAATCAATCTTCTTTTATGCTGAGTAGAATTCAACATATTGCTTGGGCTTGATAGATCCAAAATGATATTAAGTGCTCCCACCAAATACATGACTCTTTTCAGAGAAAGGTCTCAATTACCAAATAAAATGTATAAGTATGAACAACATACAAAGAACGTCTGCAATAGTCATTAAGTATACCAGATATCGAGGATGACATCGTTTTGATGTGTCTATTTAGAAAAGAGGAAAATTGGCAAGATTTAAAAAAAAACAGAGAGGAATCACTGTTATTAAAAAGTATTCACCTGGTTGTTGTAGGAGCCAGTATAATAACGTGCCTGAAGTTTGATGATAGGAAACAACGCTAATCAATGAGAGTCACCATCTCATAACCAGTGGTTCTGTGAAATCTGTTGAAAATTCAACACCCACAACAATCTTAGGGGTTGTGGGGAAGGAGTTAGGATTAATACCATTGTAATCCCCTATAAAGTGACTTTCATTATTTTAACCAAAATCTGAATAACTTAGATGTTGATTCAGACTTGGTTATCAACCCTCAGGTTTCAAATTTCTGGAGGAAGTGTTAGATCTGGAGTCGAGGCCAAGAGCAGAATCTCCTCAGTTGTAGGGAATTCTGGAGTGAATTCCACTGTTGATTATCACTCTTTCTACAAAAAGGGGAGGATTTTACATTTTCCACCCACCTCTAACTCAGGATCCAAGTATTATTAAAGTCTTTGGCCCATCAGTAACCGAAAATTCAAAAGTTACAGAAGGCATTGTTTTTGTCTGACTTTTTTGGTTGAAAATACCACTTCTATCAGAAATCAAATTAAACCCCGTCCTGTCGATCAGTTCGGAAAAGCCAGTGATTCAATCACAAAAAGAAAATAATAAGGGAATAAGTACTATCTGTATTTGTACTGAAAGTGCTTTGTTGACAGAAAATAGTTGGAAAGAAAGCTCTGCTGTACAACAGCATTTACTGAACTTGCCTGTTGACTATTGGGAAGGAAACCGACTGCATGTTTCTGGTTATCATTATTTTTTTTTAATGAAGGACTTTACACAGATTATTATAAAAGGTAGTAATAAAACTCACTTTTCCTACTCTGTTACTTACAGACAGTCCTAAATGTGTCGATTCCTTGCAAACAGTCTGACTTTCACGTTCCTTCACAACTATGTCTCACCTGTACACAGCTAATGCTCCAGTGAGTGCTTCACCCGTTTATTTTTTTATTTTCACCTTAAGGAGTTGCATAGCATGACATTTCAGTTTTGTACTTATGTTTAAATGTACTAATATTGAATGTGTGTCCTCAGTTTAACGCTTTCGATAGGGCTGATAGCTCAAAAATGCATTTATAGAGTTGTGCCCCATTGAAGTGTGTGTTTTCCAACTTCAAATATAATAAAAAGATAATGGCATATTTTGAGGACAACTATACACACAATTTGAACGTATCCGTTTCTTGACGGTGAAGTATATCAAGAAAATCAAGTTACAAGTGTCCCAATCTAACGGCCGATACTATTTGTGACGCAGATACTAAAGCCTAAAATACAAGAGACACAGTGGTGGCGTTTTCCTGTATCCACGCTGATTGTGCACAGTAGCACTCTGTAAAGTTGAATAACGGACTTCATTTAGTAAATGTATATCTTTTTAGGAGTTTATGTTCCAATGTGTGATGAAGATGGATACTACAAAGCGACGCAGTGTCACGAAAGTATGGGGCTCTGCTGGTGTGTTGACAGATATGGGAATGAACTGACGGGCTCAAGAACAAATGGAGCTGTGGACTGTGGTAAGTAGAGGCCTTCTGTTTAGGTGTGTTTTCATTGAACAGTGCACCTCTCCTAAACACGCCATGCTGGCTATTATCCAGTCTTTTACTTTCCTTTCAGCATGCAATGACTGGTCTTGTTTGAGACAAGCATCCTCCAACTTTTCGCAAACTCGAGGAGTCAGGCCCTAAGACACAAACAACATGCAGTTATAGGGTAACCTGACAGAGCGAGAAGTGGAAGCAAAATACCCTGAATCTGTTTCACTATGCCTCTCCATATAAGGCAACAACACCATTCCGTTCTTCCGTGAATGTGTGTATGTGGTATTTGTACAGTGCATACCTAGCCATAAGGCAGTGGGGTGCTGCACAGGGTCAAAGGCAAATATACAGTTTGCATGTGATTGGAGGAGTAGCTACATTCTGGGAGCAGATGTATACCAGTCTTTCATTTCTTTCCTAAATTGTAGCAGGTCTGGAAAAGTCAGAATGGATGTTGGTGTTGTAGTACCTTCCTTGGTGCTCAGATAGAGAAGACCTGTTTCCTGTTTTTTTGGCACTTCTTCAGCTTTAGGCTGATGATGTCCTGGCTGCGGGTGTGCTGAACTTGTCAACAAGTGAAAATTGTGAACTCATCAGCCAAATACATAGAATGCCAGGCATGACAGCTTTGTAAATGATGCCGCCTGTTTTGAAGGTGAGGCGGGCTGCCACAGGGAGCTAGTGGAGTTCTCTCAGGGTATGGGTTATGTTGCCATATTGCGTCAAGGCGCTCATGACACATGCTGTGAGAGGGATACATTGGGGAAACCTGTCCACTAATCAATGCTGGGCATGGCAACAGTGTGGATGAGATAGATATTCTGATAGCAATGGAGTAAACGTAGACCTCATTCTGATGTAAATGACGGAATGCTGTTTTTCAAACATTTCCTGGAGTGATAAATTATAGATCAAGGAGTACTCCTGGTGTGGTACCAAATTATCATTGGCAGATTATCGTTTTACATATAGGGTCAGATTTAAGAAAAGTGGTGCTGCATCCAATGCAGTGCTGCTTTTCTTGAGCCCCTTAGCGGCCCCTTAATGCCACCATGTGTGTGCCATATGAAAGATACAGAGCACTATGGTGTAGTTAGGGAACTAGCATCAAAATGTCTGCTACTAGTTTGCCACTTTGCAGGATTAGTGTCAAAAAGTTTGACAATAATCCTGCAAACCACATAGAGGCCCATTATAAATTATTGTGTACCTCCTTTTAATGCCTGCTCTATGCAAGCACTAAGAATGCGTAAAAAAAATGGTGCAAAGAAACCTTTTGCATTTCTTTGCCCCATTATTTTCAGCCCCCCCAACAAGGGAACGTCCCCTTGTCATACATAATGCCTGGCTCTGGCATATTGTGTTGCAAGCAGTTACAAAGTGGCACAATGCATGCATTGCGCCACTTTGCAAATCTGGCACAGCAATTTTGGCCTTGTTGGGCCACATTAGCATAGACAAATGATGTGGTAGGCCCTCCTAAATCTGGCCCATAGTGTCCTAACAACCGTTCTTTGTCTCTTTGGAGTCAGTAATAGAAAATCTGTACTGATGGAGGAAATGCTTTCGTAAGCAATATTTTAAGCACATTATTTACTAAGAAATGCCTCAATATAATATTCTGAGATAAAGCAATATTCCCAAAGTGTGATCATTTTTCAAGGGAACAGAAAGAGACTCGAATTTCTCAGGCCAAAATAAAAGTAAGAGAGGGATGGTAGACGGGTCTTTGGAGCAGGATTTCATTGTTGTCACCCTTAAGGTAGAGCCAGATATTCTACATTCAGAGGTGACCATATGCGATCAAATTAGGTAAAATGAAGAGGTTTTCAGATTCATCAGCATGCTCTAGATAGAACGGTGTATCATCAATTTAGATATGATAACTAATTTTGTAGATTTGTAAGATACACCAAGGGCAGTGCAAGTAAACAATATTTAATATTGATGACAATTAGGGTTGGGTGTATATAGGCATAGGCTCAGTTTTACTTGATAGATGGGTTTCTGAAGAACAACGTAAACTGGGTCACCGCCATTCCACTGATGGGGTCCAAAGTATACTGTCTATTTCTATGTAATGGTGTCCGGTGGTGTAAACAGCTCATTGGACCAATAAACCAATGACCCTGGTCTCAGCAGCTGAGTTGTTCAATACTGATATTTAAAAGAGTATTTTCCGTGCAATGACAGGGTCGGAAACCTGACTGTAAGTCAGTCACTTAGGAGGCCATTTGTCTTCATGCTGGAAACAATTAGCGGGTGATAACTGTTTCAAGGCCCTGTGCAGCACCATGTAGACCGAAGACCAGCCTGCAGTTAGAAAGATTATCTAGTTCTGCAGACCATTTCCCAGGGTAATGACTCCACGTTTGAGGTCCTCGGCGACTGCTCCACTGGAAAAAAATGATTCAATAGATAGGAATTTATAAATGTCACATCAGTGAGGTACATTTTGGTCAGTCTGGCATTTCATATATCTTAAGAAGGGGAAGATTTATTGAATAAGATCAGGGTAGTGCTGATCCATATTCAGAAACTGGAGCTAAGTTGCAGAGTGGGGTTGTACATGTTGTATACAGGAGAGTGAGGACCCAGCTTAGTGGTGTTCAACATTTGCATAATTTGCCTTTATGTAGTTACACACCATTTCATAGAAATTATGTGCAATTACGCAAAATTTGCATTTGCCACTGTAATTTAGTGAAGTGTCTGCAAGGATGCATTTTGTGCTAAAAATAGTGGGAAAAAACAAAAGCACTAGTAACAACAACAACTTATTTTCTGTCATTCACATTGTTCCTGTACAGTTGCAGTACATTTGTACAGCAAACCCTGCATTCGTCTGAAACTTACGGCAAACGGTGCATAGAACTTTTGCACAAGAGTAATGTAAAATCCGGAAACTTACGCCATCTATGCTAATAAAGCGGATGCAAGCATTTTAGCTTAGAACTATTAGCCCTCATCTTTTTCTACGCTAAACATAGATAGGAGGCTTCCCTAAATATCTACTGCGGAGGATGGCAAGTTAGGTATCAAATTTGGAGAAACCATCTCTTTATAGGTATCCCTTTGGCTGAGCCTATAGAATTCAAAGCTAGACTGCAAGTGCATATTCTTTGCTCTGGTACAAGCTAATTCGTAGACTCTGGAGTGTGCCCAGCAGGCGGTACGACCAGAAGGATGTTTTCTTCTATACAGACCTGGTTTGAGCGCTCTGCCTTCACATTTCACATTCGGATGTTATCAGTTTACCGTCTATTAGTCTTTAAAGAGCATTAACATCCAGACTATACAGGGTTTTAGTACATTTAGGTTCCAGGTGATTTTAAATGAAATGTGAACAGATGAGTCATAAGAGAATAAGCATTTAAAGGAGTAGTAAGTGGAAACTTTACACTGTGTTTTGTTTAATTCATGGTCAGAACAAACAAGCTGTGACTGTTCTACTAACAGGTTTGTGGATTATTGTTTATTATGCACGATGCAAGCTAAACTGCTGTTTTAAGGTCTAATTTTGAGTATGTGCTTTTGTTTACAATGGACATTTGTTTTAAAGGAATGTGGTTTCCAAACCCTGTTGTGTTTCATCAAAGGACCTTTAAGCTTTGTAATACGCTGATAAAAGACAATTGATACTGGAGCAAAACTGATTAAGAGAACTCTTTATTACAAAGATTAAGAATTATATCAATTGTGCAGTAAACACGAGCAGAGAGTCACTAACAAATCACTACTTTTAATACAATCATCAGAGTGCACAAGTTCTAGAAGATTGCTACTTTTATTGTTTATAACTATACTATTATGTTTATTATGATATGGTCATAAAGGAACAGTAACAAGCACCATGGAAATATTTAACTACTTTAGTGCCTGTGAGGAACGTTCAGGTCAAGCGTACTATCTTTGTAGTGCACTATAAGCGAATCGCTCAAGAGCACTAACTAGCACTAAAGTAAGGCCCCTATTTAAAGGAAAATGACGGAGCACAATGCTGCGCCGAAATTGGCAGCGCCGTGCTCTGTCATTTTCACAACGCAGGGATGTGCAGTATTTAATTGAATAGGGCGCACCCCTGTGTTGTCCCCTGTGCTGGGGCTAAATTGAGCTGCCTAGCGCCAACACAGGCATCCTTGCACCATCCTGCAAGGATGTCCACTCAGGGGTTTGATTGTTTGTGTGGGAAGGTGTCCCTTCCTGCACATAAACAAATGGTAATTTTGAAATGATTGTTTATGTGCAGGAAGGGACAACTTCTTGCACATAAACACTCAAGTCTGGCATTTTGCTCTTTCTGTGTGTGCTGCAGAATATGGCGCAGGGCATTGCACCACCACAGCGTCACAAAAATTGCTGCTCTGGTAGCGCCAGGGGCTCATAAATATGCCCCTAAATTCTTTCTAGTGCAAGTCAACAGAAGAATTTACTTTTTAAGTATATTGTGGGGTACGAGGAAAGAGTTTCCATCATGTCCCAACATTAATTTTTCTCATTCCCTATTATAAGCTAAATTTAATGGTCTATAGCCTCAATGAGGCGCTACACCACCTTCCTGTAATTTTCTAACATCAGTACCTCTGGGACGGTGTGCAACTGAATGCCCAGATAGCGCACTGGGTCCATGGTTCACTTCAAGGGGTACTCAAGCTGTACTGAGGCCATGGCAGCATTCAGGGGGAATAGCAGAGATTTTCTTTCCAGAATGCCCTCCAAAGAGAATAACCTCCATAAAGACCAGCAAGAGATTATGCTCAGGAAGTCGAACCTACAGGAGTGTATCATTAGCATGCACAGACACTGCCAGATTATAATGGGGTAAACGGATACCCCGATGAGCATGGTACTCCCTCAGCGCACAGTCCAGTGTCTCAGCAGCAAGCGCATACTGCAACGGAGACAAGGGAGAATTGTGGCGCATGCTTCTCAAATGTGTAGTGACTCTGACACCGAACCATTGACACAAATCTGCACCGTGGCGTCAGTATGGAGAACCTGGACCAGTTTTAGGGAAACATCTCGCACCCCAGCATGAAGCAATACAGTAAGCATGGATCCCTACTCAACAGAATCAAACCCCTTTCTGTGTCTGAGAAGATCGCCATAGTGTGAACATTAGGGTCAATAAGGGTGATAGCACCTAAATGAGTAACACGATTGTATAAGAGAGACCAGCCAGGTATGAAACCAGACTGCTCGGGACACACAATACCTGAGAGCAAAGGTGTTTATCAGTTAGCTAAAGCAATGGCAAATATTTTTGTGTCTGTATTTAAGAGCAAAAGTGGCCAATAGGATGAGAAGTGATCAGCTGGTTTGCAAAATTTGACTTAAAGGATCCACAAGCCCTCGAGTATCGTTGAGGGTAGCTACTCATCTCCCACCATCTCCTCAAAGAGCCTAATTAAATGTGGTACGAGTCTGTCCTGGTAGGCCTTATAGAAAGCCACTGTCAGCCCACCTGGCATGTCTTTCAATGCAGCAACAATTTCTGAGGAGCTGAGCAGTGCCATGAGTCACTCTCTGTGTGCCGCTGTCAGGAATTTCACTGTAGTATGGAATAACTAGTCAGTAATAGTCTGCTCTTCATTAGTGACCCTGGAGGTGTAAAGATCAGAATAGTAACGACGGAACCAATCCTTCACCTGATCCACTCCATGCAGATGCTCACCTTGTTCATCCTTAATGGTCAGGGCCTCGCTATCTTCATGGCTAGGTTGAATGAGTCATCTCAACGAAAACAAACATTCATATGAAACTCACTTATGAATAATATGTAATCAATCAGGATTTCCTGCTACTGAATTAATCAGAAAACAATACTCATATTGAGACAGTTGAACAGTCTGTCAATAATATATAGTGCCACCAGTATGTACACAAAAATACCTTCTTTTATTATTGTAAGTTATTGTAAAAAAAATTAAAAACTACTCCTGATTGGCAAGTCTTAACAGGATTAGCCAGGATGCTTTGATCAGGTGATAAGTGGCCTGCACAGAACAGAGGCGATCTGGTGGAGGGAGCACTGCAGCTGGAGGACTCAGGCCAGAAAGGGGGCTGGGTAAATGGAACTGGGCTTCAAAGAGAACAGGACAAAAAGGAATGCCAGTCAGACCTACCCCACAGACAGATAGCAAGCCGAGGAATGGTATTTGCAGATGGTCTGGAGGGGGAGGGTTGATGGGAATGAGCCACACTAGTAGGTTGGTTTAGCCAGGTCTTTCTCTGCTGGAGAGAAATCATCCATCTTGGATGTTAAAGTGCAGTGCTGTGTGGGACAAGAAAATGGCACACTTTGGAGCAAGCTGTCTTGCATTTGGGTAGCAACCTGCATCTTATTGGACGGGGTGCCCCATCTGCCTGTCCCCTAAGATGGTTGAATAAATATCTGGGAGCTGCATAGGTACTTAGATCTGCTGCCTGAAACCACCAAGAAAAGAAGGACTGCTGTGCTGGAACCCTGTTCTACAACCCAAAGGACTCTGTCTGTTGCACACTGGAACAACAGCCCTAAGGACTTTGCCTTGCGTCAAAAATGACTTGGGAGTGGAGTCCCTGAAAGCAACAGGTTAACAGAACTTGCCTTCACCAACTGTCATAAAAAGTCCCCAGCCTAGAGTGTGTCCATTGGACTGCTAAGGATTTGGCAAGGTGCATTGTGGGATTTGTAGTCCCAACTTCCAAGGACCATCTCAGAGCTTCTGCACCCTTGGACTTGTGTTTGGGAAATGTTGAACCCTCAAGAGAAACTTTTGGAAGAATTTCCAGAAGTTTGGAGCAAGTTTGGGAAGAAGCTCCACAAGATGACCGACCCGTCGACAAGAGTCAAGCCTCTGCCGACGAACCACGACCAAGCCTGAATTTCAGGTTTGTCCTGCTAAAGCTCTGGAGCTTTTCCCCATCAACGAGAATTCCAGGACTTGACAGGTGTTTGCAGAAACCCAAGCCAACTACATCGCATCAGATCCTGGCCTTACGAGTGGCCTCGCCCGACGACGAGAGAAAAACCTCCAGAAAAATCACCAAGTCAAAAGGTAAAACTTTGTTTGAGACCTCCCGCTCAGTGTATCTGATTAGGGCTCCAGAGCAGTCAGCCTCAAGTTGTAAATTGATCCCAGTCTAGTGTATCCAGATGTCCTCGGTTGGCGCTATTGATTTCTAAGCTCTAGAAAGGAAATTTTGTATTTAATCCTTAAAAATTCATATCTCCAGTTCCTTATATTGGATTTTTGAAATTTTTATATCATTTTTAAAGATAAAAATACTTCCTATTTTTAAAAATTGTTGTGGGATTTTTACTGTGTGCTGCATCTTACTTTTTTATTGTATTGGGGTATTTAATTGCGTTACATACCTGCCTCCTAAGTTAAGCCTGTCTGCTCGTTGCCAGGGGTTGAGCCAGTGTCTGATGTTTTGAGACCAGGACTAGACCCAACATTGGATTAGTGGACTTATTGCTGGTGGCTGGTGTGTACTTACCCCTACTACTAGCCAGCCTCCAACACATAGCATTGGTTGTAACATAGCAGCCATATATTCAAGCAGCACTGAAGACAATACAGCAATCAGTCTAGTCCCTCAATGGCTTGGGAGTACCCCAGCTCACCATCCTCCAACCTCGAGGATCGTCACCTTCCATATGTCCCTTCTTGCTGCTTGAGGAATTGTTGTAGAAGTTTCAGGTCAGTGAAGATCTTAGTTTTGCATTCCACAGTCACACTCAAGTAGCATAGTTCTTGAAATTTACCCTTTGGCTGGCAGGAACTGTCATCATGCCTCCTGCAGTAGCATCTGGAAAAATAGAAAGTTCTGTGCCCTTGTAGTGGAGTGTTTGCAGTTTCAGTGATCAGTGGAGTGCCGTACCCCGATCACAATAATTGAGCAATCTAGCAATAATCGGGTGAGGTCTAGACCCCAGCACTGGTCTGGGTGCCAGAGATTGATAGTCACACTCTACCACAAAGATGTCAAAAAAGGACTCTTGCCGACACAGCTCTATGAGGAGGTTTTCCACAAAGGTTTACATATTCCCAACATTGGTAGATTCCGCCAGAGTGGGCTTCTAAATCTTCCACTTTTGCTTGCAGTGTTAGTAGTTTCTTTTCAAGCTGCTTCTGGACACTCACAGCTGAGACCTGTTCATCCACAGCCTCTGAGACCTTTCCATCATGTTCAGGTGCTCCATGTGCTTGTCAACATGTTCTGACATTCTTTCCATGCGATACGTGAGGGCATCTATCTTCATGTCAACTTTGGTGAGGCTGTGCTGCAAAGCTGTTCAAATTTGGTGTTGCTCATCCCCCATTTGTTGCCTGGAGGTACAGGGTTCTATCTCAGGCAGACCGTACCTTCCATGTGTGGGCGAGGTTTTCCGCAGGTTGAGCTGAAGCTTCATTTGTGTCTTATCAGTTTGTGCATTGTGGCTGATGAGAGTGTGGGGGGTAGGCAATATCGCCTGCAGCGCTCCAAATTTAGACTCTTGCAGCATCGTTCACACAAGGGGAACATCTGCTCGGTGCAGGCCTTACCTGCAGTTGTCTGGTAGACCTCAAAGATGAAGCAGGCTTTTAGCCCAATGCAGGTAATTCAATGTATGTGGGCTCATGAAGCCATGTCTCTATACAAGAGCAAGGGGGCAGCCCAACTATACCGTCCAACAAACAGACTTCTCACATTGATCTTAGGGTAGAGGCAAATTCCAAAAGCAATGTTTTGGCCAGTGACCATGTGTAGTTGCTGGTCGGCAGGCCACAACAAACTGCACTGCTGCCACGCACCTACAGTGTGTGGCATTATGTCTTAGTAGACCCAATGCCATGCGACCATGTCGGGTGAGTATTAACTATCCCTGGGACCCCCGGATGCTCGCTCACCTTCTCTCCAGTGTCCAGGTGACAGGTCTCAGTGCAAGGCCAGCTCCGGTGCCAAGCTCACAAAGTGAGCTGGGAGTCACTCTGCTTCCACCGAAAGCAGTTCATACAGGCTGGTCCACCTCCAAAGATCAGTGTGTCGCTCGATCTTTGGTGCATCACAGCAGAGCAGTGGGGCTGCCCTCAGGCCTCAGGAGTCTCGAGCTATCCCAAAATCAACCTCCGGCTATTCGATCCTCTGCAGCAGGCCCGCAGCTATCATAGGGGAGCGGCCAGGTAGAAGTCTGCTGTCTTCTGGCACAGGGTCCTAAGCACTGTTTATCTGGGATTTTTTGGCAGCGGCGGGGCTAACAGGAATCACAGCATTCATAACAGGCAGTTAGGTAGCTTCATAGCTGCGATTGACGGAGGATCATGTAGGATGATATTTACAGATGAAGGAGCTCGCTCAAAGAGTGGCCACCTTTGGGCAAGAAAAGCTCCACCCCCCCCTTAGGGGAATAACTTTGCCCAAAAACACCAATCTAAACAGGAGACATACAGATGGAAAGGGAAGAATGTTTAATTTCCAGTGGTTCCTCTTCTTAATGTATCCCTGGAACACCCTTATAATTCCCTGGTATATGGTACCTAGGTACCCAGGGTGTTGGGGTTCCAGGAGATCCCTATGGGCTGCAGCATTTCTTTTGCCACCCATAGGGAGCTCAGACAATTCTTACACAGGACTGCCACTACAGCCTGAGTGAAATAACATCAACGTTATTACACAGCCATTTTACACTGCACTTAAGTAACTTATAAGTCATCTATATACCAAGGTTCCCCCACATAGTTCAGGGCAATTTCCCCAGACTTTGTGAGTGTGGGGACACCATTAAACACGTGCACTACATATAGGTCAATACCTATATGTAGCTTTACAATGGTAACTCCAAATATGGCCATGTAACATGTCTAAGATCATGGAATTGTCCCTGCATGCCAAATCTGGTATTGGGGTGCCGATCCCATGCATCCACGGGGCTCCAGCATGGACCCCGGGTACTGCCAAACCAACTCTCTGGGGCTTTCACTGCAGCTACCACTGCTGCCAACCCACAGACAGGCTTCTGCCCTCCTGGGGTCTGGGCAGCCCAAAGGATTTCCTCTGAGAGAGGGTGGTACACCCTCTCCCTTTGGAAATGGATGTTAAGGGTTGGGGAGGAGTAGCCTCCCCCAGCCTCTGGAAATGCTTTAAAGGGCACAAATGGTGCCCTCCTTGCATAAGCCAGTCTACACCGGTTCAGGAAACCGCCAGTCCCTGCTCTGGCATGAAACAGGACAAAGTAAAGGGGAGTGACCACTCCCATGTCCATCACCACCCCAGGGGAGGTGCCCAGAGCTCCTCCAGTGTGTCCCAGACCTCTGGCATCTTGAAACCAGAGGTGTGAGGGCCAATGGAGGCCTCTGAGTGGCCAGTGCCAGCAGGTGATGTCAGAGACCCCTCCTGATAGGTGCTTACCGAACTAGGTGGCCAATCCTCCTCTGAGGGCTATTTAGGGTCTCTCCTGTGGGCTTTTCCTCAGATAACAAATGCAAGAGCTCACCAGAGTTCCTCTGCATCTCTCTCTTTGACTTCTGCCAAGGATCGACCGCTGACTGCTCCAGGACGCCTGCAAAACTGCAACAAATTAGCAAGAAGACTATCAGCGACATTGTAGGGCCTAACCCTGCCGGCTTTATCAACTGTTTCCTGGTGGTGCATGCTCTGGGGGCCGTCTGCCTTCATCCTGCACTGGAAACCACAAAGAAATCTCCCATGGGTCGATGGAATCTTCCCCCTGCTAACCGGTCACCAAACTTCTGCTTCACCGGTCCTGTGGGTCCCCTCTCATCATGACGAGCATGGTCCTTGGAATACAGGAGCTGGATCCAAGTGACCCCGACAGTCCAGTGGTCCATCTGACCAAATTTGATGGAGGTAAGTCCTTGCCTCCCCATACCAGACAGTAATCCTGTGTACTGTGTGAATTGTAGCTGCTAGGGCTTCTGTGCACTTTTGCAAGGAATCCTTCATGCACAGCACAGCCCAGGTCCCCAGCACTCCGTCCTGCATTGCTCAACTCGCTGAGTTGACCACCGGCTTCATGTGGCCCTCCTTTTTAGTGTTGAGCTAACCGCCGTGCTCAGTTTTCTTGAACTCATGTTCAAGTTTTCCTGCAGGTGCTGCCTGCTTTTGCGTGGGCTCTCTGTGTTGCTGAGCCCCTCTGTCTCCTCCTCCAAGGGGCGATCTCCTGATACCTAGGGATCTTGATGAACCTACAAGCCCTATATATCCCCGCAACCAGAAGAGTCCATCACACATAACAGTATATTGATTTTAAAAAATCTGACATCGCAGAAAAAAGTTACAAAGTAAAACATGGAGAAAAATGGCTGTTTTTTTACCTCAATTTCAATATGTTTTTATTTTAGCTGTTATTTTCTGTAAGAAAATCTTGTAGGACCTACACAAATGACCCCTTGATGAATTCAGAAGTTTTTCTACTTTTCAGAAATGTTTAGCATTCTGGGATCCAGCATTGGTTTTACACCCATTCCTGTCACTAACTGGAAGGAGGCTGAAAGCACAAAAATATTAAAAATGGGATATGTCCCAGTAAAATGTCAAAATTGTCTGCCTGTTCCTGAAAGCTGGGAAGATGGTGATTTTAGCTCAGCAAATCCTTTGTTGATGCCATTTTCAGGGAAAAACCACAAGCCTTCTTTGGCAGACCATTTTTAAAAAACATATTTTCGCTGTATTTTGGCTAATTTCTTGGTCTCCTCCTGGGGAACCCACAAACTCTGTGCACCTTTCGAATCCCTAGGATATTGGAAAAAAAAGGACGCAAATTTGGCATGGATAGCTTATGTAGACAAAAAGTTATGAAGGCCTAAGTGCGAACTACCACAAGTAGCCAAAAAAGGACTCAGCACTGGGGGGAAAAAGGCCCAGCAGCTAAGGGGTTAATTGAAGCACCCTTTCATCTGCTGCAATGCGTATTGCACCTGGCAGGTATATAGAGCATTCAATTTCATTTTGGCCTGTTCGAGATTATGGTGGGCGGGGAAGGAGGGAGTTGCAGTATATTCACGAGTACACAACGGTATTCGGTCTTCAAAGGCTAGTTGACAAGAACATCTCTGAGCCTTGGCAATGACAGCGTCTCTCATGAGCTGTCCCCTTATCATTGCTTTTGCCACTGACCATAAGTTCTGCAGAGAGGAGACTGAACATTTATTGTTGGCCACGTAATTAGTGACATGGGAGCTGAGTTGTTTTTTCCCTTGTGGTCCATGTTAGCGCGAGGCGTTTAGACACCATGGTTTGCGGCCAGGGGTGGTTAAGTCCAAGTCCAGTGCTAATAGCACCGGGAAGTGGTGCGATAGTGCTGCCACCAATATCTGGTAGTCCTTGATCTGTGCGATCAGGTTATGAGTGACAAGGAAGTATTCTAGTCTAGATTGTGTACCATGGACCGGTGATACATAGGTGTACTCGCATTCAAGCGGATAGGAGAGACGCCAATGATCCACCAATCCCTGGTCCGAGCGTATGTCCCCAAAGAGGGCTCTGTCCGTATTGTTATGCACATCCAGACTGCCGTACGATTGAGCACTGCATTGCATGCCAGGTTCCAGTCGCCACCTAGAAGATATTGTGAGGCTCCAAACTCTGTTAAGAGGTGATTGAGAGAGAGGATGAAGATACGTTTGTTGCCCGTAGGAGCATATATAGATCCTCCCCAGATTGTATGTGTACCTAGTCTGAGTTTGGTAAGGACATACCGGCCTTCCATGTCATTCCATGTCTTAAGTACCTTGAATACAAGGACCAGCGGATAAGGATTGCCACTCTGCATTTTACCCAGTGCTGGGCTCACTGTTACGAGCCAACGTGATTCTCTATAGAGTACTCGACCCACCCAGTCCCTGCAGAGCTTCTCTGATTCCTGTGGGGAAAGATGCTTTTCTTGCAACAGGGCAATGTCTGCACATTTGGATTGCAGATATGACAGAACCTTATTTCTCTTGATGAAGTGTGTGAGACCATGAACGTTCCAGGAGAGAACTGTTAGCGGAAGGGGAGATCCCATGCTAGAGTCAGGCAAGGTATATAGTTGTACGCAGTAGTCACTTGCTATGTCGATGTGGCCTGGAACGACGTGTGCCAAAGGGGAGGCAGGGGATAAGTCAAAGTACAGGGGAGCGCTGGTAGGGGGTGCGGGAACCCCTGGTCGGTGTAAAGAAGAGAGCGAACCCAATCAAGAGCAGAAAAAGAGGGGGAAAGTTGGAAAGAGTGAGACATGAAAGAGATGTGAAGACTAAAAGTGAATAGGGTAGAGAGGGAAAAGGAAAGACGATTGAGATAGAGAAGAAGAACAGGAGGAATACTACTATTGTACAAGGGAGTGGACCTGGGATATTTTGGGAACCAATGTAAGCACTTCAAAGAATATAAGTGCTGTAGAACTGCAGGTCAAAACGTGCGTTGTCCGCATGCCAGGCTCGTGCATGGGGGGGGATGGGGCCTGTAACATAGACAGGATGGAACAGTCCAAGCCCCTACAGCTGGGGTGGGCCGGGGGGGAGTGTGATCAGAAGTGGGGAAAGCGGGTGGTTGGGGAGAGAGGGAGCCGAACGCCGTGGAGAATAAAGAGTAAAAAGAGTGGATGGGGCAGCCTACTTCTATTAGGAGGCCAGAGAGGATGGGGTAAGAAATGAGAACGTAAAAATGCGAAAATGGAAAAATGTGAAATGGGGAGTGCTTCCTCGAGAAGCTCCATACTTCTGGCCTAATGTGAGAATAAGGGGGTCGTCCGGTGAGATAGCTGTGGGGACAGCGGTATATTTAGAATGGAGGAATGCTCCTGACGTCAGTGTCCACCTGTCGAGGACCGTGAGCGACAGCATTGATAGGTGCGCCCACAGCGTTGACATGGAGTTCAATATCTAAACATCGGCATCAGCTATAGCATTGGCCACTCCCATTACACGCCTGCCCAGTCCCCCGTTAAAGGAGGGTGTACGCCACCAGGAGCAACAATCGGAAGAGTTATAGTAGCACTAACTGGGAAGAGGGCCGCAAGGGGCCACTCTGTATGGGAACAGCCATGTTTTTCATGAAGTGACAGAATGACTTAGGGAACTGGAAAAGTTGGGGGGGGGAGTGTTCTGTAGTCATCCAAGAGTGCATGCTTATGTAGGAACATTACACTCCATGCCCTCAGATGATGCTGAACCCAAGGAAGGCAACATAGCATAGCACCAAGTGGAGAGCCCTTAACCAACTGCAGTGGTAGAACCGTAAGGGTCCCATTCTACCACTAACAGTGCATGATCCTTGCGAGTATTATATATCCTATGAAAAACATGAGCTACGTCTACATCACAACCCTGAGAATAGGTTCACAACTGTAAAACAAACATATCAGCAGCCAAGTAGGCTGTGAGAGTCTCACTTTGTTTCTACCATAGAAACAAGAATAAGAACAACAGCAACAACACCATCTATGTCATTAGCAAAAGTGACAGGAGCCGATAGAAAGGTGCAGAGTACTTAGACATCTGACGAGTGCGCATTGTTAGCGTCCGTGCAGGGAACCTCTGCTGTTGCGATTACCTCCCAGTATACGTGACAGTCAAATAGCAGGAGGTGGCGATTTCAAGGGAGACCGGGATGTGTCTCTGTTGAGGTCTTGAGTAAGAGCGATCACAGCTTAGAAGGGCATGTTCTCTGCCTTCCTGGGATCTCTGTGGGCAATCATAAGTCCTACCCCTTTTCTGCTTTGCCGAATTGGCATCATGCCTGTCGGGGTCTGAGTGCATAGAAGGTCCTGCCGGGGAGGGAGGGTTTGACTACATGTGTGTGGAGGTATGGTCCATGGGTTGCATGGTAAGGGTATCCAAAAAGGAACTGAGGGCTGCTGGCTCAAAGAAGTCTCTAGATCTCCCATCCTGCGTGATCCACATCCATGCCGGTTTGAAGAGGCCAAATTGATATTCATGTCTCTTAGCTGTGAGCGGACTGTCAGGAATGCTCTCCCATTCTCATTGGTTTCACAGGAGAAGTCTGCGGCCATTTGGATATGAGATCCCTCCCTCCTATGTAGGCCATGTGCCCTCCCCACTGTGATAACCTGAAGTGCCTGCTCGTGGCGGAGGAAACAAGTGATGATGGGGGCCAGGCTTTCCTAAGACTGCTTTTTGGATGGGGCTGATTTTGTGGGCCCGTTGGAACTCCAGTGCAGGGGAGAAGGTAAGGCCTGTGAGCTTCGGTAGGAGATCCTAGATATACGGTCTGACGTCTGTGTCCTCCTTGTGTTCCAGCCTGCCGAAAAAACAAAACTTGTCCTTTCGGCTCCTGTCTTCCAGGTCCACACGTTTAGCCTGGAGGAGTTACAACTCTGAATCGCTCGCCTATATAGCACTGCAAGTTGGTCTTCAACTTCTGTAAGGCAGTGGTCTAGGTTTGTGACCTTATCGTGAAAGCTGGCAATTTTCGACCGGACTGAGTGAGAGACCGTGGAGAGGTCCGTGATCTTTGAGTTCATGGCTTCCAGGTGGCGGCCCACTGCTGCGATTTCCTGGAGAATGAGGTCCATGGCAGTGTCCGAATGAGCATAATTTGCGGAGGCTGTGGGACCGGAGGCCACAGGAGTTGCAGGTGAGGCCATGGGGCGAGGTTGGGAGATATCTGAGAACAGTAGTTTGCAGGTGTTTCCCTGCCTTCTTGCCAATGGGCATCACCAAGCAGGGGGAGAACCAGACTGTCTCCAGGGTTCCTCCTCGATAACGGGCAGTGGAATAACGAGTTGACGTGCCCCTTTGTGGCACCACGTAGACGTGTGGGCCCAGGGGGCGTATCCCACTCCTCAGGGTTCACCCCTGCACTCTATGGCGTGAGTCGGTTCTCCTGGAGAGGTGGTCCCCCGTATAAAGCAGTCCACTCATGTCACCCTCTGAGGATTCAGTCACTGGTTCGAAATCTGTGGCCTTATTGCAGTGATCAGCAACCGTCTTCTGGCATGGTGTGGGTTGAGGAGGAGGGTGGGGTCGAGAGTTAACCAGGATCTAGCCCCTGAAGATTATGGTAGAGGTGAGCACTCCGCGACAGGGACTGAGGAGTGAGGCTCACCAAACAGACGGGGGGCAGCCCAGGGTGTCCAATGACCCCAACTAGGTGTGTCCCCTCTTCTGGCCTTTTGGAGTCGTGGGGTTGAAGCGGGTAGGCCCTTTCCCTCAAGAAAAGCTACATCGCTGTCATCATCTAGGGCCCAGTATGCTTCACTTCAGGCCCTGTTGAGCTGGGCTGTTATCCTGTAGAGGGATTATACAGGCTACTATTCGTTCAGGTGGGGGGGCAGTCCCTGACAGTTCTTGGGCACCCCCTGCCCATGATGAATAGCGGGGCACCAGCACGTTGCTGTCACCAATACTGGACTGCGCTGCCTCTGTGACCCCCTCACCTCCGGGAGGCAGTATGCCGTGGTCTGATGCAGCAATCCAAAGGCCATAGGCTGGGGGCTCAACCGATGATCTCTCCCAGCGTTATCCCCCCGTGCTGGCTGCAGCTCCACGATCAGAAAGGGGGTGGGGGTGGAGGGGAGAAGCACTGGAAGAAACTGTGTTCCGGGGAGCCAGCAGGAGTTAATGACGGCCACATGTGGGGCCATCCCTGAGGCCTTTGACGCGTGCAGCCTTTGACAAAATTCAGCCCGCGGGTGTCCGTGGGGCGGTAGACCTGAAAACACACCGGGGCCCCAGGACCGCCCCCGGCCTCAGAGGGCATGTCGGACCAGCCCGGCCAGTCTTTAGGGTGTGCTGAGGACAGGAGAGCCCTCTTGTCGGTTCGCTGTCCCCTCAATCTACCCACTGGCACAGCCCGCCTCACGGATCACTAGCTTCAGGCGGCCATTCTCGCTACGGCCTGACCACGCTCCCTTTCTACGGCCTGACTACGGCCCCCCCTTCTCTCTGCTTCTGCGCAGCTTTTTCCCCAAGATCATGGGACCTTCATATGCTCATATGAAATAATTTTTAGCTTGTTGAAGCGTGTCCAGATATCCTTTATTCATTTGCAGTGGGATAGAATTATATAAAAAGTTTAGCTTGGGCAGGATCACCATTTTTACCAGACTGACTCTTCCTCAGGGGAAGATGTACCCACCCCTGCATTAACTTGCTGCACTCTTCTAGAACTTTTTTCAAATTCACGACTGAGATCTCTTTAATGTCCTGCACAATCTTTAGACCTAGATATCTCATTTCATATTTTATCTGCCAGTGATCACTTTTCTGTTCCAAGCCATTATCTCCATTTTCCTGGCATTAACATGATATTCAGATTTTTTACCAAACTGTTCTGCTATGCCCAGTAGTGCTGGGAGAGCTGTCGATAAGTCAGAAGTTTACACCAAAAGATCATCTGCATATAGGGCAACTTATTTCTCCCACCCATTACAGCAAAACGGGAATATTACAGAATTCTGTCTGATCTTTCTGGCAAAAGGTTTAATATACAAATTGAACTGTAGGGGATATAGGGGACAGCCTTGCCTGGTGTCTCTGGTTATTCTAAAAGCCGTAGTTAGATTCCCATTCACCAATGCCCTAGCCGAGGGAACATGATAAATTAGACCAATAGACTTGCAGAATTTCTCACCTAAGTTATGACACTTAAGGATCATGTTCAAATAACCCCGGTTAACTCTGTCAAAGGCCATCATTTCGTTCAAGGTTATAACAGCCAAAGGGGCATCATATGTAGTAGCCAAATCTATTGCCCCAATCAAATTAAAAGTTAATTCATGTAAAAATCTGTTTCTAATGAACCCTTTCTGGTCTGGATGTACCATACCACTAGTCCACTTAACCTATGCGCCATTATTTTAGCAAATTACCAATAATCACCATTTAACAATGATATTGGCCTATATGATTCACATTGTGTCAGATTCTTTCCTGGCTTCAAAATCAGTGTTATAATTGCCTCATTCTAAGAGGCTGGTAACGGCACTCCTTCCTCAAAGATCTCTGAAAACAATTTTGAAATGTCAGGTACTATAGACTCCCCTAAAGCTTTATAGAGTTCCACAGGGATGCGGTCCGGTCCTGTAATTTTCCCTCCCTTACTTCCTTTCAAAACTGCTCTTATCTCTCCCCGAGAAATAGATTTGTTCAGAGGGGCCTGCTCCTTCTGTGTAAGACTAGGCAGGGTGTCCGTCCCCAGCCAGGATCCTACCTCTTCCTCAACCACATTCATCTCTTCTGTGTAAAGCTGAGTAAAAAACATCTGAAAAGCTTTTTCTATATCCACGCTGCTGGTGAGCCTTTCCCCAGACTGATCATATACAATTTCCTTAATGCTGTTCCTCTCCTGCTCCCTCTTGGTTTTCCAGGTTAACAGTTTCCCTGCACTTTTTCCATACTCAAAATGAGCTAATCTGCTCGCTTCCCATCTCTTTGCAATTCTAGCTTGTAGTACTTCCTCAAGCTGCTGCCTCAACTGACTTACCTACTCCCCAAACTATACTTGTCTTCTCCCTCGGTACTCTTCATTAATTGACCCTCGCACTTAAGTATTTCTGCTTCTAGGAAGCTTATTCCATTCCTATACTGTTTATTCCTATGACAAGTGAGGCTCACAATCTTTCCCCTAATAACAGCCTTAAAATTGTCCCCCACCACAGTCGTAGGAGCGGACCCCATTTAACCTTAAAAAACTCCTCTGTCTCTATACGAAGTTGGGCTATAACCTCACTATCTAACAGTAACGTGCGGTCCGATCTTTAGTACTCCAGTTGCATTGTCCAATAGGTGAGCTGCTAAATAAGCTATATCTTAAACAAAATCAAAAATAGTCGATCCAGGAGGCATGACCATATTTTCTAATATTATAGGAGAACCCCTGTTTCACGCTGATTCTCTGCTTCCACAGATCACGCAGCCCGAATTCCCCCATCATCCCTTTAAGATATTGCTGTGAGTTCATGGTACCTATAGATCTGCATTTTGTTAATCTATCTAATTTATTGTCCAGGACCACATTAAAGTCACCAGCCATTATGACTGGATCAGGGAAATCCAATAGATGAGAAAAGACCATTCTGACTGGCTATCATCACAATTTGGACCATAAACGCCTACCACCGTGAGTCTTCTACTACATAGTTATAATTTGACTATAACCCACCTTCCTGATTTATACGTCACCACCTTCAACACCACTGCATTGACCTGTTGTTTGATCAGAATCGCAACCCCCTTAGTATTAAAGTTATGCTCCGTGCAATCAAAACTTTGAACCCATTTTTGGGTCTTAAACAGTTCGGTACATTTGGCTTTAGTTAAGTGAGTTTATTGCAAGATTAATATACGGGCTGGGGAGTCCCTCAGATATTGCAAAATCATACCAGTTCACCCTTTGGTAAGAGAACCGTTGACATTCCAAGACATAGGCCCTCATTGCAATCTCAGCGGTCTTTCAAAAAGACCGCCGAGGCTGCGGGAGACAGAATACCGCCAGTGCCAGTGATATTTCTAGCTCCCTATTATGACTGTTCCGCTGGGCCAGCGGAAGGTAACAGTGTTACCGTCCGCTGGCCCAGCAGAAATGTCACATCAACATTGCTGCCGGCTCGTAATAGAGCCGGTGGCAATGCTGATGTGCAGCGGGTGCAGTAGCACCGTCGCGCATTTCACTGCCCGAAATTTGCAGGGCCTGGGGGCCCCTGCACTGCCCATGCCAAGTACACGGGACCCCAGGGGCACCCCGACTCCCCCTTACCGCCAGCCTTTCCATGGCAGTGATTACCGCCGTGGCCAGACTGGCAGTCGGTGACTCATATTACCCAGGGCAGTGGTGCTTGCACCGCTGCCCTGGGGATTATGACCGCCAGGCAAAAGCCTGACGGTATAGTGGAGGGGCCAGTGGTATGGCTGTGGCTATTGCACCACGGTCATAATAGCTGGAGTAACACCTCCAGCCTGTTGGCAGTGTTACCGGCAGCTTACCGCCGGCTGCCAAGGTCATAATGAGGCCCAAAATTTGGATTAATCTATTACTGTCACTCTGGCCTCCACCGGTATTATCCATCTATTAAATTCAACAAAATATTAACTGAGGTATGTGAGGTTTTTTTCTTTTTTTTCCCACTTGCTCCCCACCCTGTGTCCCCCATCTTCCCTCACCCCACAACCCTGTCATTACACCAAATAGCCCCTCATTTATTGGCACCCCAATTTTTAATGACCTCTAGCAGCTCGTCCTTTGCCTTATGATCTCTGACATTGTACATCTTGTTGTTATCCATTACTCGAAGGGAGGCCGGAAATTTAATTTGGGCTGATGCGCCTAATTTTTTTTAATTCTTCCAGACTTCTGCCCAACTTTCAATGCTTATGTATAGTTACCCTGGACAGATCTGACCTAATCTAGAAAGAGAAGTCCTCCCCTCTAAGTGTTTTCATTTTAGTGCCTTTGTCAATATATTCTCTTTTAAAACATATGTTTGAAAGTTTAGCAAGATTCTGTGCAGCTCTTTACTGTTGGGTTTTTTCCTAAACGGATCTCTGTGAATCCTCTGGATATCATTTGCAATCTCTTCCTTACTTTCCTCCAACGAGACTGCTGTCTTGATGAGAGAAACCACATATGTTTTTAGGTCACGTCATTCCACTCCCTCCGGAACATTTCATACTCTCAAATTAGTCCTTCTAGAGTTATTTTCCAGCTGTTCTAGCTTATTCTGCAAATCCTGCTTGTTTCCTTTTAGCGATTGAAGTTCTTCTTTACTCTTCCTCAATTCCTCCTTCATAGCTCCAACTGACTCTTAAAGAGCCTGGGTTCTGATGGCCAAAAGGTCAATTTTCTTTTCCAGAGCTTCACAGGCTTCCCTCATCCCCCTTTGGTTTTGTCTCAGAGACTGCAAATTGGCTTTTGATGCCATCCGAGAGAGAAAAGATCATAGTCTCCAAGGAGATACGTATAACAGAGGTATGGTGGGCCATGCTCTTTTTCAATTCTGAGACTTCCTGAGAGGACCCCGATAACACAGTTAACACACAGACAGCTCCTACCGGGGGAACTGCCATACCACTGCTCAACTGAGTGGGAGTGTTCACACCACTGCCCCCACTTAAATCCTTGGGATTACCTCCTGGATTCACCAAGACCATGTGCGTGCCTCTCCCTTGCTTAACACCCTTCTATCTCCTTATCACCCTCCATTTCTTGTGGGATAGAGACTTTCTCATTTGGTTCTTGCTCCATTAAACTGTGGTGATAGTTTCATCACCGTCGGCAGTGCCATAAAATATGTCCCCAATGAGGGAGTAATTTTAGGTTTGGCAGTAGCACCTTTTCTTTACTAATTTTACTAATTTTACTGAGTTTACTCTCGTACACCACTTCACCTCTAGCCAGAAATGTTGTGCTTGCCCCTTATCACCTCTTATGATATGTTCCCTCTTTGAACCCACTCTTTCCACCACCTTAGGCTTAGTGAGACAGCCTACCTCTTTCTGTCATCCCTCTTCCTTTATTCCAGAAGCCTGAGCCGCTTCTCCCACCTCTTGCCACCATACATCTTCTCCATCTGCCTCTGCCGCGACCCCAGCCTTTCCAGTCACCACTGCCGCAGACTTCCTGCTTGTGCTGATAGTTCCTCTGTTCCCCTGGAGGAAAACGTGCACTGCCGCTCTGTGGTTTCTACAAGCTTTCAGGGTGGCTGGGCACCAGCTTGTGGCCCTGTTAGAGCCATTGGAGCCTCTTGTTTGGACCCCGAACCCTGTAGAGTGTGCCAGCACATCGACTCAGCACCTGGCATGGGCATCTGCTTCCACGTCTCTCCAAGATAGTTCTGATTCAACTTGTTCAGAGCCATTGTGTCCTGTGTGTAGATATTAGAAAAATGTGCTAACCAATATCCTTGAGATATTGCAACTTCAATTGACAGAGATGAAGGATCTTTAAAATAGGGATTATTAACATTTTGTCAGAAAGCACAACTATCTCTACACCTGTTTCAATTTTCTGCTTGCCAGTGCAGACTTCTACACCTGCCTACATTCTGCTGCTTCATTACTTACTCCAGGTAATCTGTTTAATGCATCCTTCAATACTTTTAATGCTTTCCTACATTTAAACCATGCTTTATGGTTCCTGGTAGTTTGCAATGAGGTACAAGTCAAACTCGCCTTAACATGTTTGTCAACCTCTAAAAAACATTCTTAATATCTCTGTCTTCAGCACTGTCATCATAGAAAGGTATACACTAGAGCAGGATTTTCCAGAACAAGATTTAAAAGTGAATCTTTTCTAATAAAACTGTTCCATTTAATTCTAATAGCATTTGAAGTAGCACTTCAATCTCATTAGGGCATGTTGCAGCACCAGTTTTTAACTTGTTTTCTGTGCAGGCATTATTAACACTTTGGACTTTATGGTCGCTACGGCCTTTTAAATTCATCCCAAAATTCATAACTAAAAGCATGAATTCATGAGTGGCTAATATAAAGTCAATAGTCGATCTGCATTCTCTGCTCATAAAGTTATAGCCATATGGGGCTTGCTGGAAAGAGACCTCATTGGCAAAAGACAAATCAACAAGTACATTTTTTCACCATACACATCCTGACCAATGTGAGATATACTCTGATTTGTGTGGTCCACATATCTGCATATTATCCTCGTGGGAGGTATTGAATTCCCCCCTCCCAAATCACCAAGTTATCCCTGCCTGGCGCAAAACGAACCAATAACATGTTAATAAGGGGAGTTCAGCTTTCTATAAAAAAAGCTTTTCTTGAAATCAACGTGGAGACATAGGTAATAAGATACCCCTTTGCTCTGCCTGCCAGAGATGCAACTGCTGAAGTGTAGAATGTAGTATAGCCAATAATACGGTAACAATCAGTGGTCCATGTTTCCTGAGGGCACAGAATCACAAACTGCTTAACAAAGACAGCCAGTCATAATTCTTGATCTTGTTCTTAATGTTGGTTATAGTTCAAACTGAAACACTTACATAATTAGGAACTAACTCGGAGGTAGTAGGAGCTAACTGGTTACTTAGAATACAAGTACCAGTGGTCTGACAAATAACCTGAAATGATGTTATTCCACACTTTTTGATGAAGTAGAGTTTAATGTATTATTACTAGTATTTTGACCATTACTAGTAGATGGTCAAAATGTTTTTGACCACTTACCTGCATAACAACCTCCAGATGATGAAGATTCAGATGATCTTGAGATGGCTATTGCATAGCTGGTCAAATACTTTACCAAACAAAAATAGTATGGCGCATAGGAATAAATTTTCTACTAGGTTGCAAAAACCTAACAAAAGTATGGACACATTCATTGCAGGTTTGAAGTATTAGCTGTCGAAAGTGAATTTGAGAATTTTAGCACACAATTAGAGACAAATTAATTACTGGATGTCATTCTAAACAATCCCTAAACAAATCAAGAGAGATTAGTAGCTTTCAAAGACCCTCTGACATTGCAAAAAGCAAAGGGTGCTCGTAGAAGATGCAAAACAGTTAGAGGTATTATCTAACACTACTATATCGAGGGTAGTAGAAAACAAAATGTCATCAGTTCAAGACAGTAAAAAAACAAAGTTTCATATCAGTTCAAGACAAAAAGAGACAGGGTTTCACAAGTGGTGGCAAATCTAATTTCCAAGTCAAATTCACACAAAAGATTTGTTGTTATAGGTGTGGATCCCCATCACAATTAACTTCATTGAAGAACTGTCCAGCTGTGCATCAACAATATGGAAACTGCAATAAGATGGAACATTTCTTTAGAGTCAATTGGAGAACAAAAAGTAGTGTGAGATGCGTGTTTAACAGGCATGAGAGGATTGAGTATGATAAGGAAAAATACACAGCGTTACAGAAAAGTAAAACAACTGTGGATCCTGATGTTGAAGCCTTAATTGGCAGTGTAAAGATTGAACTCCTAGTAGACACAGGTCCACACATTACTATTGTATTCCAAGACAAAGTCAGTTATCTGTGGAATAACAAGACACGGTTTCCCCCAGATGTATTCACAGTAGCTTTTGAAGGAAGTGGAATAACTCTTGTTAGGTATTTTGTGGCCCTCATTGGAGTTTTAGGTGAAGTCATTCAGGGAAAAATGTATGTAGCCTAAAAAGAAATGAATGTACTTGGATGGTTACACTAAGCTGAGTTCAACGTAAGCATTGAACCAGGATGGGACAGGCCTGTCTTCATTGATAGGAAAAAGGTAAATTCACTAAGGTACACTGACAACATCAAAGAGGGTTGGGAGAAGAAATTTGAGAAAGTTTTTCTAGATAATCTAGGAAAAATCACAGATTTTACCCAAACCATTAAAGTGAAGAAGAATGCAATAACTGTTAAGCATAATTTGTGTAATGTTCCTTTGAATGCCAGGAAATAAATATTTAAGATTTACATGAACAATACCTCATTTAAAAGGTTGAGGAAACTATGTGGTTATCTCCCATAGGTTTAGCAAGACAAAAAAAGACAAGATATTTAAGAATGTGTGGTGATTTAAGAAGCTTGAATGAGGCGATATGCATAGATGATTTCAAATTGCCAAGGATAGAAGATCTGATAACATAGATTCAGCGCTCTAGTTGGTTCACCAAATTGGGTGTGAAAGTGACATATCACAAAATAGAACTAGATATTCATTCTTGCCAGCTAACATTGTTTGTCACTCCTGATGGAACATTTCAGCTTTGCAGTATACCTTTAAGTGTGGTATCAACGGCAGCTATTTTTCAAAGGCTGATGTCAGAAATGTTTCAGGATAATCCTCATGTAGTTGTATTCCAGGATGATATCCTGATTTTTCCAGTAATGAAACAGAACATGATAATATTCTAGACTCGGTTTTGAGTATTTTAACAAAAGGGGTGTGACATTAAAAATGGAAAAATGTATGTTCAAAAGCAGAGAAATAGAATATTAAAGACAAATTGTATTGGAATAAGGGGTCAAACCCAAACCAACTCTAGTAAAAAGCACTGTAGCGGCTCCTGCTCCAGGGAATAAACAAGAATTGATATCTCTCCAAGGTATGTGCGAACAGTACACAAAATTGTTAAGGGATTTTGCCAAGAACTCTGAATGTTTTAGATCACTATTAAAAAAGGGATCTACATTCAATTGATCTAACGAATGTGAGGACAGTTCACCAGCATTGCAAACATTTCTGGAAGGGAGAAAAACTATTGTGATGGTAGATGCATATGAATGCAGCTTAGGAGCTGGTTTGACCAAAGTTAGGGTACACTTGAAAGCACAATAGGGTTTACTTCAAGGTCTCTACGTCAAGTGGAATGAAAATAATCAATAATTGCAAAATAACTTTCTTTCTGGTCTAAACCTTTGTCCGTCAATTGCTCCTAAGTATGTCTTGAAGGATCTCAGCCATAATTTCACCAGCTTCCTGAAGAAATGGTGCAGGAGGCAATACATTCTGCATGCTGTCAGGTTAAATAACATTTGAAATAAGAAAACAATAGCATGCAAATCACTGTAATGATGAGTTGCACTGATATTATTAAGTATGCAAATCACTGAAAATGTCACTAGTATTGTGGAGCTTACGTGTAAATATTTTCAGGGCATGCAAGTCACTGCAATAATGACTTGCACCAACCTGTTTAAGTGTGCAAATCACTGAATGGTTAAATAAACCTTCTCCAACATGGCTGATCATTTGCTTTTAAATACCTAGAAAATGCAGTTCTCTCTCTATCTAGCTTGTTTTCCCCACATCATACTTTTGTTTAAACTTTTCTAACAGAGTAATCAGAGAAGCATTAGACTGGAAAATACTTGTATTTCTGTTATTTCTGATTTCACTCAACTGTTGAACATTACAATACATCATTGCTCAATGTACACTTTCTAAGCATCAGCTGATCACAAACACACGTTGTTAGAGTGTGCGTACTCATGAGAAGGGCACATTTGAAAAAAAATGTATCAATCAATCAATCAATATTACCAGACTTAAACTTAATCATTTCTATGTTGAAATAACACATTTATGTGTCTTACCTGGGGTGATGACATGATGTACATCCATTTTCGAGATTTTCTTGCATAGAAAACAAGTGTAACTACTACAGCCAAGAGGGGTGGCCCAGTCCATCTCTTCCACACTCTGACGGGTGTAGACAAGCCTGTTCGTGGCCCAGTCTTTGGCTGTGCACGCATCCCACTCTGGGGTGCTCCTGGCAGCTTTTATGTGCCGGACCAGTGCTTTCTCAGGGCCCCCCCCTCCTTGACTCAGTGGATTATGAACTCTGAAGTCCAGCCTTCGGTGAAGCTCCAAACAATTGCATGTCCTGTGCTATGGGTGCTCCTGGCAGATTTTATTTGCCCGAACAGCAGGTCCTACATCCAAGGGCCACTTCTTCTACCATAGGTTATGGAGCTTGGAGTCCTGTAAGATTTTAGATTTTTCCCTTAGCTGCAGAGCTGAACAAGAACTATAAAGTGTGTATCAAACCTGTCTGTATCAAATGAGATTCTGACTTCAGGAGCACTTCCTTGCCCTCTGCACACCAGTTTGTGATTTAGTGTATACCCCACAGGCAGCTGAGCAGGCCTGACCACTCCCCTCACACCTGCTCAGGCTAAAATAAGGTCATTGAACATCATTTGAATATTGCGCACAGTGTCCTGGCAGGTTTTATGCACCCAACTGGCCTTTCCTCAGGGCCCCACCTCCTTGTCTCAGTGAGTTATTAGCTCTGAAGTCCAGCCTCCGATGAGGCTTCAAACAATTGTGCATCCCATGTTGTGGGTTCTCTTGGCAGGTTTTATGCCCCAGGCCAGTGTGACTTCAAGGTTGCTTCTTCTACCCAAGGCTATGAAGCTCTGAGTCGCGTAAGATTTCAGGTTTTCCCCTTGCCTGCAAGGTTGATTAGGAATGTCAAAGTGTGTATTGAACTTGTCTGTATCCAAGGAGATTCTGACTTCAGGAGCATCTCCTTGGCCTTTGCCCACCAGTCTGTGTTTTAGTGATTTGCCCACAGGCACCTGAGCAGGCCTGACCACTTCCTTCACACCCACACAGGCCCAAATAAAGTCACTATGCATCATTTGAATGCCACTCACAGTGCCCTGTACAGGTTAGTGAGGGAGTCTCTTAACCATGTACAATATTCTTGGTTGTGCAGTCATATTGACAAGAAAGTCCAGCACCATGCCAGCTCTGAAAATGTGCTTCCAGTTGCTTTGATAGTATGAAGCAACTTTCTTTTACTTTCTTAGCTGGTAAAATGGCAATTTTTAGGCCTATGTAGGGAATGCTGTTTGGTGCCCATTGCAGTGATAGTTGGACCTGTATTTTCGCCTTTGCTACCAAGTGCTGATTTAGGTTGAACATTTGGATTTTTTGTACATTAATTTTAAACCTCAAGGCCTTCCCAAAATGGCTGTGTGTCCAGATATGAGGCCTGTGGGGCGCATGGTCACTGCATGTGCTGTGTGTGCTGTATCCTGATTGGCTATGTGCTCCTAACTACATGTGGCATCTAACTTTATGGTGTGTTTGGGAATGTGCACATCCCTCTGACTATGTGGGATTTATTGGGGCTAATCAATGGGAACCATTGTGGTGTTGCTGCCCATTAGTGGGCTCTGATCTAATTTTTCCTATTTGTGCATTTTCCTTCCGGCTAAGTGTTACCTCAGCTGTGACCTGTAAGTCATTAACCTTAGGCCTAGGTCTCAAAGCCTGCCTGACCATGTACCTACATGCCGGGGTTGACAGAGAGTTAATGATGGAGGGATCTAATACTGTGATGAGACTTAATTTGTGCATACAAATGTACCACTGTGTGTATCAACAACAATCAATCCAATATTAACAGATCATTTCTGGGATGGAGCTTTCTGGCCCTGTCAGGGACAAAATCATATCATTCATATACATGCATAGTTTGTATTCTGTGCAGCAAATTGTTACCACTTTGATGATCTTATTCTGCATGATGGATTTTCACCACTTGTTCCATGTATAATGCTCATGAGAGTAGGGACACCCATATCTCATCCCCCTATGGATTTCTATTGGTGTAGTCAGCAAGCAGTTGATTCTGATAATATGCCTGTGGGTGTTTGTACCCACAGGAAATAATCAGAATCAATAATCAAACACCCATTCCCACTTTTTGCAATGTAGACCTAAGGAATTACCACTGCACACAGTTGAATGTTTTTTTAGCATCCACCACTAGGAATACTGCATACGTGTCTCTGCACATCCCATTTGTTTACAATGTGTAACATCTTTTCCGTATTGTCTGCACAACTGACCTCTGTCATAAATGCAGCCTGGTCTGGATCAACCAAAGCTGGCATGTAAGTGCCCAGGTAGCTAGCCAGGATCCCCTTCAGTAGATTCGGTTTCCACATTCAAATGCAGACAGGGCAGTTTGATGCAAACTTGTGGGGGTCTTTTCCTTGGTTTGGGCAACATGGTGATGGCCGCCGCCTGCATAGTCAGTGCCACGCTCCCCATCTCCCCTAGAGTTCTGAATAGATGTGTCAGGATGGGTGCAATTTTATGGCATAAGGTAGTGTAAAACACAGCTGTGTACCCATCCTGACTAGAGGCTTTATGTACTTTTAGTTTTGAAATGCCCATTATGACTCCAGCAATTTCAATTTGTTTGCTCAGAGTGTGTGCTTGAAACAACTCATAGAGCCTAGGAAAAGGGCCCTCTCCCAGAAAGTCTTCAATATATGTCATTACTGGCATTCTCCTGCTCTTTGCTGAGAAATGCCTGGTGTATGCCTTTTTATGTGGTCTCTGACCTATTCCCCTTGTGTTTTTATACAGGATATGGTAATTTTTTCTATTAGTGCCCAAAGTATGCAGGCTAATATTCTTCCTGCCTCATTTCCACCCTTACTGTCTGCAACAACCTCCAAGTTTCTGCCACCCCTGACCTCTAATGGCCCACCTCCAACACACTCATGTATCCTTCCAATGCCAGGTGCTTCCCAGCCCTATCCTTATGCACCCTTTATCCTGGCTTTTAATGCACCCTATAGGGTATGGATAAACAGCTCTTGTCACATATTGTCTAGATATTGCATGATGGCAGCTTGAAATGTTTGTTTGTTCTACTATTGAGCAAGTTATCCCTCAGGCTCCAGTGATTGTGTCATTTCAGTGTCTTGGGTGTGTGAAATGTATTGCACTTTTGAGCAGATCAGAGAACACCTGTTTACCTATTCATGCATGCAAAATATGCTGCAGGGTGGATGGGAGCCCAGGAAGTAATCCAGCCATGCATATGTTTTGCAGCTGCTGAGTAGTGAGTGTAGTAACTTGCCTTGGGGTGTATTGTGTGCCAAATATCAGTTAGTTCTTTTTCCTATAGTCATGTACACCCCTTGGGAGATAAAGCTTCTATCTGGCCAATTGTTTGAGTGGAATCTATTTTCCTTATTGCTCATCATTAAGTTTAAACCCCCTTCAATAATGATCTCTCTGTATTGCAAAGAATATGGGTAATTGTGTTTTGGGGAAATGCCTCTTGATTGGTGTTCAGAGCATACATTGAGGCCACAGTGAGGGTGTAATCTTCCATTCCCAATCTTGTTGCCAGTATCCTGCTGTTGACATCTGCAATTGTTGCTCTACACAACTCCCCCAGATGAGCACTACAATAAAATTACCACCCTTGCTTTCTTTTCCTCAGTTGACAAAAAGTATTGTGAGGGAACCATTTGGAATGCAACCTGTGACAACCCCTTTTTATGAGGTGGGTCTCTTTTGGGAGACAAATTTGTCATACTGAGTCTCTTAAGAAGAAAAGAGGTGCTCTTAACTTAGCATTGCGCCCTAGTACATTCAGACTCAATACTATATTATCTTCTATTAGTAGGAATCATAAAATATTATTTAATTAGGCTGGGCTGCAAGAAATTGGGTAATTGTTTGAGTGGGATGGAAGCCCTACTCAATCAACAACCACAATCCTTGCAAGAGTGAACCACAAAAGTCATTATATTAACTTATGCTTAATCCTCTGATAGCTTGCCACAAAAGCAGTCAGACTTAACTTACCGGCAAAGAGTAAAGTATTCACATAGCACGCAAACACACTAAAGTAAAAACACAACATAAAAAAAAACCTAAACCAATCAAGGAAAATAGAGCGAACGTTAGTAAGTAAAATGATACCAAAATGACAAAAATACAATGAGTAGAACCTGAATTTTCAATTTTTAGGTAAGCATAGAGCCTAAATTCACAATGTGCCACTCACTGTCATCTGCAAGACCAGGAGAAAGTCTCAAGCCCAGGTCAACCACAATGAAGCCTGGACCAGTTTCTGTAGTGCAGTAGTCTACTGCAAGGCTTACCTCTCACATAGGATAACATTGGGTTACCTTATTACATTTATTAAGTGATAACCTCCAATTGGGACTGAGGCCCTCATTAGGACTTTGGCGGTCAATTCCACTAACTGCCAAAGCCCAACCCGCCAGACGACCGCCAGTGCTGGCGGTCAGCAGACCACCATATTATGAGCGCTGGCTTCTTTCTGTCATTATTGAGGTGGAAAGCAGCCAGCAGTCGTGCTGGCAGCCAGCGCTGCAGAGGCAGGTCCTTGCCGGCACCGCCACGGCATCAGGACTCCGCCCTCCGTATTACAAGCTGTAATGCGGCTTGGTGGAGTCCTGCTGCCATGGGATGGCGGCGAGGGAAGACCGCCAGGACCCATCCCCTCCTGGATGTCTTCCTCGATGCAAGAGGTAAGTGGCCGTCTGAAAGGGGATGAGGGGTCTGTTGTGTGTTTGGGTGCATGTGTGTGTATTTGCAGAGGGGGTGCTGAATACATGCACCTCTGCTAGTTTATGTGTATGTGTGTGTATGTGCGCGTGTATGGGGGTGTCTGTATGAATGAATGCGAGGTGAGTGGGGTTGTCTGTGTTGATGAATGTGAGTGAGCGGAGGTGTCTGAGTGCATGTATGCGAATGCTGAATGGATGTGTATGTGAATGCATGCATGCATGCATGAAGGGGTGGGAGGGTGCCTTTGAGTGTGTGGATGAGGGGGATGTGTGGTGACATACATGTGAGTGTGTGCCAGCAACAGGAATGAAGATTCCTGTCACCGGGTGAGTGACCGCCAGGCTTTTCGTGGCAGGGTGACTGCCACAAAAAGCTTGGCGTGTGCAACCACGTAATCCGGATGGCAGGCTGAGGCCTGCCGCCAGGTTGGAGGAGCTCCTCAACAGCTGCAGCGGTGCAACCGCACCAGCGGGCCAGGTGGGGTTATGGAGGCTTGGTGCCTGCCACCCCCCACAACTCCTAGTGTGGCGGTCCATACCTCCGGCTCTGTGGCGGTAGGACCGCCATGGCGAAAGCTGGTGGTCTCAGGACTGCCAGTCTCGTAATGAGGGCCTGAATGTCTTGTACTAGTAGAATCTGAAAAAACTCATTATCGCCTTGTAATTCTTCTACAGACCAGGATTGGGGTCATAATCACAAAATAGTTCATTCTTGATGGATCAGCAAGCCACTCAATGTAGTACTGAGTAGTACTGAGTTTGCAATCTTTAATTTTCTTTAACAAGTCTATCCTTTAAACTAAGGCCTTTTTTAGAGGTTTTCAGAGAAGGTATATGTTTAGAAAGGGGTGTATTAACATGACAGAACAACATCTTAGGTCTGTGTGTGCCTTTACTGCCTGAGGAGCTTGACATTTGTGGGTCGTGCATTCTGTCACGGTTTCGGGTGGGTCTGTCAGGACCTTGAGGTCACAGAATATCTCCCTGTGGAGGTAGTGTACCAAAGCAGAAGGGCAGCTAAAGGCATACACTGAGAATGAACAGTTATAATAAGGCAAAGAAACATGATAGTGAAGGCAGAGCAACCTTAGTGTGAACAAACAGGGAACAAATCAGTAAGGGACAACCACACTTGAGTTACCACTAAGGTTGTACACGGGTAAGGATCAGAACTTCCCACAGCAACAGGGAATATCAATGCCTCTGTGCAGACTACTCTTACAGATAGTCACCTCGCAAGCCCCATAGAAAGGAGGCAGCTGAAGTGATTCTGTCTCTGTACTCTTAGGGCACAAACAAGGATTGTACTTACATACACGAGACAAGCCCTTGTGGGTCCAGCTGGAAAAACAGTGGCAATTCCTGGAAAACAACAATAGCACACTGTTACTGTTAGGCACTTAAGACTGCAAACAATACTAGGCAAAGGATGGGGCAGGAATTGCCTCCTGGAAACCAGGAGCCAACCCTAATACAATGGAAAAAACACTTATACACAGGTGAGGACTCATAGTACACTTTCCAGACACAATAACCCAAGAGGAAACAGAAGCAGAAGGAACACATTAGGAATCAAAGCAGAAACAAGAACAGGCTAAGGCTGAAGCAAAGCAGGAACAGGGCTGGAAAAACAGAGAGCAGGGTCTGACTGAAGCAAGCGGGAACATGACTGGGAAACAGAGAGCAGACTCTGGCTGGAACAAGCTGGAACAGGACTGGGAGAAAGGCTCTGAATGAAGCAAAGCAGGAACAGGGCTGGAACACAGGGAGCTGTAGCAAGCAGAAACAGGACTGGGAAACAGAGAGCAGGTTCGGGCTGGAGCAAGGCAGGAACAGGAATGGAATACAATCCAAAAAGAGGTCTGGTTCACAAAGTAAATGAACTCGAATGTATGATGAGGAGCTTCAGGAAATGGCAGCTCATAAGCAGTCCCAGGCAGCAGCAAGCCCAAGGCAGAGTCACATGGCTGGGCTGCACAAGAGTGATCACAATGTCCAACACATGGGAACAGTACCCCCAGGACAACCCCAACAGAACCAGTGCCAGCCAGGGGGCCCCATGTTAATGGTCCTCAGTGGCAGGCAACAGTCAAGCACGTATACTGATGTAGGATTGGCTCCATCTACGTGTAGTGACCCTATGGTGTTTGTGGTGGTGATGCTGGCGGTTGGGGTGGGCGTCTATGTGCCCAAAATAGTGATACCATGCTGGATTCCATGGTGTTTCACTATACAAATGTGCCTATCATCACTTTAATGCCTGGTCTGAATAGGCATTAAAATTTGAGGCTAATCAGCCTTAGCATCATTTTTGGGTCCACTTCCTTGATGTGTGTCATTTTAGCGTCGGGAGGTAAATATGGCGCTGGGGGGGGCTAGTGTCATTTTTTCAAAGGGAATGCCCACTTTGCATATCATTGTTGCAATACGATGCAAGATGGGTAGGCACTCTTAAAAAGTGACGCTAACTCAGATATTTTGACGCTAGATGGGTCGAGTCAAAATATACATGTGGAGTTAAGTTAGCGCCACTTTTGATTTAAAAAAAAATAACGCTAATGCAGATCAAACTTTCCATAAATATAGGCCTAAGAGTGTAGCATTGTAATGTTTTTTGTCGAATGTGTTACGAGCCAGACTTAACATTGCAAAATTAGACATTCTTCCCTACACTGTTCAGGATGTCCCGTCATGTGTTGCATGTGCCTTTTTGGGCCCTAGTAAAATGAAATAATGGTTCAGTTTGCCAACTGAAAGAATATTACATGTCCAAATGGATGTCCTTGGTATTCTCTAATAAACATTCAGTTTCGCACTAAAGCACATGATCATGATTCCTATAACTTTTAAAGAAGAAATGTGCTATGCAAATTAGGTGTCTCCGCAGACAAAGACGAAGGAAACATTACGATGCATATATCTGGGAAGGGGTAGGCATCACTGCCCCATATTTGCACTGACCTACGATTGCAAAATCTCCATGTGCACTTAATGACAGTTGTAAACAAAAACAACTATTTTACAAGACCTTCAGTGCGAAGGTTCTTTTTCAAACCAGTCGATAGAAAAATATATATTTTTGTTCTGGTTAGTCAACGCAAATGTTGGTACAAAAATGCATGGCACTGATGAATATGTATGTACCGTGGTAGCAGTTTAGCTGTTTCTGTACAGATGCACCAGAAATAAAGAAAAATTACAGCCCCCCACTATTCCCCGAAACACAATTTAATTATTTATAAAAAAAACAAGTCCTGTGAACTAAAGGGTCTTAAAACGACTTTTGTTTGAGGATGTTTATGGCCGTCTCAAACTCATATTATTGATGGTAATGTTCAAAGGTTTATACACAAAGACTAAGGCCCATATTTATACTTGGTCTGCGCTGAATTAACGTCATTTTTTTAACGCTAATTCAGAGTAAACCTAACTGCATATTTCTAAGTTGGCGCTAGACACATCTAGCGCCAAAGATATGGACTTAACGTTGTTTTCTGGACGTTAACACCTACCTTGTGTCAATAAGATGCAAGGTAGGTGTTCCCATCAAGAAAAGGACGAAATAGCCTTTGCGCCATATTTATCCCCCGTGCTAAAATTCAGCACGGGGGGATGGGGGCCTTAAGCCATTATTTAACTCCTGGGTATGGGCAGGAGTAAGGGGACCTGTAGGCATATTTCCATGGTCAGAGACCATGGAAATTGCCCACTGGTGCCCTTCCCTGGCCCCAGGGACACCCCCACCCACACCAGGAGGACACCTAAGGATGGGGGACCAATCCCAGCTAAGTCCCGATAAGTATATATATATTTTTATGGCTCCTGTCTTTTCTAAGACAGGAGCCATGTCCATAGTGGGGTGTGCCAGAAAATGGTGCTTTACTGCTGGGAGGCAATTTTAATGCCTCTGAACAGTTTAGTGACATAATTCAGTGCACAAGCTCCCATTTCCCCTATATAGTGAATCCTAGTTCGTTTTAATGGGATAACAGGAGTTAGCTTAGCCTCTGCCTTGCAGCCTCATGCCCCGTCACCGAGTGACTTTTAACCTACTTAGCTTGCTCTGTCTTAGCCCATTTAATTATTTAATTCTTCTAAGATGGCTGCCTTGTTTATAGTTAGGCCACTTGTTATGCTTTGCATTAACAGTGCCACTGCGCTAAGGCGTCAAGATCAAGCAACAAAGACAAACAGTAGGTGTTCACACTTCGGGATTTTTCCTCTCTGTACTTTCGAGGGATTGTTTATATTAATTGCTGTCCTAAGCATGTCTGTTATCTATTGTTTGGGACCACACCTACGTCAGCGGTCCTGATAGATCTGTATAAATACATCGCACTTTAGACAGATAATCAGAGGGATTCTGACCAGAGGGCATCGCCACCATCGCTGATACCGATGCTGCAGTCGTCTAGACGCTGACCCAGTCTTCGTGTCCCTGCGGAGAATGAGATAGAGACCTCATTCCAAGGTAACAAGGGTTGGGGGCTCCTCTAATGACATGGCATTGGCAGATTAGGTTTAGCAAACCCAGCTCTCCTTTAGGTAGGAGGTTAGGCCTCTCACATTAGGGTATTAGGGCATATTACATCGCAAATGTATTTTCTATACATTGCAAGATGGTAGGGGTCTTTGTAATAATGACTCTCGTCTTCGCAATTCTGTTTCTTGCATTATTCATTATCCTGATCATTGCAGCCCATGCAACTTATCGCAAATTGCAGTTGTGTTAAATAAAAACTATTGAAACTCTACTGCATCTTTGTCATTGCCTGTGTTTGTATGAGACATGATATATCTGTGAGAAAGGGGTAATCTCAGTTACCCACGAAACTCCCTGAGATGTCGTATTCTCGAGTCCATGCATACAGGCTGGCACAAATCACCTTTTACTGTTGTGTCTCTGGTGAGGTGCTGCTAGTGAGCCGGTGAGGTTGAGACAACAGTTGTGACTTGTTGTAGGATTGGCATAGTCACCTACAAGCAAAAGTACTGTCATCCTTTAACCAGCATTCTTGTCTAAACCGAGTCCAAACTAAGACATGGCATCACCAACGATGGTATTTAGGCACTAATTTACTGATACCCCGACTATCACTGTCTCACAGACAACAGGTACCCTAAGTACCATTATATGGAGACGTCCGTGGTGTTTGGTAAAGTCCTCCTCAGCTGAAAAGGTATCACCTAATTAAGCTATAGGTTGTTCGAGCTCAAACTCATAAAAAGACTAATACTCCCCATTTTGGTGTTCCGTTTTTTCTAAACAAAAATGGCTGCTGCCATATACATTCCTGAAAATGCTAGACATGCACTAACACAACATTAATTAACGCATGGCCTTACAGATGAGGGTGGGGATGTTACTCTTATAATAGAAGCTAATGAAGCATACCAAACAGAAACATTTTACTGTTGGGTCACCTTTCCTGAGGTAGACCAAAGAACACATACATTCCACACATATGAAATTGCAAACGTACCTTTACGGTACTGAGCATAACAATATCATGAAATATCGCTCACATACCAAGAGCATCAGAACTGGTATGGAGAAGCCCTTCCACATGTATTACAAAGAGTGAGGCTAGGTCCCTTAGGTAATGACGGACCAACATGGCTAATGTTTGCCACATACACACCTCGCCCAGGCATACAAAATATGCAGAGCTGCGAGATTTATATAATGAATTAGTGACATTATATAGACGATTAGTTCAGTTCGTAATGTGAACATTGAACACAACACCAGCGCGTCCAGCACCGCCAGCACCTGGTGATTACCAATTGGCTACTGGGATTATTCCACAAACAGTGCATACTATCATGGGTAAAGTTCCCACGGAACGGGAAAAAATACCGTTCTGGATTGCCCAGAAAACTAATCAGCTAGAAGCTGTGTTTCCCCTTACGGGACCACAGGAAAAGCATAGACTCCTCACTATGTGCTTGCTCTTTGGGATGGTTCCCTCTGTGGATGACTGCACCACATGGGGTACAGTCTTCACTGCGATATACACTACCACACATGGTACCCCGACACTTGCCTATTTACCGGAAGTGTTAAAACAAATACAAAACGAGCACAAGGCTGCACCGGCCTTGGATTTGGGGATGAAATTAACTTTAACGCGGTTTCCTCAATAATACGCGATAGGCCAGCGTCTCTGGGAAACTCCACACCAGGAACAAGAGAGACAGCTACTGAAAATTATTTCCGATACCTATACTAATATAGGGCGGGATAGTTTGGGAGCCAAGCCAATAAATTGGAGTTACAAGGTACCACCCAAAAGGAAGGTACTAAGCAGGCACAAGAGAGCCCTAGGAAGCACTGGGACAAACAAAAAGATTTTAAAGATAGAAGAAATAAGAGAGCTGATTCTCCACACCCGGAGAACTCCGAAAGGAGATACAATCTCAGAAATAGGGAGAATATTAAAACTTCTGACAGATATACTGATTTACGTCCCTCTCGTTCCTTTCAGGACGCACCGGATAGACGTAGCGAGAGAGGGGGCCATCAAGATCGACGTCCTGAATACGTGAAAGAAAAGAAAGACTCGCAGCAGTCTACCATTAAAAAAGAAGAAAAGACTCCTCAGCAAAAGCCACAGTTTAAAAAGAAAAGGTGGCAGCACTGACAGGAAAAATTGCCAGTATATTTGAGAACACTGTTGAGGAACAAGACATGGGCAGTGACTCTGTTAGACAGCTCAGCAGAGGTAACAATATGTTGCCAGAGTCTAAAAGATCATCTGGATGCAACAGCAACTAGCGATTTAATGGCAACTGAAACAGTGGACGGCCGTGTTCTCCCCCGACAGGGTTTATGATTTAAAAATTCAGATAGAGGGAGACGTGGAGCGCACCATTAGTGTGATATTTTGGGATGAACTTACTAGTGATATCCTACTAGCCGAAGGAGATTGGCCACCTGAACACGTCTGTAAGCTCCTGCATGGGGAAAATGTCATTTTGCCTTCTTTCTCCGATCTTATTCCGGAAGCACAAAAAGAAGCCTATGCTGCTGAATGGGCTTTAGCGCAGGCACCTGCGCTATATCGCATTCATGTAGGTTCGGACAAGGAGTCTCCTTGCCATGTTATTCCTGTTAGGTCTACACCACAACCGCAGCCACAATATCCTATCAAACATGAAGCGAAAGCTCCGGTGAGGGAAATCCTCACCCTGCTTGAGTACCAGGGAGTAACTGAGCCCTGTACATCTGCAATGAATAATTCGTTATTCACTGTTGCAAAGCTGGACCATTCATATAGAATAGTAATTGATTATAGACATTTAAATAGTCATACACGCACATATGCTATACAAAATTCACACTGCACAGCACAAATAAACAATATAGTGCATAAAAAATATAAAACAACATTAGACATATCTAATGTTTTTTTCTGCCAGAATTTAGTACATGAAAGTCGGGACCTGAGTGCATTCTCATTTGGCTCTCAGAAACGCTTTTGTCGTTTACCTCAAGGCTATAAAATAGCCCAGGGCTATTTTCAGCCCGTGTAACATCAATATTACATGATATTAATTCTGAGGCATTATCCTACGTGGATGACATATATCTGACTGACGACAACCTCGACATTCATCTTGCGATGGTCGATCGGATCATTTTGGGATTTGCAGACCTCGGTTACAAATTCAACTTTAAGAAAAGCAAGATCGCCTTTCTCAGTGTATTATTCCTGGGATATGAGCTATGAAACGAGGGAAAGAGCCTAGCCCCACACTTTCTGGAGAAATGTGCTTAACTGCACCCTCCTAACACACTTAACAAACTCCAGTCATTAATCGGTTTCTTTAATTTTGGAAGAACGTACATTCCAGATTATGCACAATGTATCAAGCCACTTTATGACTTGGTTCAGCCCAATTGTTCCAGCAGACACTGGTCGGTTGAACACACACGCATCCTTAAGGAGATGCAACAGGACATGCTGGAAGCTAAACACTTGCACACACGTGACAATAAAACAAATTTGGTCATCAGAATAATTGCTGGTGCCATTGGTTTTACTTATGTCACCTTCAACAAGGGTGACACAGTACCTATAGCATGTAAATCACATTTATACTCCAATGCAGAACAGCGTTTTGCACCTACAGAAAAGATTCTGACAGCAGTTCTGATGGCCGTCATAAAAGAGAGGCCACTTGCCCAGGGAAAACGTATTATTGTTGTCTCCCCGGTGCTGGCCTTAGAGGCTGTCACCAAAGCAAGCATTCCTAACACTAAAGCATTACATCCACATTGGATTCAATGGGCAACGTCTCTGACCGCCACTGATGTTGATTACATTTTTGATCCAAAACTTCAGACACAAGTTTCTCCAGTACGAACAAGAGTACCCCGCTCCTCTAAATATCTAGCCACTAGACAGATACCATACTGTCATATACACTGATGGTTCAGCACAACCGGCTGTAGGTACTAAACATCAATACGCAGCATCTTGCGCAGCCGTGAGTGGAGTGATGGAAGATGGAGTCTTCCACCCTCACAATACCTACATACAGACCGTAGGGGACTGCACAGCCCAGTTGGCTGAACTTAAAGCTCTAATACTAGCGCTCAAACATACCGAGCCAGGAAGCCTGACTTTAATAGTCTGTGACTCATACTACTGCGTTCAGTCATACAACGATTATCTTAATCATTGGAAGCTGAACAGGTTTATAGATTGTAAAAGGAACACCATTCAACACAAAATATTGTGGGGGAGGGTGGCTGATCTTAAGGACACGCTACTGTGTGTCCATGTAGTACATACACTGGGCCGCCAACGTGCAGGAGTACACGTTACTGGTAATGCATTGGCTGATGAAGCGGCCAAGGCAGCAGTAGCTACGGCTTCTGTGGCTGCACTGACTCGTTCACAGATGAGATTGGATAATGAAACATTGACTGCCGTGAAAGCTTCGGCTGCAGGCAAGCCCCTTCTGAAGGGATACCCTACGAACTATACTTACCATATCAGTGAGCAGAATGTTGCCTATGCAACAATTCCTGGGGTTGGAGATCGAGTGATCCCCAATGAAGACCAGAGATTGGATCTAGTAAAAGCAGCGCATGAGCGTGTCGCTTCTGCACATGCTGGTATATCGGCCACGATAACACTCTTACAGAAACGCTTTTGGTGGCCTGGTCTATGCAGATGAACAAAAAGTATGTCCTTTGCTGTGACATTTGCCAGCAGATAAAGGGCTCTAATATTAAACGCCCACCTCAGACATCCCTCTTAGTGTCCAATTGGCCACTACAGTGTGTGTACCTGGGCCATTGTGGTCCCTTACAGCCTGATGGTGCATACAAATACATTCTAGTCGCTGTAGATTCTTGTTCTAGATTCCTGTGGGTATGGCCACAGCAGTCAGCTGACGCTCGGACTGTTATAAAAGACTTGCTGATATTTATCGGTACGTATGCGGTTGCAGCATTCTATTTGGACCAGGGCCCTGCATTTGCCTCTAAGGCATTCAGGGACACCATGGGGACGATAGGTGTTGAACTCCATTACTCCTCACCATACCATCCCGAGGGAAATTCGGTTGTGGAGAGGCGGAATCGTGATCTAAAGCAGTCCTTAACAGCTCGAGTATTAGGTTCAGGCCGCAGTTGGTTACATCACATATATGGGGTCCAGAGAGCACTGAATAATCTGCCAAGACGGTCCTTGGGGGGATGCACTCCATATGAGGTTCTCTTTGGAATACCTATTTATGTCCCAGATCTTGATGCCCCTGGTATGGTGGCAGCAGAAACACTGTTTAGTTTAACATAAATGAACGTCTCACTGTTTTACACGAGCTTCAGCAATTTCGTGATGATAAATCATCTGCAAGTACTGCCACCTTAGGAATAAGGGATTTAGCGAAAACTTCGACTGACTGGATTCCTAAAATTGGGGATCTGGTTCATGAGAAGATCATTGTGAAGAAGGAATTCGGTCCATCATACAGAGCACCTGTACCAGTCTTGGGAATCCAAGGTACCAGGACTGTCATCTTACCACCGCTGTCCGGCTCTAGAACGAACAGATACATTTCCATCAATGACATCAAATTACACCATGTGGCCGATCCTTTACAGTAGACCAACAGGTCCCTTGGGTGGTTTCCGATCCCATCTCACTACCCTACAGGACATACATCTACATAGTAGGATGAACAACGTTACAACGTACTATGCAACAATGTCCAGCACTTTTCCAGATACCTCCTCGACCATGGGGAGGGCAGAAAATGAACTCTTGCTAGTTCCTGTCACCACTTCAGTGACCACTCTGTCCAAGATTTGTCTGTTTTTCACGCAAACACATCACAGACTAATAACACTGTCTACCAAGAGCCTCCACGTGAAGTGGACCAAAGTACGAGTAGTGCACCGGCTCCCGTGTTTGCAGAGACTGCCTCTGGCTATTTCATTGCCATTAATGACTTTTCTTCAGACTCATCCACTACTGTGATTGACAATGTTTCAAAAAGGAGTAAGCTGTATCAATGGCTTAGAAATAACTATTTGATATACCCATGGAACTATTTATGGTTCTGTTTGACATTTTTTGCATTATTTTTATGGATTGGGTTTGTGACTGTTTCCTTTTGCTCATAAATGGTCACTATATTCCTGATCGCTCCTCTGTTGAGCCTGTTGATGATGTTTTAACTCCATATCATTCCTCACATAAGGTCCGAAGAGACTTGTCCCCTGTAAATGTTACAGCAATACCAATTTCTGATGGGATTGTGTGGGACAAAGTTCCATTTGAAATATACGGGCCTACAGAAATTATTCAAATACCATACGTGTTCAAAATTTCTATGACAGATGTCATTACACCTGATGTTGTCTCTGATGATTGGGATGTCCAAACAGTTGATTCCATGCTAACTGAAATGAAGGACTGTTCCGCCTTTGAAAGTGATGATGTATATGAACATACAATGAATTATGGGGAAATGTTCTGCTATAACAATTGGGGACATTACTACCTACACGGTGCCACTATATACAGGCCAGTATTAAACTACACACAGTGGGAACACTGTTCTACACCACGGTGGGGAGCCCAAAATACTATAGTGATAAATTTACATATTTTTCTGGGTATTACACACAAAAAGCAGAGTCGTATTATTTTAAAATACCTCCAGCACAAATTAGGAAAATTTTGCTAACTGACACAAAACTGATTTATTCAGATCCCTTTGTTTCCCTGCTCGCAGTTGAAGGTTACGAATACTGGCAGAGCACTATTGACTTGAAAAGTGTATGGGGAACACAGGATTGGCAGATACAGGGTAGGGAAGCTTTATTTCGGGCATGCCTGATTCCTGTGCAAATTATTTTCTTAAATTACACTATTCAGCAGACATCCTGTCTGGGATTAGCAAAAATTAAAGACATGAACACACCCAGTATCCCCACTCTGGCAAGGTTTTAAGATTGGCAACATTTCCTTAATATCACTGGGGAAAAGCTAGATGCAATGGTGAAGGCTGGTGCCTATAATTCTTCACTTTCCAGTCCCAGCGGGTGGTTAATATGGCCCACTGACACTAATGAGTGTCAAGCGAATTTTTGAACTCTTCAGGGGTTTTTTCAATTAACAGGCCAGACCCTCGCTTTGTATCAGGTCAACATACAGGTATAGTTACGACATACAGTGTGGGTAAGCTGTGCCAGCAATGGGTACAGACCAACACTTTAGCCGTAGTTAAGAAACACCTGAACACTCTTTCTGAAGATGTAGACTTGCAGGATTTTCTGCTGGGTCCTAGAAAAAAGTGCTCACAATTGTTTCTATATGCTATGTACAATGAAATTTGGAACCTTTCACAGATTGAGGCTGCTGCGCGTTTAAGGCAATTGGATAAGGAAAATTTAGAAAAGGCATTAGCGGTTGTCGACAACGGCATGAATACTCTGTCCAACAGGATTTATTCACTATCAAATATATAGTGTCACCTGCTATTGATATCACTCAGACAGACTTGTCCCGGTTATATCATGGGCAAACACAGCTACGTTCCATCATGCAGCTGGGTTGGACTTTACAGACATTGAAAAATGGCGCGTTCCATGGAAGTATATTAACGGGAGTGAATTCTTCACTGCTTTTAATTTTTCCAGAGAACAACAGAAAATGGCTAAAAGGGAGGCTAGTTTCACCATGCTTCACGTAGAAAAATTAAATAGGTTGCCCTTCACGGCAGCAGAGAGTCCTTCAACTATTTGGCTCTTACATGGCATAATTAATTTACCCATTTCGACCTTTCGTTTCTCAAGCTGCCTGAAACATCTTGCAGTGGGAAGGTACGAGCAACTAGGAGATAGCTATATTAAGGAAGAGTGGGAGCTGCACTTTGATTATAAGTGTCTGAATGGCGAAAAAGAGGTCTTTCTTAGCGGAAGTGAATGTGAGACTGCTGTTAGTCATTCCATGATATGTAAGCAGGTGTCACTTCACGGTCTTTGGAATGCGGAGGTTGCAAATTTGGCCTGTTTACTGAAGGGTACTCCCGTCCCTTTGATTCGCCCGGTATTTCATGTACTTTCCAATGGAAGTTATGTGGTACTGAACGATCAAAGTTGTTGCGGAATGCGACTAGGAATTGCCTATGCAATCTCGGTCTAGAAGGTCCTTACGTGTTGTGGACATGGTTTGTTCCCCCCCACACGAGAGATAAAAGTATCGGACATGTGGCCCCACATACATACTATAATGTGAACTATGACAAGCTGAGCAGGCTAAAGGCGCTATTGTTTCAAAAACAGGTCACCTTGACATCCGCAAAGGACGTATGGTCTCCAGATTGCGAGATCATCAGCCGAGATACAATCCCTATTAAATACCAACTTCCCCAAGCACTTTGGAGAAGTGGTATCCAGAATAGTCAATGCTTTAAGCACTACTGGGATTGTTCATTTCTTTAAGGCTGTCGGGTCTGGTTTCGTGTCCATCTTCCAGACTGTCTTCCGAGTCATCCCGTCAGCCATCCACTCGCTCTTCTCAAGCGTGTTTTTCTTGGCTTTCCAATTATTTTGGCTTTGATTGGCGGACTACTACTGCTATTTCTTCTGATTCGCAGTGGTTGTTTCTTCCAGCTACACAGAGCAATGGGATCTTCGGTGCACCTTTGCTGGTGGAACTGGAGCACGACTGGTCGTTGTCATTTCGGCCCCTTCTCTGGTGCGTACAACCAGTCTTCGGCTGCATATGGTGCCTCTTTGAACATCTGCCTATGGTCTGTCTTGCTGTTGCACCAACATCTCCTGTGGACCACGAACTGCTAATGTCCCCGATGAGGGTTCATACACGGTCATGCCCCTTGAGACTGAGCTTGCTCCACAAGGCCACCTATGAGCCTTCCGTTTTGAGATCTACCATGGACGAGGGCACTGCAACAAATGATGTTACACCAGAAAGTACTGCTCACTACTGCTCTGTGGATCCGTTTGTCCGCCCAGCACTCGATTTAACATCAGATGATGTTTACTAATTTTTTAGGTCATTGGTTGGTGACTTCGATGACACTCTTCAAGATCATGCGTACAGCAAATAATTTGATGAATTGACTTGCCATTCCCGATTAAAAATCATGCATTTACATTGACTTGCTTTTGTACACTGTGCTTGTCATTGTTGACATTAACGTCTCTGTATGTATTTTACCGGAACTGTTTTCATTACCTTTTTAACACATTTTAAGCCGGTTTTTATGCTTTTAGCTTTTTAGTTCAGAGCAATTTTAGCGTTTGGGTTCCTGTTCCTTCGTCATACCTGTTACGGCAATGGGGAGGGTGTAGTGAATCCTAGTTTGTTTTAATGGGATAACAGGAGTTAGCTTAGCCCCTGGCTTGCAGACTCGTGCCCCCGTCACCTAGTGACTTTTAACCTACTTAGCTTGCTCTGTCTTAGCCCATTTAATTATTTAATTTTTCTAAGATGGCTGCCTTGTTTATAGTTAGGCCATTTGTTCTGCTTAGCATTATCAGTGCCACCGCGCTAAAGCATCAAGATCAAGCAACAAAGACAAACAAACAGTAGGTGTTCACATTTCGGGATTTTCCCTCTCTATACTTTCGAGGGATTGTTTATATTAATTGCCGTCCCAAGCATGTCTGTTATCTATTGTTTGGGAACACACCTACGTCAGGGGTCCTGGTAGATCTGTGTAAATACATCGCACTTTAGACAGATAATCAGAGGGATTCTGACCAGAGGGCATCGCCACCATTGCTGATACCGATGCTGCAGTCGTCTTGACGCTGACCCAGTCTTCGTGTCCCTGCGGAGTCTGAGATTGAGACCTCATTCCAAGGTAACAAGGGTTGAGGGCTCCTCTCATGGACATGGCAGTGGCAGATTAGGTTTAGCAAACCCAGCTCTCCTTTAGGTAGGAGGTTAGGCCTCTCACTTTAGGGTATTAGGGCATATTACATCGCGTATGTCTTTTCTATGCATTGCAAGATGGTGGGGGTCTTTGTAATAATGACTCTCGTCTTCGCAATTCTGCTTCTTGCATTATTCATTATCCTGATCATTGCAGCCCATGCAACTTATCGCAAATTGCAGTTGTGTTAAATAAAAACTATTGAAACTCTACTGCATGTTTGTCATTGCCTGTGTTTGTATGAGACATGATATATCTGTGAGAAAGGGGTAATCTCCGTTTAACCACGACACTTCCTGAGATGTCTTATTCTCGAGTCCATGCGTACAGGCTGCCACAAATCACCTTTTACTAATGTGTTTCTGGTGAGGTGCTGATAGTGAGCCGGTGAGGTTGGGACACCGGTTGCGACTTGTTGTAGGATAGGCATAGTCGCCTACAAGCAAAAGTACTGTCATCCTTTAACCAGCAGTCTTGCCTAAAGCAAGAGACCAAACTACGACACCTATGCCTCCCCAGCCCTGTTAGCGTCCTTTCCAAGGACGCTGACAGGGCAGTAGCGCTGGCTAGTGCCATTCCATAAATTTGGTGCCAGGACAGCATCTTGGAATGCCGCTCGCTGGCACTATACTTTTTCACGCAAAACCGAGCTAATGCAGTTTTGCGTGAAAAAGTATAAATCTGCCACTTAGTGGGGGGAAAACAGGCGAACTAGAAGAAGGTATTCTGTGATTGGTGTGGTGCTCGGCCTTTGTTCAGTTTTTCTAAAAGTATCTCATATGGCAAAAAGATTCCTTCATGCTCGCCACCCAGCTAACAGTGCTACTGTTAACTGGCTCCTTTGAGGACTCTTTCTTGAGGAATGTGCCAGTTAACATTAGACATGTTTGTACTTCTTCCTTGCTTCTCCAGATGCTAACGGTTATGGCAACGTAGAGGAAATGTAGGAGTCAGTGGTACAGCCTCCATCCAATAGCCTGACTGTCGCCCAGAGGAAGCAGTGCTCTTACTTTTCACTGACTGGCTTCATCATGAGCCAATATCTTTCTTTCTAGCTGAGGGGATGATCAGAGAATTACCTACTCTTCAGCCAGCGGCGAACTCAATGTGGAAGCTGGAAGAGAAGCGTACCTTACTTTTGCTCCATCAATGTCTATTAGGGAGTTGGACAATGAGCATTTTGATATCTGACACTGCACCATTTGCAATCCTTGTAATGACCCAGTTTACAGCTGCACTCAGTTTAAATCAGTGCTGAATATCATTTGTGATAAGAATTGTGTGTCTGTTTCCTTTGCGCATTTAATCACAATAATCTTACTTTTATCAGGTATGGACCTAGAAATGTCAGGAGATTTTGCTAGTGGGGATTTTCATGACTGGTCAGATGATCAAGAAAATGAAGATGAAATGGTGAATGATGAAGAAGAAATAGAAGGGGATGACGATGAAGAAGAAGGAGACGATGATGCTGAAGATGATGATGAAGGATATATTTGATATTTGATAAGTGCAATTAATTATACCTTTCTAATATGTGCAAGGTAACATCTTATAGAACTACTTTGCTCCCTACACTACCAAGATCAAAGAGACAATGTGTATATTTTGTATAATGATATCAGATATAACAGATGAAGTCATAGACTTTCCTTGTTTAAATAAAAATCATGTTTGTGCTTTCAAGCTTTTATATGCCTTTTGAGAAGAAGAATATGAATTGGGAGACTAGCGCTAAGTAAGCGCTGATATGTGCTACTAATACGTGCAAAACCTGCATACAGACAACCAAACTTTTGATCAACCTTCATTAAAACAACAAGGTGGAACACTACCATTGTTTGCAAATTATTGTGCCCCCTTCTTAGTGAATTCGATGTGAAGAAATAAAGGTGCAGTAGCTGTGCCCCTAGGTCTGATGCGTCATTTTTCTAATGCATGACCTCTCTTCCAGAGGGTACTGTAAAAAGAGAAGTCGTACCTCATCAGACTGTAGTTAACAGGGACAGTATGCACCCGACACATGCTATGATGAAAAAGAAAGAGACAGTAACACAAGATCGCCGGATCTTTTTGTATTTCCAATGATGTTATTCCACTTCTAAAATGACGCTCGAACTTCAGGATGTGTTTATAATGAAGTTAAAAATGGATCAATACGGAAAGTTTCGTTGTCCTGTTACTCGATTTTTTTTAGTTGGAGTTTAAATTCATTTCAGTTTTATTGACAACTCAACCAGCATGTATTTATCAATAGTATCAATTTACTAATAAACTACACCAGAAAGAGTGTGATGGCAATTAGGTAAAAATACCCCAAGCACTCAAATCAGCAATGCTCACATTAAACAAAACCAATTTGTTATGCTTTCCTTTACTTTTTAATAGTTTGATTGTATGTGTCAGCTATGAAACAAACGTTATCATTAGGTATTTGGTCTAATAAAACGATGGAGGTTTTAGCATGTAATCTGGCATAGCATAATGGCAATAGCTAAGCATACATGGTTATCAGATGAATGCTGTTCTTGGTACTATTGCTGAAACTTATATGATTCTTTTAAGTTTTTCTACACCTGCAGTTTCATTAGTGGGATATAGCAACACAGTCATCAATCAATAATGAAGGATAAATGAATTATTAAACATATTTTGAAACATATGAGTTGTTTGTAGATCTCGAGACAAGATCATGTTGATGCAAATTGGACCCAATTACAATTGACACCTACATACAAAATCGATAATCCCTGTGCACCAGTTTATGAGCGGGTGTCCGATTTCGCTAACGGGCCGCTAGAATTTCTGATCCTCACATGCAGACTCATTGGCGGGAACCCAGCTATATTTTCATTTGATTTTAATCTGCGTTGAATACTACGTTTAATATTTGTTTTATGTAATATTAACAAGTATTACAGTTTTTTTTTACTGTTTATGTATAGTTTACGAAATAAAGACTCTTGTATCCAAAAGTCATTTGTAGTGCATTCTCTTTTTAAAGGGTTAGAAAAGTAAAACTCTGTAAATATTACTTATGTTTAGAATACCAGATGCAATTTTTCTCTATGCATTCTACTCACTGACACACCAACTTCAGCTAATTTATTTTCACTGTTTTAGTATAGCATGAATGCTCCTCACCAAACTTGGATAATGTTCTCCCGTTGCATGCATCTTATTTGTTTTAAATTCAATGGCAATTAAATGAGACATTTTAAGACGAAACTTCATTCCATTTGAATCTGAAAAGTTGGTTAATTGATGCGTTTTCAAAACGTGTTAACCTTTTTGTACTATGCTCGGATGCTATTTGTATCTGGAAAACAATAACCTCTCACCGTATATTCAAGGTGCAATTCCCAAAGCTGATGCAACGAATGGCAAACAAAAGAAAATGAAGAACTATTACAGCATATTTGATCAGTTCTTTGTAATGGGTTTGTATGCACTGCAGATTATTGTGTACCGCCGATGGTGCTAGGCAAATAAACACTCTATCGTGCGGAGCTATATATACACTGCATTTAACATATAAACAGCTCCGCGTATTTCTTCTTTTATTGTTTGCATTCTGGCACTTCAATCATTGTTTATCCAATAATAATTGCAGGAATGCTTGTACCGGACGGTCATTTAAAATATACGGCTGGATAATCTACTGACGTCTAACTCAAGAGAACTGGCGATCCCTGAACTGGCATGCAATGCACAAACTATTGGGCATGTTTTTCAAAAACTCTATCAGAGAAAAACATCCACGAAGGGTGAAAACGTGTACCTTTGTTATAAAAAAGGAGGATATGCCATTATATTAAGCCCCTGTCAAGGGTGAAATGAGTTGGTCAGCCCCACTTAGGAAAGTCTAATTCGTTCCAATTATCCAGATTTTCAGATCATTGTGATTTAGCTGTATGGTGTGTTCAAAGCCAATAGTTTAGATTTGCTCGTAGAAGGAACCTCCCAAGGGCATCCATTGGATTAGATGGTTACTATTGCACTGGCAGTCATATGCAGCCTCAGATAACCATTTGATTTGATTTGGCAAAGGGATTAGACCTGACGGGGATCAAGTGTGAAAGGTTAGCCAGTTTGATGGACTTATCTAAGTTAAGCCTAACTGCTCATGACAGATGGTAAGGCAACTCAAGGGTAAAGAGAGCAAACAAGGACAAAGGGGCATATTTATACTCTGTTTGCGCCGGAATTGCGTCATTTTTAATGACGCAATTCCGACGCAAAACTAACTCCATATTTATACTTTGGCGTTAGACGCGTCTAGCGCCAAAGTCCATGGAGTTTGCGTCATTTTTTAGCGTGGACACCTACTTTGCGTTAATGATATGCAAGGTAGGCGTTCCCGTCTAAAAAATTGACTCCGAGGCATGTGCGCCGTATTGACACTCCCGGGCAAAATTCACGCCCGGGAGTGGGCGGGTCAAAAAAAATGACGTCCAGCCGCTTTTGCGCCGTTTTTTAGCACCTGGACAAGGCAGGCGTTAAGGGACCTGTGGGCTCGGAAGGAGCCCAGAGGTGCCCTCCCATGCCCCCAGGGACACCCCCTGTCACCCTTGCCCACCCCAGGAGGACACCCAAGGCTGGAGGGACCCATCCCAGGGACATTAAGGTAAGTTCAGGTAAGTATTTTGTTTTATTTTTTTTGTGGCGTAGGGGGGCCTGATTTGTGCCCCCCTACATGCCACTATGCCCAATGGCCATGCCCAGGGGACAGAAGTCCCCTGGGCATGGCCATTGGGCAAGGGGGCATGACTCCTGTCTTTGCTAAGACAGGAGTCATTTCAATGGGGGTTGGGAGTCGAAAAAAATGGCGCAAATCGGGTTGAGGTGAAAAATTTGCCTCAGCCTGACTTGCCCCATTTTTTGGCGCCCAAGCTCCATATCCCCCTACGCCGGCGCTGCCTGGTGTACGTCATTTTTTTTCACGCACACCAGGCAGCGCCGGCGGCTAACGCCGGCTAATGTCATTGATTAAATACGGCGCCCGCATGGCGCTTCAGAATGGCGTTAGCCGGCGCTAATTTTTTTGACGCAAAACTGCGTTAGCGCAGTTTTGCGTCAAAATATGGCCCAAAGTCTGTCTTTTATCAGCTGCAGAGCCCCAAGCTCTGGCTCCAAATGTAGCAATAGGTACAATAGGCATTGGGCCTATAGATTTTCAAGAGTGATTCAATTGACTTACATCCTGGGTGGAAGTTATGCTAAATAAGGTCTTATAAATTGATCAAAATGTATGCACCTTTCTGAGTTACAGGGAAACAGCAAAGAGCAGATGTCGAAAACTATCCCCAAAAAGGGAAACAGGGGGATACTGTAGAGAGCTATATTATTGATGGAAACTGGGCACAACCTAGACGTTTTCAAACCACAGGGTATAGTAAAAGGATTAGACAGATTTGTGCTGAGACCAAGAAACAAGGCAAAGACACAGCCTTGCCGCACTCCTCTCTCCAAAGTCATTGCTCCCATATCTAATTTTTGCAGTGAGATTAGGCTGTAAAACGTCAGGAAGTCGACAATGGGTGGATCAACTCCCAGCCAGTCAAACTTCTTCAGAGCTTTGATCAAAAGCACTAGGTAAATCCATAAAGGCCAAGCACGTTGGGCGGCATTTCGCTGACAACTGGGAAGTCACTGACAATAAAAGAGTGGAATTTAGAAGGACAGAGAGCAAATAGAAAACTCAAATGACAAGACCTTAATTGAGCCACTTGACCTCTGCAGATGAATAGCCCTCAGTAACAAATTACTAACGAGCAACGGGGTCTTAAAGATCACAATAATGCATTCACCATAAAATCATTTCTTAGAAGGGCCAATCCATGCACCCTTCTGACCATCCGTATCTGCTCATAATTGCTTATATTGAAATGCAAATATTTGTACAGTCAGTGAGTCACCTTCCTAAGCCAAGGAGTTGTCTCACTTACTGTTGTTCCAGAGACATTAGCTAATATGAGTACATATGGGCAAGTGTCTGGGCGTAGGCTCATAATTGGCAACTAATGGTTATAGCTGAGTCGCAATTTATGCTGGACTGGAGGGTAATGTGGAATAAGGGTATTTCCCCATGTGCAAGCATCTTTCAGTGGTACATGGGGGCCACTGAGCTCTGCGAATTGTCAGCTCATACTGTTCTCAATATAGGACATAATACATTAAACCTGGAAAACTCAAAAGGTAAATCCAAAAAAAGTTATTGTGTCATCCTGGGGAAGTAGTGTGTTTGGAGAGCAACTATGAGGCAAAATAGATGGTGAAAGTAAGGGAACAGTAAAAAGAGGACTAGTACTTAGTGCACTGCAGTAGCGGTTTAAGCAACTCCTTGAGAATGAGGCTAAACTTATCACACATGATCTCAATGGTGTAATAAGTAACATGAGTAAGATTGGATGTCAGTACATCAATGGATAGAGCAGTATGCATATCAATTGAATGTGCTGCAGGATGTTGCACCATTCCTTTTTTGAGGGCTTTTTGCTGCTGGTTCGGCTAATGCATGGAACTGACATCAGCAACATTGATACCCTGTATATAAGATGCTGAATTGAGGAACCCAGAGCCATGTTAATATCAAAGCCTGTATGGCATAGTGGAACGGCAAAGCAGATGGGAGAGTAAATGCTGTCACATGATAGATGACGTCCTGGAAGTTCGATTTCCTTTGAGATGACCCCCACAGCACACTCTAGAAATCCTTCAATTAAAGTTCAGTTAGCTGCAAATCTAGTGCTCCTGGCAGTCTTCCACTTACACATTTTGAGTGAAATATGAAAATAATGTGGTCCAGCCTCATCTGGGCTCTGACAGGTGCAGGTGTGACTGCACTTGACACAGTCTTCACCTGGGACACACCCTGGCTTGTCACTTCATGAATCCCTGCGTGTGACATGTGCTGTGGGGTAAACAGCCAGGCTATATAGTGCGTGGCTTTTCCTGCAGGGTCAGTGGCATTCTGGAGCTGGTACTGCAGTGTCCCCAGTACAGTGGTCACTGTAGACTAGAACCTAGGTGCAATTTGGAGCAATGGATGGATACAAGAAGTAGATTGTCCTAATCTGTAGGGAAGTTCAAAAAGTTTTCTAAGTCCCAATCTGAAAAGGGAATTTGTCATTTTATTGAAGAAAACTCTTCTCATGTGAGGCACATCTGTTATTTAGTCTGATGCAATGAAACAGCCAGCCAGCTGCAATTCTACATCAGTCCCCTTGAAGCTCCTTCGTGGTTGGCCTTAAACTGTGCCTAAGTGCCAGTCAAGTGCAACCATATGATCATGGTTGGTGCTTAATGCTTTTTGGTATTATTTTCATTTAAACATAAAAAATGACTATCCTTACTGTATTTTTTTTTGTTTTGGTGTCTTTATGTTCATTAACATAGTCTCCATTTGTATAAATCGGAATGTGATTTTCAGTCTGTTGTTTTTTGATTTTTTTAAAACTATTTTGCTATTTCTGAATACTGAAACCTTTTCCCAGCTGAACAAGAATAGTGACAATATTACTTATGGCGAACTATCATACACCTCAGTTTAATATTCTGCTTTCTCACACTATATCATATACTATGGCCTTAAATGAGATTTATATACTACAATCAGGGATCACCTATTTTCTACATGTTTTAGGAGTCAGAGCACATACACTATACACTGGACCACAGTTCCCCAAGGTATGGAACATAATAGCCAACAAAAACATTCAACAAAAAATGGGGGTGGGCATGCAGAAAGGGGCTGTTTCTTACACAGGCCCTCACTAGCTAAAAAGGTAATAGGAACCAGCCATTTCCTCGGACATTCTCAATTATTCTAAGCATAAAGGATTTGGGAAGACCCTCTCCATTTGGTGGGGGTCAGGTCCAACCTCACATTCTCCTGCCAAGCCCCCCACCCATGGGGAGTTGAACCACCTCAACAGTTTTGGGCTTACTCTCATGTTCCGCCTTTGACAACACTGCCACTCTGTCAAACCAATCTCCACCCACTAACCTAGTTCACTGGAAACCCTTTTTATCTTCAAAACCCACCTGGGATAGAGCTATCCCTGGCCTTTCCACAGAAGCTTCAAAGCAACTGAACTGTCCGTCAGGCTTTGGTTCCGCATTTGAGGGCCATCTCATGACCAAAAGGCAAGAAATCAACAGACACAAATGGCAGCTGTCAGTGTCAGGAAGCAGGCCCTTTACCATTAACTTACAGATGGATGTTCCAATGTGGTGCCTCACTTCCAGCCTTTGGATTGACAAGGAGCCCGCCCGCTTGCTTCTGTGGTTCCTATGGCCTTTTAGGCTTTCCAGAATGAAGAGCTACAAAGTCTGGTAGCAGACACTCTTCTTCCACTCACTTAGCCATCTCAAGGTCTGTACCCCAAGGTTGATCATGTACCTGGCAGTTCAGGACTTCTACAATGGGCACCCAGTCATCTTTGACCCACTGTGTCTGTTTTATGTAGAAGTCTATCCGGTACAGGTCTCCTGTCTCCTATCACATTGAAATATCAGTTAGCACCTCCAGGATGAAACTGACCTCAAGGGGTGAGTCTTGGCATTCTCTCCTATTAAAGTAGATAACCACTGGCCCTCTGGTCCTCTCAATATGAGTGACATACTCCTCCTACCCCATACTCTTATCTTGGGCCTCTGTACTAGTTGGTACTCATAAACATTTGTTTTTTGAGTGCACCCAGGGCTGCCATCACTCCTGGCTTTTTTCTCAGCACTGGGAGCTCAATGCCTAGGGGCATGTCAGGACTGCCAGTTACCCTTCTCTGGGCATGTACCCCTCCCATTCTAGGTATACTAAGTGCACAGGGTGAACAGATTCCTACCCACAGACATTCCTTACCTTGTAAACCGATCCTGAATGATACTGTTCTGAGGAAACCAGACTTTCCAACAACTTGGTGTGTCTGGCACAGGTACCTGGTAGAGCAGGGATAAGGATGCCATTCACTGTGAGCATGTGGAAGCACTTGCTAAAGTATCACCAGCACACTTTCCTGGTCCACTTCCCAACTAAGGGCTACTAGTGTCTTCTCTGAATAATTCTCCCCCCCAAAACTATTCTTGCTATCCCGGTGATATACTTACTTGTGATAAACTTCTTCTGTGGCATGAGGAATCTCACTTACCGGGCCCTGGCTGCAGGCAATTAAAACACTCACCCCTCTGGAAGGGTTTACATCCCTCTGGGTTCACACTTCTTTTCTTTTAGGGAGTGGATTGGGATGCGTTACCTGGGGTCATAAGGAGTCGTTTATTGAATATTGCTGCTCACCTACTTTCCCTGTTGTGGGCTTTCCAACTTCTTGAGATCACCCACTGGGAACATTTGGGCACCATTTTGTGTACCAACACATCAAATGAATTTCCATACTTCCTGGATTCAGTCATTTTGGAGCTACTACATGCCGTTGTAACTCTGAAGAACGGTTGCTCATGGTGTGCTCTGTCATAATCAAAGTGTATTGCCCATTGTAAGTAGATACTTCACTATTGCTGCCACCATCTTCATTGGACATCAGTCATAGTCAGGCACTCTTCTCTTCTAAAGCTAGTCTCTTCTAAGCAAATATAGGTGGTCATTCTGACCCTGGCGGTCTTTGACCGCCAGGGCGGAGGACCGCGGGAGCACCGCCGACAGGCCGGCGGTGCTCCAATGGGGATTCCGACCGCGGCGGTAAAGCCGCGGTCGGACCGGCACCACTGGCGGGCTCCCGCCAGTGTACCGCCGCCCCGTAGAATCCTCCACGGGGATTCTGACCCCCCCTACCGCCATCCAGATCCCGGCGGTCCGACCGCCGGGATCCGGATGGCAGTAGGGGGGGTCGCGGGGCCCCTGGGGGCCCCTGCAGTGCCCATGCCACTGGCATGGGCATTGCAGGGGCCCCCGTAAGAGGGCCCCTACATGTATTTCACTGTCTGCCGCGCAGACAGTGAAATACGCGACGGGTGCAACTGCACCCGTCGCACAGCTTCCACTCCGCCGGCTCGATTCCGAGCCGGCTTCATCGTGGAAGCCTCTTTCCCGCTGGGCTGGCGGGCGGTCTGAAGGCGACCGCCCGCCAGCCCAGCGGGAAAGTCAGAATTACGGAACGGTAATCTGACGGCGGGACTTTGGCGGGCGGCCTCCGCCGCCCGCCAAGGTCAGAATGAGGGCCATAATCTTCTTCTACTCCAGGGCATGGAAAACCTACTTGGCCTTATAAGCTCTCTGACTGTTTTCCATGGGACTCCATCAAGCAGTATGCAAGCTGTGAGGATCCCAGGTTATGGGTGCCTTCACTTTCACCCCTGAAGGTGCACAGAATATGCTTCTTTGAGACAGAACATTACTTGTTATCCTCTTTGCTCTGAGGTGACCTGTATTTGGAGAACCTCTTTCCAGTCCATCCAGGCTTTCTCTTTGTCTGCCTTCCTGGCATTGAAGCTCTTCTCCAGCTTGCTTACTTTGCTCATAGCCTTCTTCATCACCACGGTAAGACTGGCCAGGTTAGCAGGGATCCACCTCCACACCCTCACAGCGTTAAGAGCAGAAGCTGGTGTCATAAATAAATAAAAAATACCAAAAATGCTCCAATAACAGACCAGTCAATTAAAATCAAAAATCAGCTTTTGCTATCAGTTAAGTATAGGGATTCTTTACTTGTACAAATTATAATACATAGGCAACCCAGTCCCAGGAAGGCAGAACAAAGCATTTCCTCTGAGAGCAGGGTGTTACTCCCTTTGGAAATAGGCGTTACAGGCTGAGGGGAAAGGTAGCCTCCCCCGGCCTCTGGAAATGCCTTGAAGGGAACAGATGGTGCCCTCCTTGCATAAACCAGTCTACACTGGTTCAGTGACCCCTTCTCCCCTGCTCTGATGGGAAACTGGACAAAGGAAAGGGGAGTGACCACTCCCCTGTCCATCACCACCCGAGGGGTGGTGCCCAGAGCTCCTCCAGTGTGTCCCAGACATCAGCCAACTTGTTTGCAAGGTGTCGGGGCACTCTGGAGGCCTCCAACTGGCTCCACTGTATTTTGGCTAATTTCTTGGTCTCCTTCAGTGGAACCCACAAAGTCTGGGTACCTCTAGAATCCCTAGGATGTTGGGAAAAAAAGACGCAAATTTGGCGTGGGTAGCTTATGTGGACAAAATGTTATGAGGGCCTAAGTGAGAACTATTCCAAATAGGCATAAAAGGCCTGGCACAGGAGGGGGAAAAGGCCTGGCAGCGGAGGGGTTAACAATTGAAAACTCAAGAGTGTACAATAATAATATGTAAAAAGAAGTGATTCCTTCGGTGAACAAAGGGACTTGTGTGCATCTGGATAGGAATGCCAAACACGTTGAGACACATCTTGTAGGAACACCTTCCAGGAAAAAAATACAATTATTTTGAGATTGTGCTGGCACATCCCAACCCACGACCTTCTCTTGATGAAAGTGCATATTTTAAGTCCCGCGAAAGAGAAGAGGCTCATGCACCGCAATGCAGCATATTTGTATTTTACCATCCTCACGGGAAAGGGACACAGCAAGGAACTGCTTCTTTGTTTTTCATTTTAAATGCATGTCGCCAAGTGCACTGCCCCGTAAGGTCATGCCATATACTTTCATTATTTTTCCAGTCATGTTGGAGATGTCTGCAGGGCAGCGCTACATATAACTAGTAAATCCCTTTGAAAATTCATGCCGAGGCGTGTAATGCAGATTTAGCAATCTATAAACAGCTCTCCCATTCTGTCCTTGTGCCATAAACATAGCAGTACATGTATATAATAGGGATAATTGATGGCAATCCTAACTCACTCTTTAAATAACTTAACACGATTGGAGATCCTTTGCTGCATCTTCTAGAGCTTAGCAAGTCATTGGAAACGTGTTCTTGTTTCACCTATTGGCTTTAAGTAACTTTATTTTCGTAAGGAAAACATATGATTTCCAGGAGCCAGTCAGGCTCTTCCTTGAAACTGACAATGTGTTTTATTTTTCTAGGTGCTTTTGAAGTTGCCTGAACAGAAAGGAATTTGAAATTCCTAATGAAACCCAGTTAAAACGTTTGCAAGTAAACTATTACCTTCATGGGAGGGTTTTGATTGGAAAGTTGCCTAGTACTTAATTGTTTGTATGAAAAAACACTAAAATACCTTTACCATTAATTTATTTGTTGTCACGATTTATATATGATTCAGGCCCGACAGAACGGAGCAAGATGTGATAGACCAAAATAAAGTATTTGCATATTTATTTTACAGTTTTGCCAGCTTCCTTACTGTTTCCATGAAGGAGAAGTATATGTAAAATAATTGGATGCATTGCAGATAAAAGGCAGTGCCCAAACGATGCAGTATGAGCCTTGGTTGTAAATCAGGGCAATACACAGTCTAATGTCACGGAAGTTGTTACAGTATGTATTAGAAATCCTACATTCATCTTTAAAGTCTAAATAATGAGGCCTTACATGTTGGCACGAAAGATGAAGGTCCATTGAAAGACATTTGACTTCCAGCTGAGCAAAATCCCTGTAGCTCAACAATTACCCAAGGGTGTTTCACTGTCTGCAGAATTACGTCAGTGGGTCATCAAATCAATGGCCATTTTTGCATCTGTTCCCTTAATGGTGTTTTGTCTGTTGCCTTCGCATGTGGTGGCCTAATTATTAGATGGTGCTCTGGGTGGTGCCAGGGGACTAGCAGTTGCTGAGTTTGCCTGGGGTTCAAACTGTAATTTGCTCAGAATATTATGCACTATCACTGCTTCTGTAGGTAGGGGGTGAGATGGTTTGCATGTGTGTTTGAGTGTGGATGAGGTGGGTTGGTGAGAACCTGGGGGCTTATTTACAAGCCCCTGTGCACCACTGGAGAGTCACTTTTGTGACACTCCTGCGGTGCACACTACAGCAACATATCTACAAGGCCATGTAAAGCCACCCTGCATGGCTTTTTATGTCATTGCAGATATGAAATGAAGAAAAGTAATGCAATGTAAGTCGTTGTGTTGCCTCAAACTACAATAGGGAAATCAGGAGTCATTTTCCTCACAGGAGGACAACATATTGACTCAGCACCTTCAGTAGTGTAAATGGGATGCAACATTAGCCTGTATATAACACCCCCTCAAATACATAGTTAAAGTATATGTGAGAAGACTTATTATTACTTGGAGTCAATAGTAATCCACTGTAAGTAATAGGTCACTATTATTGATAGATAAAGTAAAGGTTTTAATAATTTAAATATGAGCTCCTTACCTAGTAGCTATGGCATAGTGCAGACAGGCTTAACTTAAGAAAATGTGTAAACCATTTTGCAGTACCGAAACAGTAAAGAGATGAAACCACAACACGATAAAAAATCCCACTCATATTTAAAGAAATTAAGAATAATTTATTGAACAAAACAACAACAAATGACATAGGAGAAAATGGAGATATACATTTCTTCTTCAATATTTAGACCAGTAGGCTGTTCCAGGCGAGGTCAAAGATGGAACACTGCCACGTAGGATTTACATATGGCTAGTTCCTTCCTGAGGTGACATGGCGGACAAAAAATGATGGACTGGCATGCAGTCCTGCATAATTAATCATTGCTAAAAGCATCCCAGTCTTTATTTTTGTTTTTCTCTATGAAATATTGGTGAGTGTGCCCCGCCAAGGTTCCTGCACTCACTGTGGCATGGACACAAGTGCACCCTACAAACAAGGCCCGAGAGACTAAAACTAGTCTGAGGTTGCTTGTGTTCCTGTTTAGAGTGAAACAGAGCTAGCAGTTGAGGCTGAACTGTATTGTTTCTATCAGACTGAATAATCACCTGTAGCGAAGATTAATATAGGCATTCTACTCATCACTTTCTTGTTGACATGGTTGAGGCATGTTCCTGTCCCTTACAATTCTGGATGAAAAAAAGCAGAGCAGTAACACCCATGTCTTCCAATGTGTGTACTTAACAGCAGTGGAAAAGGACTTGGATTTGAGATATTGATGAAATTGCTTTGGGCTTAAGTGTCCTAGTCAATCTAATTTAACAGATGATTTAGTCATCCTGATTAAATACTTTCCTGAATAACTCTTGATGCTGAGGGACCACATTGTGTGGGGATGGGAGTGTTGTGTAGCCATTTAAGCTATAGTTTCATACACAATATTTTAACAAACTAGGCCTGTCGCTATAAGTTTGATCCTAGATATATTTTATTTTAGCTTTGTTATATCATTTTAACATTAGCCACATTTGCAGACTTGTTTTATTTTCTCTATCCAGCTGTTCTTCGGCTAGGTCAGCACTGCGTTCTTAAACAAGACATTTCTTTCATTCTGTGGCTTTCTCAAGGCTGCAGTAAGATAGGTTGCCGGCAAAAGTGGTACGATTTGCCTACAATGTTCACAGAAACATACACATTGTTACGTGGGGATCCTTTCTAGGAACATCAGCTGTTTTATTATGAAAACACTACTTTGACCCATGTTCGTTAGAGGGAAATTCCCACCAGGTGACCGCAACTATATGCTGATTGCTGATTGCTTCGCTGCTGCTGCTTATGTAGACTACAGGCCTCTTGCTTAGGTATGAGGGATGATGTCTTCCTAGGTGGAACCTGAAGGGCAGAATTAGTACTTAACATGCTGTGCTCTAGCATAGCCTAGGTAGGAACTATCCTTATAAATTCTAGTGACAATATGGTAGAGTTATTTTTGTGTTTTACTCTCCTCATCACAATTTTAATCTTATTGTGCGTCATCATCCTAGTTATTGCAATGCATGCTTTATTATCTAAGATGCAGTTACTTGAATAAAACTTTATTGAACTATACTCTGCCTTTGATTGTCCTTGCATATGAGAGACTAATGTAACTGAGAGAAACGGATGAGATCTGAGTGACCACGATTCCCCTGAGGAGTCATTTATGTCATGCGCCCGGTTGCCCCAATCATCCCTGCTCTTGGGTGGAGATGAGGTACTGCTAGTTAGCCGAAACAAACCCAGATTACGCCGACAGGTGTCATATGGTGCGGGATCAGACTCAGTCCCCCGCAGTACATGTGATTATGATGCTCGAATCCAGTAGTCTCATTAGGACAATGAGAATCTACATGACGGGAGGGGTGTTTGTTTAATTGCTTAGTTAGCAGACGGATGTCATATGCCAAAAGACATCTTCTACCCCACTCCTTAACCTTACTGTTCACCCTACTCAGTTAAAAGGAGGGGAATTGCTATGTTTCTGCTGGTGGATCTTCAACCAGCTTTCCCATTGGAAACCCTTCACTTGATATAATCAGCATCTGGCCTCCAAATGATACTCATCTGGAGTTTAACTAAGAGCAGGGCAACTGTGCCTGGATTTCCCTGCCGGGGGTTGGCAAGCAATACTCTGTGAACCTGGGCAAGGAAAACCAACAATGGCCCTGACATGCTTTTTGTCTAAAATAACTTCTGCTTTGGGTTAATGTGTCAAAAAGTGAATAAGAATGGCGGGCAGGGCAACAAAAACACAGCACCTACTCTGTATTCTCTTATGCCTTCGAACATCTGTAGCACTGGCAGAAGCGATGAAGGCATAAAGATCCCCATCAGGCAAGTACCAATCTCTAGCTATAGTGGGTGTATCTCTGATGGCATATGCTGAACAAGTGGGCTGTCGGGCTTCCTGCCACACCATTACTAAGAACCTTAGTTTCTCTAAAACATGTCACCCACTGTTCATTTGGCTAGCCTAATTGTAGGAAATGACATTGAGCTCGTTTTTGTCACCCCAGTTGGGCAAGGGGATGAGGAGGGAGGACTGGTGAGAGGCCTAACAATCATGGAGGATCTCAGAGTAGAATGAGAATGAACAAATTGTGGAGATACCAGTAAAGGAGGAGGATTTACCTAAATCAACAGCTTGACTGCTGCGGTCCAGGGCTATGGGCAGTTTGTCCTCTCACAATCTGTCAGAGCTAGATGCTCAGAGATTCGCATACGAGGCAGCAAAGAGAAATGGTAGCAGCTGCCTTTGAGGAGTTGAACCTGGTAGTAGAAGAAAAAATGGCAGCTGCAGCCCTGATAAATGACTAGAAACAAGCAACAGCAACCCCTACACTTGAGGATCAGAATTCCAAGTTTCCTGGTAAAACATTAATAAGATAGGAAATGTACACGCAGTAGATGGAGAATAGCTTAGCTGTAATTACAGCCATGGAGGACAATAGCTTACAGGGTCCGGTCTGAACCATGCTGTGCAGCCACCATGCTGTGCAGCCACCAGATGACAAGCAGTTCACTTCTAGGCCAGAAAGGCAAAGCCCTATAGTGAGTTAGTAATGTTGAAGACCCATAATTCTGATTCCCTTTGTCAGTTGCTTTCATTTCCCTTCTCCCTTTAGTTGTATTGTGCTTCTGCCATGCTGTGCTTTCCCACATCTCAGAGCACCCAGTCTAGGTCTTCTACCAACCATACTGTAGAAATTAGTGTAACTTTCTTTCTCTAATACTTCATCCCTTCCCCTTTTCAAAACAGATGATTCCTGCTTTCCAGGTGTGTGATACAGGGAGTCAGACCACCTATAAGCAGAGAAGGTGGGATTAACGTATCTATCCTCAAAGCAACGTACAAGGGTCATGACACAGAAGGTTATGTTGGATTATGAGAAGAGCCAGCACAAAATGTATTTGAGGTCCAGGAGAGCATTATAGTTCTATGAGGATAATGCCATCACCAGTGAGGAATGGGGATGGTTATTCATGTTATTGTCTTGCAAACATATACGGTTTCATTATGAGTTTGGCAGACTTTAGGCAAGACTGCCACGGTGGCGGCTGTCAAAAGACCACCATGTTGGCGGTAACTTAAGAGTCACACAGCGAGGTCTGCCATAATCCAGCCAAATTTCCAAACCCGGCAGGACGGTGGAGGGTGGGAAAGAGGCGGTCCGACCACCAGCACCACCTGCCCACCAAAAAAACTGATAATATTACGATCCACAAATCGCAATATTGTTTTTTCCATGGCAGAAAACCAATGGTGGTGTGAACCACAGAGATCGGCGGTAACATCAATAAGACAACACAATGGATAGTTTGAAAACCCTACACCTGACACACATCCCCACAACCGACAGACCTACACACTGCATTATAAAACACACCCCTTCACATCCTACAATCCTTTGCAGCAAACACAGCCAGATAGAAGTCACTAAAACATGTATTACAAAGCATACAATAGGCACCCCTATACATTTCACCTAGCAGTCATCGCACACCTGCACAACACACGCAACACACAAATTAGTACCTCACACAATAAACACCATCCATCACCCACTCACATAACAGCACCCACACCTCATCGCAGATTTATTTTCCTTTCCATTTCTTCTTCCTCACGGTCTTGTCCACCACTACCATGTCCCCACAAAAACATTCATGTTTCATCCATGTTTCATTGATGATTAGTTAAGGGTCATGGTGGAAGAAATCATCAGAGTAGAACCACACCTATTTGGAGCACAAGCACAGCAGACATCAATCGCCAGGAAAATGGAGTTATGGCAAGGGATAGTCGACAGGGTCAATTCTGAAGGCAGCCATCCACCCACATGGGAGGATATCAGGTAGAGGAAGAACAATCTTATGGGGAAGGTACTTTCTATGGCTTCCAGGAACAAGCTGGCGGTCTTCTAGACTGGCGGTAGGCTCCTCCCCCAACTTTCACGTCATGGGAGGAGAAGACCTTGGATATCCTGCATCAGGAAGGCCTTAGAGGAATACCAGTGAGAGTGGAGTCTGGTAAGTCAGTACACCATTAATGTCACCAAACTGTATTGTCTTGCATGCTCATTGATCACCTTTGCCCACCTCAACAACCAATGTGTCCAAATGTTCAAATACCCCTCTCTGGCATGCCTCATGTGAACTAAACTCTACCTGGGGCACACTGTCTGTGTCTGTATATGGCATGGGTAGTACAGGGACTGACAGCACTACAACTCCCAGCAGGGACAGTGTTCTACAATTAAAATAACCTTGCATGTGAAACTAACAATCAAATCAACACATCTGAATGCTCCACTATTGTACAGTCTATGGCAATGACATCAATGCTATGGCCTGCTACCAGTGCTATTAGAAGCAACACACAGCTACAGCTATGTTCCCTACAAAACTGGCCCTTGAAATGACCATCCAAACAATGTCATGTACTCACTTGGTAGGAAAAACTATATAGAGAGCTCAATGTACTTGCAGTGCACCCATACAGAGGCTAAATGGTAACTCCCAACTGTTGGCCAGCTCTGTTACCATAGTACATTATACAGCTGTTAGTTGATCAATTATGCTATACACCTTACTAGGAGATAACTTTACATTGCCATGTCTTACTCGGACAAGATCTGTGTCAATGAACAGTCATCTAACAACTAAGATACTCCAAGATCTTGGAACATTGTGCATGCAATTGAAATCTCTGTGTCCCACCTAGCTCTAACCCAGATTTGGAAGCAGGTAACATTGTCATATCAGGGGATCTTGTAAATACCATGTATGCATGTCACATAGCATGTCCAACGGGCAAACTTTGAAATCATTTGTTGCATTACTTTCAACAAGTATGTGTTCCACTTCTCCTAAAGGTAACCTTGCCATTGTCACCATAGAGAGGACACCAGAGACTGCCACTACCCCTCTGGATAAAGGCCACAGTGAGGAACACACCCCTGGATGTGTGGACATTGAGGATGAAGCTGGCTCATCTGGGACACCTGGTCAGTCAACAACTGTGAGCCTCACCCTGCCCACATTTACTTCCCCCAGTCCTGTTGCAACAACATCACAGGAAACTATTCGCTCCCAAACCTGCGTCCCAAGGGCAGTGTCTTCCATCTTGTGCCCTCAGTACAGGTACCCGAGTCTCCTGGTTTGAACCCAGACAATGATGGACCTGCCACCAGTGGGAGTGGGCACACTGTGCTAGGGGCACAGGCACCTAGGGGTAGGGTGCGTCGGAGGGTTAGTGTGGGCCAGAGGATAGAGCCTGCTGGGTAAACAAGTGGCCACAATACTATCTGCCAAGTCTTGGGAGCTTATCAAAAATCACAAAACGTGATGGACTAGGTACTTTCTATGATGGGGGAGATCAGACAGCTGCAGAGGGATAAGCACCAGGAAGTCATGCAGAAGTGGCAGGCCCAAAATGCTCACTTGACTACCATTGCAGGGGTGCTGAGGGACATGAATACCATCCTGAGTAGGTTTTGGACCCAACATCTTGCCTCTTCCACTAACATTGGAAATTCAACTCATCTACATCTGTGGCAGCTAATGGAATGGAGGCCCTGCCAGGGAAAAGGTATGCCTCAGACACCCCAGTCCATGTAGCTGAAGAAATTCCCAGCAAACGTAGATGTCCCACCAAACATCCAGGAGGAGAAGGTGCCATGACCAAAACCTCTGCCAGGAAGTGAACCTTTACTTATTGGTTCCCCTTTTGTTGCACAGATACACCCTGTTGTCTGTTCTGAGACCTATCTCCATTTTCCTAAGGTACAAGGACAATGGACTTTGGTCCCCAAATGTTGTAGCAGCTACCCTGATGATTTCATTCACCATGGCTGAACACTTAAACCACTTAAACACATCATGTGTTAGAGTCATTTATCAACCATACACAACTGTCATGTATAACACCTCTTGCGCAAAAAACATTTCTCTCAAATGTAAAACCTTTGTTATATCCCACACACATGTTCTATTTAACCAGGCTAGACTTTTCATTACGTGTTAATGATAGACATAACTCACATCACCTGTAATACACTTTCCCACATATATGTTGGGAGAATGCCAAGCATCACACAGTAAAGTACTGCTACTAAATGCAGAGTTTCCGCATAGGTGTCATGCACTATCAACCCACAGACCTCTGAAGTTAGGGACATGTCAGTCTTACACTATCCCAGGAGGCACACAGAATGGTTCAATGTATCATCAGCTAAAGCCTAATCACATACCTATACTATTGCTCCTAAATGACCGTACCCAACAAAACAGATAGAGGTCAGTACAAATGTCCCCAGTCAGGGAACCTTCCTCTTACCATGGTCAGGTATCTTTAGGGTTGTTACTCATCTATGTCAGTCTTCAGCCACATAAACAATGGTCTGCAAAGAGGAATCACAGAGGCAGCAACATAAAGTTTGTTTTTACCAACACAAACCATTATGATGTTAGATGATATGGATGGCACATGATGCCATATTTCAGAAACAAATGAACACAGGCATGGTACCAGTGGCCCCACATCCAATGCCAAACAGGTATTAGTGTGGAATAGGACACTACTATCCTACTGTTCTGAAGGTCTGGGCATAGAACCCACACACAACAAATCTCAAGCCTGACAGTACCTGGTTCAATCCATGATCATCTCAATTGTCAGTCTGCAAATCCCACCTGCCTGTGACATTGTCTGATATTGCCAAATGAGGATGAGCCTGTTCACTTAACCTGCAATTTATAAATGACAAACATAAGGTATAGGCCACATTGCTACATTAACACTATACAGCCACAGCCAATTCATACATACAATTGTGATCCACCTACATACTGTATCACATGATAATTGAAGGTGGTGTGAAACATATTTGGACAGATATACCATGTTTAGAGATGTGCTTGTGGTCTGGTCACATGTTATAAGATGACACCTGTATATACATGCTGTATGTCTGTCTCTATGTCACTCATGGAATGACTGCAGATGGCCATTCCTTATTGAGGGGACTGTTGTAGGCAGTCTGTGTATGGCTACTTGCTCTAACCTGTATTTTCACCCTGCTTGTTTTGGTATAGTGCATGTGGACATGACATTCTCTTCTTGTTTGTATCATCCCTGCAGGTCAACGCCCATCAGAAAAAGTTGATTTGGTGTGCCATTGCCAAGAAAGTGTGGCACCTGGGGGGCCGCAGCCAGTGGAGCACCCATTGAAGGAATCAGCAGGAGGACCTGAGAAGCTGGAAGACCACAGAGGCCCAACTGGGGATGTCCTCCCAAGGAGGAAGGGGTGCCCGACAGACCTTGACCACCCTAATTGCCCACATATTGGCAGTGGCCTTCCCGGAGTTGGATGGGCATTTGAGGGCAGCACAGCAGCCACAAGGGGATAAATACAGACTTAACACATTTTCATACATTTACCAGGTTAGTGTATGATTTGAAAGATTTTAAGCTCTGACAATGTGGTAAGTGCAACGGGTCAAGATCTCCAAGGAACACATAGATCTACAATTACCAACATTGGTACACAGGTGTTAGAAATGGTGTCATTGGTTGGCAGTCAGGTTGCCTCCTGTCCAAGCAAGGGCCCTCACTCGAGTCAGGGCAAGGAGAAACACACATGGTTAGCCCCCTCTCATTCCCTTGGTAGCTTGGCACTAGCAGAAAGACTTAACTCAGAGGCAAAGTGTGCACACACAGAAATACAGTGAAACATCACAAAATGAACACCACACAGGGTCAGAACAAGAGTAAATATTTATCTAAATAAAACAAGATCAAATATGATAAAAACCTACCATACACAAGTAAAAATATGACTTTAGCAATTAAAACACCAAAATGGTCCCTAGAGGCACAAAAGCTGCAATCTGATGTTAAAGTGGCTTCGTGACAGAGTTGTTTTCCACAATGCAACACCACTGGTGCCGATTATGGAGTTACATGCAAAACCCAGGTACAGTACCTTAGCAAAATGTGTGGAAAACAGGCTGGTGGGTGGTGGCCGGTGTCAGGGAGCAAGGCGTCACAGGATCGATGCAGCGTCGGTTCCAGTGCTGCAGGGCGAAGGAGTGGAGGCGTTACGAAGAGGCGTAGGGTCCTTGCTGCAGAGTGGTGGAGGTGAGGCAGTGGTGCTTGCAAGGAATCATCCCGTGGCACCTCTGGCAAAGTCAAAGTCTGGCGAAGACACAATGCTGAGGGGCGACCTCACGGGATGTTGGGTGTAATAACTCCAACTCATGAGCTCGTACGGACGTCAGTGGCTGCAGCGACAGTGGGGTCGCCGTACCTGAGCAAAGTCCACAGATCCAGGTGTAGGTGGTGACACAGGCAGTGGAGTCCTTTGCAAAGTTGTACAGAGTCTTCTGGCATCATTTCACAGGATTTTCAAAGAAATTCACTTCCAGGGGCCCAGGAACTGGAATGGCACTCTCTAGCAAGCTAGAGTCAACAGCATGCAGACTCGGAGACTGGTTGGTGAAGCCATTTCTGTCCCTGAGGCTTCAAAAAAAGGAAGCAATCGCAGTCCAAACCCTTGGAGATACCTCTCAAGCAGGAATGTACAACAAAGTCCAGTCTTTGTCCCCTTTCTCAGACAGAAGCATCAACTGCAGGATAGTCCAACAAAGCACAGTTAAAAGCCGGGGCAGCACTTCTCCCCAGCTCTTCAGCTTTTTTCCTGGAAGAGGTTCCTCTTCAATCCTTGAAGTAATCTGAAGTCTGGGGTTTTGGGTGTAATACTTATACCCCTTTCTGCCTTTGGAGTTGCCCAACTTCAAAGAAAAGTCTCTGTTGTTTACAGGATCCTGCCTTGCCTTGGCTCCAGACACACACCATGGGGTTGGATACTGATTTGTGTGAGGGCAGTCACAGCTCTTTCAGGTTTAAGTGACCACTCATCCCTCCAGCCTAGCCCTGATATGCAGGTTACACCCTAGCACCCTTTATGTCACTGTCTAGTGTAGATGCACAAACAGCCCAACTGTCAGTCTGACCCAGACAAGGAATCTACAAACAGACAGAGTCACTGAATGGTTAAGCCAGAAAATGCCACTATCTAAAACTGGCATTTTCAAACTAACAATCTAAAAAAACATCTTCACTGAAAGATGTATTTTTATATTTTGAGTACAAAGACCCCAAACTCCAACTTTCTATCTGCTCTCAAAGGGAAACTTCACTTTTAGGATATTTAAAGGCAGCCCCGTGTTAACCTATGAGAGAGATAGGCCTTGCAAAAGTGAAAAACGAATTTGGCAGTGTTTCACTGTTAGGACATGTAAAAACACACCAGCACATGTCCTACCTTTAATATACACTTCACCCTGTCCGTGGGCTACCTAGGGCATACCTTCGGGGTGCCTTACATGTATAAAAAAGGAAGGTGTGTCAATTTGACAGTTTAAAGCTGCACACACAGACACTGCAGTGGCAGGTCTGAACCACGTTTACAGGCTACTCATGTGGGTGGCACAATCAGTGCTGCATGCCCACTTGTAGCATTTGATCTACAGGCCCTAGCACCTCTATTGAACTTTACTAGAGACTTACTAGTAAATTAAATATGCCAATTATGGAAAGCCAATTACACACACAATTTCACATAGGGAGTGCTTGTACTTTAGCACTGTTCAGCAGTGGTAAAGTGCCCAGAGTAACAAAAACAGAAAAAACAGAGCCCAGCACATAGCAACAACCTGGTAAGTAGAAGCAAGAAGTTAGGGGAGACCAGACCAAGGATGCCAGGTCTAACATGTGTCCCCCCAAAGCTGAAAGTGGGGAGAACTACCCAACCCTCCTGGGAATTCTCTTCACTAAGGCGGAATAGCCTGGACAGACCATCAGCATTGGTGCATTCGGTGCCAGGACTATGTTCCACCATAAAGTCCATCCCCTGTAGGGAAATGGACCACCTCAACAGTTTTGGATTCTCACCCCTCATCTGCATTAACCATCTGAGTGGCCTGTGCTCAGTCTGAACCCGGAAGTAAGTCCCAAACAAGTAAGGTCTTAGCTTTTTAAACGACCAGACAACTCGCACTGCTCCAAACACCATGCTCTGAAGCATCAGTCTGCACAACAAATTCTTGAGAGAAGTCTGGTACCTTCAGCACAGGTGCCGTGCACATGGCTGCCTTCAGGGAATCTAAATCTGTCTGGCAAGACTCAATCCAGATCACTTTCTTTGGTTGCTTTTTGGAAGGTAACTCTGTTAAGGGACCAACAATGGTGCCATACTCATTAACACACCTCCTATAGTAACCTGTGAGACCCAAAAAGGCTCTCACCTCAGTCTGGGTCTTGGGGGTTCCCAAGCCAGAATAGTGTAAATCTTGGGTTGTAGGGGTGCTATCTGGCCACTCCCTACCTGGTGCCCCAAGTAGACTACAAAACCCTGCCCTATTCAGCACTTTCTAGCCTTAATAGTGAGGCCTGCCTTCTGCAGGGCCTGTAACACTTTAAGGAGGTGCTGCAAGTGTTCCTTCCAAGTGGAGCTGAACAGAGCAATGTCATCCAGGTAGCCTGCACTGAAATCATCCAACCCAGCCAACACCTGAGGTGGCAGGGGCATTTTCCATCCCAAAGGGCATCACCCTAAACTGGTAGTGCCCATCGGGGCTAGAAAATGCTGACCTCTCCTTAACCCCCTCAGTCAAAGCAATCTGCCAATATCCAGAGGTCAGAGGTCAGATCAGAAATACCTCGATATTTGGCAGCCCCTAACTGATCCATAAGCTCATCAGCTCAAGGGAAGGGGTGTGCATCAGTCTTTGTGAACGCATTGAGTCCCTTGTAATCCACACGGAACCTGAGTTGGGCGTGGCACCAGGAGCAGCAGCTTTCAGAATCAAGACAACATGTCTGGCCCAAAGGGCTACTGGAAAAAGCTAACATTTTGGACACCTCATCCTTATTGCTGGCTCTAACCTTGTCAATCACCCTGTAAATTTCATGTTTCACAGGTGGACTGTCCCCAGTGTCCACATCATATGTGCATAAGTGTGTGACTCCTGGGATCAAGGAAAAGAGAGAGGCAAACGGTCCCAACAATTTGCAATAGTCCCGCTGTTGTTCTAGAGTCAGTGAGGGGGAGAGGTTCTCACCTTCCACTGAACCATCTTTTTCTTTGGCAGACAGGAGGTCAGGAAGAGGCTCACTCTCTTCCTCAACCCCATCATCTGTTGCCAAAAGCAAAGTTACTTCTATCCTCTCAAAGTGAGGCTTGAGCCGGTTCACAATCAGGACCCTCAAAGGGACCATAGGAGTCCGCAAGTTCACCAGATAGGTGACATCACTCTTGCGCTCCACCACCTCAAAAGGCCTAGTCCACTTATCTTGAAGAGTGCAAGGCTCCACTGGGGCCATCACCTACACTTTTTGTTCAGGATGAAACTCAACTAGAGTAGCATTCTGGTCTTACCACTGTTTCATATCTTTTTGGCTTGCTTCCAGGTTCTCTTGGAAGAGCTTCCAGAAGCAGGAAGTCTGGATCCTAAAAGCCAGCATGTAACTGCATACATCCTCGGGGGGCTTACTGGAGGCCTTCTTCAAGCCTTCCATAACCAGACTCAAAGGTCCCCATACAGGGCGGCCACACAACAACTCAAATGGGCTAAATCCAAGAACCTTTTTTGGCACATCCCTATAGGTGAACAGAAGGCATTCACACTTACGCCTCATGGGCTCTGGAAGGCCCATAATCATGCCCTTCAAGGTTCGATTGAAGCTCTCAACCAGACCGTTTCATTGGGAATGGTAAGGAGTAAACCATGTAAACTTGTAGGTTACCCCACACTCCTTCCACAGGGACTTCATGTATGTAGATATGAAGTTGGTACCCCTGTCAGATACCACCTCCTCGGGGAACCCCATGCAAGTAAAAACCACCACCAATGCACGTCCCACCACAGGGACAGCGATTAATTTCAAAAGAATGGCTTCTGGGTACCTGGTGGCATGGTTCACCAAGACCAGAATAAACCTATTGCTCATGGCTGTCTTGGGATCCATAGGCAGCACAATGTCAAATGTAACCCTTTCAAAGGGGGTTCTGACTACAGGAAAAGGTCGGAGGGGAGCCTTACATATCCGCCCACTCTTGCTGCTTCCCTGGCAAGTTCGGCAAGACCTACAGTGCACATCAGAATGCCTGCACATTTGTGGCCATAAAAAGGGGGTGACAAGCTGTTCAAAGGTCTTATCCTGCATCAAATGTCCAGCTAAAGGCACATCATGAGCCAAACTGAGTCAGAAGGCTCTGAAGCACTGGGGTACCACTAGCACATGGGCTGCACCAGGTTCAGTAACATTAGGCTCACTATATAGGAGGCCGTCCTCACAGTAGATCAAGTATGAACAGACACTTTGCCAGACGTGTGGTCTGCAGCTTGCAGCTGCAAACCCTCCAGAGTAGGGCATACCTGCTGTGCCTCACATAATGCTTCCCTGGTGGGTCCCCTTTCCTGCTGCCACTGAGTCAGCTCAGGGACCTCTCCCCAGTTCAGACACCTGTTCCCCTGTAGCCTCTGGGGTATCCCCCTCAAGTTCAGCCTCCTCTCAGACCATGGAAACGTCTGGGGTGGGTTTCCTGCACCCCTTGCCCTTCCTCCTTCTGGAAAGCACCTGGGCTACTCTTTTAGCCTCCAGGACCTCTTGATCACCCTGACGGGCTGCCATTGACCCGGTGGACCCACACACCCACCCAGGCAGACCGAGCATCTCAAAGTGAGACCTGTGTCCACCTCCTTCCAAGGGGAATCCTCTAGGTCATTGCCAAGCAGACAATCTGCAGGCATAGTTGGACTCACAGCTACGCTCAAGGCACCTGACACCCCCCATTCAAAGGGAACCTACACCACTCTGCACAGGCACTCTGAGGTGTCTAACACAACTAATTGGTGAATTGCATGGGGATCTACCCGCTCCTCAGATACCAGGTGACTTCTCACAGTAGTCACACTGGCTCCTGTGTCTCTCGGAGCCTCCACACTCTGTCAATTAATGGTCACCCACTGCCTGTACTTCTTAGTATTCTCAGGCACGAGGGTCCTCTGGACCATCTCACTGTCCCCTAGTGAGACAAGGATCATCTAGCTGGCTCCCACCCATCTAGAACCAACTCCTCCCCTAGCGCTACACTGGCCAAACCCTGTGCCTGAGCATCAGTGGTTGTCAGTGTCCACTTGGGACATTTGGGATCCCCCCTGTTAGAAATGGGGTTTCTGGTTGGCTAGGGTATGCACCTAAGACAGACAGAACCCACCCACTCCTGTCAGGGTGAGGGGGTTACACATCCAGGATAACTCCTGCTCACCCCCCTTGGTAGCTTGGCACGAGCAGTCAGGCCTAAACCAGAGGCAATGTGTAAAGTGTTTGCACAACACACACAACACATGTGACGCACTCTCCCCACCACAAAGGAAACACAACACCAAGTTGTATTGTACACAACATCACTAGACCAAACACAACATGTCAGAAATACCCTGCTACCCAAGCAGTTGTCAGAACATTACACAGTACTCTTACCCTGCAAATACCAGCAGTAGTCACACATAGGTTATTGATCCTTCTGCAACATAAGCAGTAGTCAGGTAAATATGAGTAGAAGAATGCACATATCAGAGTTAAAGCACATATCACCAGAAATGCATAAGGACATTACCATATTCGCATCATCATGGCTGCACCCTCCCTAATGCAAATGTTCTGATAAACTATCATCCTGAATGCAGGTCAACATACGTCCTCAGCATGAATGTGTAGAATGGGGAAGCATTTCCCTAAAGCTCAAATGCTAGGTCCACCTTTTCCCTACAAGGAAAGCAAACCATGGGATAAGCTGATTACCCCCAGAGGACAGCAGCCAGGTAACTCATGGCCAGAGGGGTGCGAGAGCAACCAAGGGGGGAGGGCCTGCTCACCAGGGTATTGTTGCTTTCTTCCAGGTGTCTGGAGCCCTCTGATGTGTAGGGTCAATTCTTCGGGCACTCCTTCTGGGCCTGGACGATGCCCGGGGCTGCAACACCTCTCTCTCCCTGGCCAAGGGTCCTCTTCTGCCCTTCATGGGCGACAACAGTGCCCCTCAGCCTCCTCACCTCGGATGCGGGGGTTCTCCTCTGCGTTTTGCGGGCTGCACCAATGCCCCACAGTCTCCTCTTGTCCAGGTCACGGCAGTGATCCCCCAATAGCCTGAGCCGGCTTGTGCACCGGGGTCACTTCTCAGGACGCTGCACCCCAGGGACACCACCAGGAGGCACTGGCTTCCACCTTTGTCATTCCTGTGCCCCGGGGGCACATTGAGGGAATCGTGTTGGTGACTCTCTTCACTCAGGGTAATTAAAGAAAGCTCTTTCAAGGCACTTAACAAATGAAACAAAAAGTGTTCTCCAGGCACTTCAGCAAATCAAAAGATGGTGCTCTCCAGGCGCTGGATTTGTAAAGAGTAACGCTCACAAAGCACTTAATAGGCTTCCCCTGCATCACTTCCCTTGCGTTAGGGAGCCCAGGGTCCCATGGCCCTGGGGCCCAGCCCCCAGCCTCTGGGGACATAAATCTAGCACAGGGCGGCAGGGCCCAGCAGCAGACCAGCACAAAGGGGATGCAGACAGTGGCAGTTCCTCCAAGTGACCCAGCTGGTCACTGGTCAGCACAGCAGCAGCAGTCCAAGGCAGATCCTGGTGAGTCCCTCCAGCAGCATTCTGTGTCCAGTTCCAAGTATGTTCCTTGTGTGTCTTTATGGGGAAAATCCCATGTACTTATACTCAGTTTTGCAAAACATTTTCAATGAGGGGAGAGGAGGTTCCAACCAGTTACAACTGGTTCTAGGAGTGCCCCCCTCTCTTCTCCAGCACAAGCTCCAGACATCAGTTGGGGGTAAGCAAGCCCTTTGTGTGAGGCCAGGGCATAGCCTTTACAAATGCAGGTGTGCCCAGCCTCCCTTTCTCTCATCTCAGGAAGACCACTCAATATGTAGATGCAGCTCTGTGACACCTCCACCCTCCCCGTGTACTGGCTGTCTGAAAGGTATGCACGAAGCCCAGCTGTCACTCTGCCCAGACGTGGATTGGAGTCTAGCTGCAAAACACCTGAGTCACAAGGGAAGAAAAACGCTCACTTTCTATAAATGCCATTTTTATAATGGTTATAAGAAATCCACCTACACCAGTAAGCATCATTTTCCACTACAATTACAGCCATACCAAACATGCCTACGCTACCCCTCATTTATCAGAAAATACCCCTAGACATAAGGCAGGGCATTTCCAATGCATTCCTATGAGAAGGCAGCACTCATAGCAAAGAGAAACCAAATAGGCTGTTTGTCAAAACCAGGACAGGCCACCCAACCAGGCACATGTCCTGCCTTCTACATACATAGCACCCTGCCCACAGGGCTAGCTAGGGCCTATCTTAGAGGTGACTTACATGTAGTAAAAGGTGAGTTCTGGGCCTGGCTAGTAAATTTAGATGCCAGGTTCCTGTGGCAGTAAACTGCACACACATCCCCTGTGCTATCAGGCCTGATACAGAATTGAAAGGTGACTTCTGTGTGTGGGGCAAGCAGCACTGCACTCCCACTAGTAGCCTTTAATTTATAGGCCCTGGGCATAGGGATACCATTGTACAAGGGACTTACAGGTAAATTAAATGTGCCAATCATGTGTTAGCCAATCATACCAAATTTACAAGTAAGAGCACATGCACTTTAGCACTGATTAGTAGTGAAAAAGTGCTCAGAGTCCCAATGCCAACAAAAGGAGGGTCAGAACAAAAGGAGGAGGAAGGCAATAAGTTTGGGGATGACCCTGCAAAAAGGGCCAGGTCCAACATCTGCCAGCCTTGCGATGCTGCTTTTCACTCAGCATTGGATCCGATGAAGTCTTTGTTTAGGAGCTGCATGGCTCCATGCGCCTCAGAGTCGCTCTGCATTGGAACCGGTGCCCTGTGTTACTTTGTGCTGGGTCTGATGGAACCTTCCTTTGGCAGGGTAGAATTCATCTCTGATGGGGGGAACCTCTTGGGGGTCTGGACTCACTCCAGCAGAGGCCAGTAGCGTGACTCAGACAGGTCCAGGCAGGTCCACTTGTAGCTTTTCAGCTGGGCAGTTGCAGGACAGGAAGCTTTTTCCCAGTATCTCAAAGAAGAGGTCAGTCAACTGACCCTTGGAGTCACTCTGGGTAGCCTGGAATTGAAGCAAACAGGTCCAAACGTTCTTCCATTGACAGCAAGAAGTTTCTTCAAGCAGCAGGGCAGTACGCTTTGCAGCTGGTCAGTTCTTCTGAATCTTCCACAGGTCCAAGAGCAGTGTGATGAGTGGTTCTGAAAATCCTTTTTATGACTGGGTCAGCCTTTGTGTGGGAAATTTCCTGACCCCTCCCAAAACTGGATCTGGTCAATTCTTTCCCTTCCCCTGGTCCTGGTTCTAAGCTGTACAGGGTGACAAAGGCACTGGCAGGCCTCATGTCAGGTTCCTTTGTGTGCTGTGGGCAAGGTCCTTTGAAATGTTATCAGGGCAGGGTACAGTTCATCCCCATCCCTCCATGAAAGGCCCCAGACTATTTAGGCATTAAGAATTTCAACTTTCAAAAAGTGGCATTTTCGAAATTGTAATCCAAAATCTCTCTTTACCATTAAAGAGGATTTTCAATTACAATGCATTTGAGTTTAAACATTATTTCTCTATCTCCTTCCAGTCTGAAATTAGTACTTATTAACTAAAATCAGTCATCCCAGTGTTCGTCTGTTGGCGAGATATGCTTTATAACAGGGAATGGCTGCTTTAGGAGTTTTTCACTGTCAGAAAAAGTCAAATTTAAACTCACATGTCGTACCTTCTGAATATTATCCTGCCCTATGAGACTTTAGGGCCTACTTTAGGGGTGACATATATATGTTAACTCAGATGGGAATTTTGCCACTGAATAACAGATGTGTTTTGTTCCCAGCTCAATGGTACTCATTATATTTTTCTGTGAAGGGTGAAAAATGAGTGGATCTCCAGGGCTTGAAACCATTACCATGAGGTGAAACACAGAATCATGCAGTGGATGTTTTAGTCCACTAAGCCACCAGACCCTGCCTGTAACTCATTGTGCTGTTTCATTTTCTCTTGGGAAACCACATTTTCAGTTGATGTTGAAAAACACTGCTTCTACAGATGATAGAATCTATGCTCATTTCTAGGCTGGATGCCCTGACCGCCAGCAGCAGAAGAAAGAGAAGCACAAGGATTTCTCAGAAGGTCCCCGAAAAAATAGCCAAGGGTGAGAATCCAATTTACTTCTGAGCAGAAAAGGAACCAGATACAAGGGGGAGATGCCACTTTTGAGACAGTCCATCTGCACTAAGGTAATGGACTTTATGGTGGAAAATTGACCGGGGACGGATCACACAAAGGCTGATGGTCTTAGCAATGGTAACCTTTGCTATGAAAACTTTCAAGAAAATTATCATGTTCTTCCAGCTGGAGGGGGACCTGTTTATGAAAGAGCATTATTTTTGTTGTAGTCTCTCCATTTTTTCCTGTTGACTTTATCTGCCTTTTGGACTTTGTGCACAAAATCACTGCTAAACAGTGCTATAGCACTTTTGCTCCTGCATGAACAAATAGGGCAAATTTAAAAAAGAGTGGTGCTGCACCCCTTTGCGCCCACCTACCACCACCATGTGTGCACCATATTTAAAACACGGCACACCATAAAGCAGGGTAGGGGCAACAGCGTAGAGTGCGTTGCCGTAATCCAGTCTGCTGCTGACGACGGTGTGGGTGACCGTTCTCCTGGTTTCGACGGGGATCCATCTGAAGGTTTTGCGAAGCATGCGGAGGGTGTTGAAACAGGAGGATGAGACTGCGTTGACTTGCTGGGTTATGGTGAGCGATGAGTCTAGGATGAAACCAAGGTTGTATGCGTGGGTGGTGGGAGTTGGTGTGGTTCCTAGGTTGGCTATGCCACCAGGAGTCGTCCCATGCGGAGCAGTTAGAGCAGAGGATGAGGATCTCAGTCTTGTCTGAGTTCAGTTTGAGGCAGCTAATCTCTATCCAGTTGGCGATGGCATGCAGTCTGTTGTGGAGATTGGTCTTAGTGGTAGCGGGATCCTTGGTGAGTGAGGGGATCAGCTGGGTGTCGTCTGCATAGGAGACGATGTTGAGGCCGTGAGATCGGACGATATTGGCGAGCGGCGCCATGTAGATGTTAAAAAGGGTTGGGCGGAGAGAGGATCCTTGGGGGATTCCGCAGATGGTATTGGTGGCTTTAGACAGGAACAGAGGGAGGCGGACTTTCCGAATTCTACCAGAGAGGAAGGATGTAATCTAGTCCAGGGCCTTGTGGCGGCATCATAGAGGTGTGCGTGGAGGGTGTGGTGACAGGCGGTGTTGAACACTGCCGAGAGGTCAAGGAGGACGAGGACAGCGGTTTCACCTTTGTCAAGCACGATCCTGATGTCATTGGTTGTGGCGATGATAGCGGTTTTGGTGCTGTTGTTCTTACAGAAGCCGGATTGGGAGATGTCTAGCGTGCTGTTGTCCTCCAGGAAGTGGGTCAGTTGGCTGTTGACTATCTTCTCGATGACCTTCGCTGGGAAGGGAAGGAGGGAGATGGGCCAGTAGTTCTTGAAGTCTTCGGGGTCTGCCTTGGGTTTTTTGAACAGGGCGTTGACTTCAGTGTGTTTCCAGCTCTCCAGGAAGGTGGTGGTCTTGAAGGAGCTGTTGATGATAGCACGGAGATGGGGGCGATGATTTGGCTGGCTTTGTTGAAGACATGGTGGGGGCAGGGGTCAGAGGGTAATCGAGAGTGGATGGTGCTCATGGTCTTGGTGGTGTCCTCATTGTTGGTTTGGGTCCAGGTGCTCAAGAGGTTAGTGTGGCTGGGTGTGTTGGGGTTGGTGGTGGACGTGGTGGTCGTGGGGATCGAGGAGGCAAAGCTGCTGTAGATGTCCGTGATCTTGCAGTGAAAAAAGGTGGCAAGGGAGTTGCAGAGGTCTTGCGAGGGGGGGGGCGTTGATGGAGCAGGACTTGGGGTTGACAAGTTCTTTGATGATGCTGAAGAGCTCTTTGCTGCTGTGTGCGTTGCTGTCGATTCAGTCTTTGTAGAAGGATCTTTTGGTATTCTGGATGCGTTGATGATGCTTGCGGATGGCTGTCTTAAGGGCAACATGGTTGCTCTCTGTTTGTTTGTGGCACCACATCTTCTCAATTTTCCGGCACTCCCCCTTGGAGGTCTGAAGGTCAGTGGTGAACCAGAGTACTTTCAGGCTCGTGTGGTTGTTGGATGGTTTCCTGAGTGGGACAAGGGTGTTGGCGCAGTCGTCTAACCACTGTTTGAGGTTGAGGGAGGCAGTGTTGGGGTCGCTGGTGCTGGGTGGTGGGGCACGGGTGAAGGTGGAGATCAGCTGGTCTTCCGAGATCTTGTTCCAGCTGTGGCGAGGGATCTGTTGCGGGTGGCGGTGAGCGGTGGGTTTCTGGAAGGTGAAGTGGACACAACGGTGGTCGGTCCAGTGGAGTTTGGTGGTATGGGTGAAGGTGATGTGGCTGCTGGCGGAGAAGATGGGGTCGAGCGTGTGGCTGGCTGAGTGGGTGGGCGTCATGACGAGTTGTTTGAGACTGAGGTTGGCGAGCTTGGCGATCAAGGCAGAGGAGTTGTGGTCGTTGGCGTTCTCTAGGTGAAAATTCAGGTCACCGAGGAGCATGTAGTCCGTGGAGGCGAGGGCATGGGCGCTGATTGTGTCAGCGATGGTGTTGTAGAACTGTGGTCGGGGTCTGGGGGTCTGTAGACAAGGGTTCCTCTGAGAGTGGTGTTGGCGTTGACGTGAATCTGGAAGTGTAAGTGTTCGGTGTCATCAATGGTGTCATTGGTGTTGGTTGAGATCCTGATGGTGCTCCTGTGGACTATGGCGATTCCTCTTCCCGGTTTGTTGGTGCGGCGTGAGGGTAACCTTATAGCCTTCAGGGTTGGCTATATATAACATGCATTTGCAATGCAATAGGTCGTACATTTGCTTGAGTTAGATCTATTAGCATTGTAAACTCCTAACTGGACTTTTCTTGTCACATAAATTAAAAAAGAAAAGTAAAACAGTTGACATAAGTGAGCCGATTCAAAGCACCATACCACCATGAGCATGAGCGCAAAGGAGAGACAAAAGGAAACAGAAATTTGCTCTCAGTCAAACACATCGACAACCGTGCAATAATCCATGTAACAGGGTCAGTGTCCAAGGCGGTAACAAAAACGCCCCAAGAAGGGACAACCGTAAAGCATTTACCAATGATAATAAAGGATTTTTGAAAGGCAAGCACATGGACAAGTGATAGTGATGAGCCTGCCGTGGGAGTGGTTAAATGCCTACCGATAGATTACAACAGGTCAAAACGCTTGAGCGCTCAACCTAAAAAATAAGTTAAAGATGTCCAGTGGTAGTACCATCATATCCCTTTTTTCCTAAAGCATTGATAAAGCTAATAGGTCTCACCTATGTGGGACCTTTTGGCTTTGTCAATCTTTTTTGCCATGTAGTACAGCTGTGCAGCTGCTGTGCAGCATGGTTCAAAACTAAATAAAATAAAAAAAGCACTATGATGGAACAAGCATTGACCATGCCATAGCACTTTTTTTTTACTTTCAGCCATGTTGCATAGCAGCCGCGCTGCTGTACATGGCTAAAAAATAACATAGACAAAGCCAATAGATCTTGAATAAGTATTACCTATTGGCTTTGCTATTGTTTGTGGTTTTTAGGCAAGGGTAGATTTTACTCACCAGTTTCAAAGTCGGCCGTTAGACCGAGGCATGATATAAATATATGTACATTTTACACACACATATATATATATATATATATATATATATATATATATATATATATATATGTATACTTTAACACATCTTTATAATTAAGTCACAGAGGGGATTTTCATAAAATCTCAATAATCAATAAGAAAGGAAAAGCAAGAGCCAATCCAGAAATAAAACCCAGATTGGATACGTGTTTCATTTACCAATATGTCTTTCCTTATCTGTTGTTATATATCTCTGCTTCCTACTTGGTAGTGGATCCTTTCGGATGATGTGACTTTTTTTGTACAGCATGCATCCTTCTTTTCTGTCATGTGACAGTGCTATAGGCTAACTGAGTCACATATTTATACTCCGTTTGCGCCGAATTTGCGTCGTTTTTTTCGACGCAAATTCGACGCAAAACTAACTCCATATTTATACTTTGGCGTTAGACGCATCTAGTGCCAAAGTTCATGGAGTTAGCGTCATTTTTTTGCGTGAACACCTTCCTTGCGTTAATGATATGCAAGGTAGGCGTTCCCGTCTTAAAAAATGACTCCGATGCATATGCGTCGTATTTATACTCCCGGGCAAAAATGACGCCCGGGAGTGGGCGGGTCTAAAAAACCCGCATTAGCGCCGGATTTTAGCGCCTGGGTCAGGGCAGGCGTTAAGGGACCTGTGGGCTCAGAATGAGCCCAGAGGTGCCCTCCCCTGCCCCCAGTGACACCCCCTGCCACCCTTGCCCACCCCAGGAGGACACCCAAGGATGGAGGGACCCACCCCAGGGACATTAAGGTAAGTCCAGGTAAGTATTTTTTTTAATTTTTTTTTTGTGGCATAGGGGGGCCTGATTTGTGCCCCCCTACATGCCACTATGCCCAATGACCATGCCCAGGGGACAGGAGTCCCCTGGGCATGGCCATTGGGCAAGCGGGCATGACTCCTGTCTTTGCTAAGACAGGAGTCATTTCAATGGGGGATGGGCGTCGTAAAAAAATGGCGCAAATCGGGTTGTGGCGATTTTTTGCCTCAGCCTGACTTGCACCATTTGTGGACGCCCATACGCCATTTTCCCCCTACGCCGGCGCTGCCTGGTGTACGTCGTTTTTTTTAACGCACACCAGACAGCGCCGGCGGCTAACGCCGGCTAATGTCATTGAATAAATACGGCGCCCGCATGGCGCTTCAGAATGGCGTTAGCCGGCGCTAATTTTTTTGGTGCAAAACTGCGTTAGCGCAGTTTTGCGTCAAAAAGTATAAATATGGCCCCAAATCACTTCCCAAAAGCACGTGGATGGATAGCAAAATCATGTTGTCACACTTGAGGAACCAACAAATCTGTCTACTATATAGTTATACTTTCATTCACTAAATTAGGGTAACCTTGCACTTGGCCAGGATTTCAAAAATTGAGTGAAACCTCCTAAATGTTTCTCTCCACTGAAATGTGTAGTAAAAGGTGAAAAATGTTTTCAGTTTGAAGAGAAACCAGAGTATACGTTTAATGGCCGCCATCTATGGCGCCAGTAAACAAAGTTCCACAGACTATCAGGCTGTTTTAGTTTACTAATTTCATCTTTGAAAACCCTTTAAAATACAACCAATGTATAGTACTTGTTGTAATCCGGTACATTGATCAAACACTTGTTGCCACAAAAGGAAACAACAGGAGGACTCAGAAGTGACATGGAATTATGGGTATGTAAATTTAGTTATAGGTCACGTGACAGGAAAGGCTGCACCACAATAGTTTCCCTGCTCAAGTCGTAATGTCGGCTTCATTTTGAATGGTGCCTCACACAGGTTTTTGTGAGGACTAGTGGCACCCAAGAAGAGGATTTTTATATGCCTACATCAAAGCATGGTCACCGGCTCGTTGTTATTCTTTCCAAGACAATGAATGAGCCAGTGAGTTTTGTACTTGAAGCCTATAAGGCTGCATCAGCTGCTGTAACCAAACAAGTATTGGCGAAGAGGAACGAGTTAGAGCTATCAGTGTTGTAAATTCCTAACTGGATGTTTCTTGCCACATAATTTGAAAATGAAAAGTGAAACAGTTGACATAAGAAAGCCGACTCAAAGTGCCATGACCACCATGATCGCGAAGGAGAGACACAAAAGGAAAATTAAAGTTGCTTGAACTCTAACGTATTGCCAAAAGTGCAATTATCCATAAAACAGGGTCGATGTCCAAGGAGGGACAAATGTGAAGCATTTACCAATGATAGCAAAGGATTTTTGAAAGGCAAGCCCATGAATGAGTGATACTGATGGGCGTGCAGTAGGCATGGATAAAAGCTCCTAGATAGATTACAACAGGCCAGAGCGCTTGCACACTTGACCTAAAAACAAGTAGAACATTGCATTTTGGGAATAGAGTGACCTCACAGTGAATAAATACACATCTTTTTCATTTTGTAGGAAAGGCTATGTTTCCCAGGAGCAGGACTAAGTGTGATAAACATCTTGACTTCACATTTAAGCCTGGAAATATGCTAGAAAATTGGTTGTAAGGTATTTTCAAGTTAGTTAAAAAAAAATCTAAATAAATTCTGGAAGTAGATTTTTGATGACATTAAGGGAAACGCAATTCAATTTAAATGTGCTTTGTGCCACCCGAGACAAAAACACGTTTAGGACTAGTGTTGTTGCTTGAAAGTGAATTTACCTTAAAAAACGAAAGACAATTCCCAGTGGAATTGTTCCTTTACCTCTGAAACATTAGGAATACAGTGCGAGTTGCTGTACAATTAGGGGTTTCTCCTTCCCTTCTATCTATGTATGTCTATCTACCTCAGTATCCTAGATTTCCTGACTTGGGGTATGTATGCTGTTATTCAACCCTCACATACAGGACTCATTGCCCTTATTTTCATCGAGGTGTATGGCCCTACACTAGAATTTAATTTCTGGGGTCCTTTAGATTTGAAAGAAGACAGCCCCAGATACGCTAAGGAACATGCTGGGACATCAGATAGAATCAGGAGTGGACGTCTACATACATTGGTTTGGTGGTTTTGCTACCTCCAAGTATCTCTTTTCTGGAAAGTCTTTGGGTTTAAACATTATCCTCCCCTATGGTGCCCTTCCTGCACATCCTATCTAGCTCTGTTTGTATATTGCTAGGCTCATTGTAAAAAGGTACAGCGGTATGGTATTGGTCTCGTATTGGGTCAGGTTCACAACTACTCTATGGGGTTCTACACTTTTGAGTTGCACCTTGGTCCTAATCCTACGTAGACATAGGTGGAGAAGGCACTTTGCATTTTCAGGGACTACCCCTTGAGACAAGTAAAGCCTGTCTGTGCCTAGTGCCTGCAGTACCAGCGAACAGACCTAACATAACCCAGCTGATGTCTTGGAACCCACGGCGTCATGTGCTGATACCATGTGATGTGCAAGACGGCTCTGTGTGGCGCATGTGGAATGCTAGTGTTGGGTGCAAATACAGGTTGCATGGGAGAGGTCCCTACCAAAGCACTGTGATAATTTCTGGATGGACTTCTTTTTTTGCTAGGCAGTTCTTTGGAAATGGATGGATATGGCAGCACCTCAAGCAAACATAGGGTACACAGATGTACAGCAAAATGTAACTTACAGAGCATTGTGGGTCTTGAGTTTAATCCAGGGGAGATGTCTGTAGTCCCCTGGTGATAAGAGTTTCTTAGATGTGACAGTTCGAGGAAAAGTTCTTGGAGCAGTTTGTAGTTCTTGATCCTGTTGGGAGTATTGATGTGGCTGCTGAAAGAGTGATGATCTGCTGTAAAGCTGGTGCACTTGGATGCTCGATCTCAGACCTGTTGGATGAGAGCTAGGTTTGATTTGTTATTTTAGAAAATATTGCATCTTTGCATGTGTTATTTCCAATTTTTTTTTTAGAACTTCATGTACTTTTGGGTATCTAATTTGAACAAAACTGGGTTATTGTTCATGGAAGTATCAATTTTATGGGTTGCTGTGCCTCCGCCCCTTCATGCCTGAGTAGGTGTATGGCAGTAAAGCATTTTTTACAGGGTGATCCGTGAGCATGTGGGTAATTTCAATTAATAACTAGCGCTCTGTGGGTGTCGTCAGCCCTCCAGTATACTAGATTGTGTATGAGGGTGTCATCCGTGTGGGTGGTGTCCTTCGACCAACACGTGCACGGGACGATGTATAAAGGGGGGTGTCACAGTTGAACGATGTTTGGCGATTGCAACATGCCTGAGGTTATGTGTATACCCCTGTAGTTCTGGCATTTAGCATGCAACATGATTCTCCCTAGTGGCGCTAGGTGTCTTGACTACTTTTTTTAGAAACTTCTTTTGGGCTAGCTTTGGGCATTTCTTTATTATCTTTCCCTAGATCTTCACATGATTTGTTGTCTCAATTGTCACAAACAGGAGGAAGGGCCCCCATGTGCCTCTCATATTGCGGTGTCCAATATTGGGACTATTGCTTCCTCCAGACAAAGTGTGTAAGGTCTTGTGTGCTGGCTGATTGCTAGGCCTAATACGGGGTGAGCATATAGCGGTGTCTGTGGCGGTGATGCTGATGGTGGTGCATGTGTCAGCACCTGTAGAGAGAGCCAGCAGGACGTCTCCTGCAGCCTCAGATGGCTGCCCACTGGGGATGATGGTGGGGACTGTTGCTGAGGCAGCAGACGTGGAGGTGGCGGTGCAGGTGGTGGTGTCCACTGCCATACAGGTTGCTGTTCTGTTTGCCAGAAGGGGTGACACTAGTCCTTCAGCCGGAGGCTCCGTGCCCTGTGCTGACTTCCCTTTAGGCTTGTGTCCCTTCCCCACCTTGGAAGTCGCTGCTGGGACCTTGGCACTGTCCCCTTTTGGCTTGGAGGAGGCGTTGCTGGGTGGTTGGTGCGGCTTTTCCCTAGGGCATGTGGGCCCCTTCTTCTCCTTTGCAGGTGGCGGAATGGGCTGATCCTTAGCCTTGCTAGGTGACACTCTGGCAGCCCTGATGGGTGCCGCCCGCGATGTTACAGGATATGCAGGGACCACAGTGCTGGAGGATTTGGTGGCTGGGGTGCTGGGCTGGGATCTGTACATCCTGGCCCTAGGGGAAGGACAGGGGGGAGGTGTACGGGAGAGGTCAATGTTAGCCAGGAAAAGTTTTTTAGACACACTGGGACGGGAAGATGGAGGGGGTTTATGAGTGGAGGAAGAGGTAGTGGTTGTAGGAGGTGTACGTCTGATGAATTTGGGTGAAGGTGCATGGCCTGGAGGCTGCTGTGAGGTGGATGGCTGTTGAGTGGGTGTGTGCCTGTGTTTGTGTAATTTGGGAGGAGGGCTCACAGACACACTGGGAGAGGACACAGGGGACGTGTGCATGGTAGTGGGGGTGGTGATTGCACGTGAGCGGTGTGTGGTGATGGGTGTGGTGGTGATGGAGGTAGTGGCTGAGGATGTAGTGCATGCAGGTGTGAGTGGAGACGAGACTGGGAGGGAGGAGGAGAACGTGGAGGAGGGGGACACATTGGAGGCAGTGGATGTTGGTGTGTCTGCATGGGAATGGTGCTTGTGTGAGTGCCTGTGGGATGTATGGTGCTTATGTTTGCCATGTCCACTCTTGTGTGTTGATGAGTGTGCATGCTGGTCTGATGGTGTGCTTGGGATAGGCTGAGGTACAGGGGATTGGGTCTGGGTAGTGGAAGTGGAAGTGGGGAGGCTGGACACAGGGACAATGGCTGCCATCAGTGCTGAGGCCAGAGCCTAAAATGCTCTCTGTTGGGCTGCCATGTCAGAATGAATGCCCTCCAGGTATGCATTTGTTTGCTGCAAATGCCTCTCGACACCCTGGATGGCATTCAAAATGGTTGATTGCCCAACAGTGAGGGACCTCAGAAGATCAATAGCCTCCTCACTGAGGGCAGCAGGACTGACTGGGGCAGGGCCTGAGGTGCCTGGGGCGAAGGAGACGCCCACTCTCCTGGGTGAGCGGGCACGGGACACATGCTGAGGGGCTGCTGGGAGGGCGTGCTGGTAGGGGGGATGGCGGCTGTACCTGTTGATGAGGTGGGCACAGAGGGGCCCGCCACCGCAGGGGAGCTCCCATCAGAGGAGGAGTCGCTTCCCTCTCCTTCCATCCCACTGGTGCCTTCAGACTCCGTAAATTCACCCTCCAGGGTCATGTGGGTTGCAGCTCTCTCCTGCTCCGGTGCCAATGCTCCTCCGCCAGATGATGCTAATGCACAGAAGGACAGGGTGACAAAACAAAAAGGGGGTGAAAGACAGAAGAGACACATGGTCAATGCCTGCAACATCACTACCGTTGGCGGACACAACATACAGGGAGCAGCCCTATTCACTAGCCTATGCACTAACAGTTCAGGGGAAAATCACATACCCATGGGGGACTCTGCCTAGACCCTTTTGATGCACAGCTGGAACCCACAGGAGCCTGACTATGTGTAGCGGACCACTACCACTTTTGTGGTTGGAGTGGCACTGAGCCTGCAAAACAATGGATCTACCTTGGCGCGTCTGCCCTGGCCTAGGAGAACCCACAGCCCACTTCCCCCATCCACAAACCTCATAAAGCGCGAAGATTCCACTGAATGAGACTGTACTCACCCCCTTGTGGCTGCTGTGATGCCCTCAAGCACCCATCCAACTCAGGATATGCCACCGCCAGGATCTGGTACATCGGGGGGGTCATGGTGTGACAGGCACCCCTTCCAAGTTGGGAGGCCATCCCCAGCTGGGCCTCCACCGTCTTCTTGGTCCAGCAGCGCAGGTCCTCCCATCTTTTGCAGCAGTAGGTGCTCCATCTATGGTAGACCCACAGAGTCCGCACTTCCTTGGCGATGGCACACCAAATCCTTTTCTTCTGGTGGGCGCTGACCTAGCGGAATAGTGAAGTAAGAATGGATGTTACTCCCCTGTCCGGTTCTTCTTACTCATTGGCCACAAACCTCCCACCCTGGCCCAGAAAAACATACACTCACGATCCTCACATGCAAGCCTCTGCCCCCGTCTCTTCCATCGACGATACTCCATACATTCATGTGCCATCCACCATGCACACAGTGTACTCACCTGTTTGTCTGGAGGACCGTCGAGTAGTGTGTACTGGGGGAGGACCCCATCCAGCAGTTTCTCCAACTCCTCCGCAGTGAAGGCAGGGGCCCTTTCCCCAGACACTGTAGCCATTGTCGCTTCCAGACTCAGGTCACAGCAGCACTTGCAGTGTAGGTCCTCTCCTGTTGAAGGTCAGGTATCAAGTGAGTGAACAGATAGAAAATGGCGGTCACGTCCGCGTCGGTGCGTACCGTCACCGCCGGCATACATCGTCATTGACTCCTGGAACCCATAGGGCCCAATGATAACCAATGCTGAATTGCGCTGCGGTCTTCGACCGTCCACTGCAACGCTGCACAACGCCAGCGCAGTCACCTCATTTCCCCTTGTCCCTCTTTACAGGTCAGGCAGCCGCCATTTCAGGGGGTGGCACATGGCAGGGCAACTAACTGCATCACAGCACTTTTGCGCAGGAACACGGACAGACACTGCCACACACTGATTACATCACAATTGTTCTAAACAGCCTTGTGAAACCTATGTGGTGTATGACCCTCTGCTCACCCTTCTCCTCCATAGGGCACATCTGCTGGGGAAGGTGATGAGATGGCGTAATCCTCTGGTATACAGACCCATGGTGGAACTGTGGACAATAAAAAAGACAGACACATCATTATCACCTACAGACTTGATCGTGCCACAATCCAGGAACTGTGTGCCCAGTTGGAGCCAGACCTGATGTCAGCTATCCGCCATCCCACAGGAATACCCCCTCTAGTGTAGGTCCTGTCAGTACTCCATTTCCTGGCCAGTGGGTCCTTTCAAACAACTGTGGCCATGGCATCAGGGATCAGGGATCAGCCAATGTTCTCTAACGTGTTGTCCAGAGTGTTGTCTGCCCTGCTGAAACACATGCATGCTACATCATTTTCCCTCAGGTGGAGGATTTGCCCACAGTGAAAGGTGACTTCTATGCCCTGGGACATATCCCCAACATCATTGGTGCCACTGATGGTACACATGTGGCATTTGTCCCCCACCCCCCCAGGAATGAACAGGTGTACATAAACCACAAAAGCTAACATTCTATGAATGTGCAGATGGTGTGTTTGGCAGACCAGTACATCTCCCATGTGAATGCCAAGTATCCTGCCAAGTATCCTGGTTCAGTGCATGACGCTTACATTTTGAGGAATAGCAGCATCCCTTATGTGCTGGGACAACTCCAGAGGCACTGTGTGTGGCTAATAGGTGAGCCCAAGGTCCCAACACAGTTGACATAGGTGTCTGGGTATGGGAGAGTCCCTAAGGGTTGGAGGATGTCTAAAAGTTGTCCCTCGATATTTGCAGGTGACTCTGGTTACCTCAACCTGTCATGGCTACTGACCCCAGTGAGGAATCCCAGGACAAGGGCAGAGGAGCGCTCCAGTGAGGCACATGGGCTAACTAGGAGGATAATAGAGTGCACCTTTGGCCTCCTGAAGGCCAGATTCCGGTGCCTACATCTGACAGGTGGCTCCCTATACTACTCACCGAAGAAGGTGTGCCAGATCCTTGTGGCATGCTGTATGTTCCACAACCTGGCTTTGCGACACCAGGGGCCTTTTCTGTAGGAGGAATGGCCTGATGTTGGTCTTGTGGCAGCTCTGGAGCCTGTGGACAGTGAAGAAGAGGAGGCAGAAGAAGACGATATAGACAACCGAAACAACATCATCATGCAATACTTCCAGTGAGACACAGGTAAGAGGATGGCACTGCTTCTCTCATATCATACTACTGTAGGACATTGCATAAATCTGCCTTTTTACCTCTGTGTATGGACCCTGACATGTCACTTTGGCTTTCCATTTCACAGATCTGGGTCCCACTTTGTGCCTTCTGCTATGTTTACTGCTGCCCAACAACTGTCTAACATTGGTATGTGAACATGAACATTGATATTGCTATATTTCTGAGAGATTGCAATTACACATTTGTGAAAGTACAGACTGGCTCCAGATTGATTTGTGATTCAAGGTTGTTTATTTCTGTGCAAATAAGTGGAGGGGGTGTGCAATGGGCTGGGGTGATGGTGGAGAAATGTCCATGGTAGAGACCAGTCTCTTGGTCTCACAGGTGCATTGTCCAAGGGGACATAGGAAGTGGAGTAATGGCAGTTCAAAGTTGTCAGGGTGACAAAGTGGGACAAAAGGGTGACAATCAAGAGAGTGTTATTTCCTGGCGGGGGTCTTGGCAATGTTCTCTGTCTTGTTCCTGGATCTTAGTGAGCATTTGCGGGGTAGTTCTTCTTCTTCAGGGGGTGGGGTGCTGGTGGCCTGTTGGTCCTGTGGCGGGACCTCCTGTCCACTAGCGCTGGTGGAGGTCGAGGGCTGTTCATCGTTCAGGCTAGTGTCAGGGGCCCGTTTGTGTGCCACTGTGCCCCTCATGGTGTTGGCCAGGTCTGCCAGCACCCTTGCAATGGTGACCAGGGTGGTGTTGATGGACTTCAAGTCCTCCCTGATCCCCAGGTAGTGTTCCTCCTGCAGCTGCTGGGTCTCCTGAAACTTTGCCAGTATCGTGCCCACGGTCTCCTGCGAATGATGGTATGCTCCCATGATGTTGGAGAGTGCCTCGTGGAGAGTGGGTTCCGTGGGCCTGTCCTCCCCCTGTCGCACAGCAGTCCTCCCAGTTTCCCTGTTATCCTGTGCCTCTGTCCCCTGAACCGTGTGCCCTCTGCCACTGACCCCAGGTCTTGGGTTGGTGGGTTTGCCTGGGGTCCCTGTAGTGGTGGACACACTGCTGATTGACGTGTCCTGGGGACAGAGGGATGGGCCCGCTGGGTGGGTGCTGTGTTGGTGTTTCCTGAGGGGGGAGGGTCTGTGGTGGTTTGTGACAGTGGCAGGGGAACCGACTGTCCAGAGGTCCCTGATGGGCCTGGCTGGTCATCTTGATCCAGGCGTGCAGAGCTGCTGTCATCACTGTGGGCCTCTTCTGTGGGGGGACTGGATATGTCTGGCACCTCGTGTCCGGTGATGTTGGGTAGGAGTCCTGTTGGGGTGTAAGTGCATAGTTATTGTATCTGTGTGTGCCATCTTGTGCAATGGGTGAGTTACCCTCTACTCCTGTGCTTGCATTATTGTGTTTGCCCTTGTGTGATTAGTGATTTTGGGGTCTGGGTGGGTATCTGTACTGGACATGCTTTGGTGATGGGTGTCTATGCAGAGGTGTTGCATGCAGGGCTTGGTATTGGGATAGGTGGGTTGTGATGGTGGGGCATATGTGAGGTGTTGGAGTGATGGGGGTGAGGGTGAGGGTGGGGGTATGTGATTGCATGCAGGTGGGGTGGGGGGATATAGTAGTAAAGATATGACTTACCAGAGTCCAGTCCTCCTGCTACTCCTGCGAGGCCCTCGGGATGCATTATTGGCAAGACTTGGTCCTCCCATGTTGTTAGTTGTGGGGGAGGAGGTGGGGGTCCACCGCCAGTCGTCTGTACTGCTATCTGGTGTCTGGATACCACGGAACGCACCATCCCCAGTAGGTCATTCCCCCTCTTCCTGATGTCATCCCGTGTTCTGGGGTGCTGTCCCACTGCGTTGACCCTGTTGACGATTCTCCACCATAGCTCCATCTTCCTAGCAATGGAGGTGTGCTGCACCTGTGATCCAAAAAGCTGTGGCTCTACCCGGATGATTTCCTCCACCATGACCCTGAGCTCCTACTCAGAAAACCTGGGGTGTCTTTGAGGTGCCATGATGTGGTGTGGGTAATGTGTGATGTGATGTTTGTTGTGCTGCGTGATATGTTGTGTTTGGGTGTGTTGTTTGAGGTGCGTGGATGTTGTATGAGTGATGGTGTTGTGTATCTGTGCATGCTGGTGTTGTGTTTGCTATTGTCTCTCTCTGCTTCTTCCAAAAAATGTAGTTGTAAGGGGTTGTGGGTAATGTGGGTGTGTGTTTTATAGTGGTGTGAGTGTGCGTGTGGTGTGTGTATGTGTATCAGGTGTCCAATAGGGTTGTGTTTTGTAAGTGTGTGTGTATTTTGAGAGCGGCAGTGTGTACCGCCAATGGATTTCCGCGGTTGAAAGACCGCCACGTTGATTTGTGGGTCGTGATAGTGTGAGCGTATTCCTGTTGGCGTGACCGTGTGGGTTTTGGTATCGCCAGTTTATCACTGACTTTTGGTGTGGTGGACTTGTGTGGAAGTCTGTATTGTGGCGGATTACGAGATGTGGGTCGTAATACCTGTAGCAGATTTCCGCCATGGTATGTTGGTGGCCTTCAGCACGGCAGTCAGCGGGATTTACCGCCAGGGTTGTAATGAGGGACTTTATTTTCAACTGCCATGTGTCTTTGACATTTTACATGTGACAGAAAAGATTAAGGGGCATATTTTCCAGTCCCTAGCGCCACCAGAGCATCACTTTTCATGACGCTTCTATGGCGTTGTGCACTACACCGTATTTACAAGGTGTCATTAAGCCTCTTTTTGTGGCTTAGTGCCACCTTGTAAATACGGCTCCCTTCTCATGCAGCACTTTGCGTTAAAGGGACGTGCAATGATTGTTGCTGTACATGTGTTAGAAATGGGGTTTTTGGTTGGCAGTCAGGTTACCCTCTATCCAATCAAGAACCCTCCCTCTAGTCAGGGTAAGTCACACACAATCCAAAATTATCCTGTGCCCACCCTCTGGTAGCTTGGCACGAGCAGTCAGGCTTAACTTAGAAGGCAATGTGTAAAGTATTTGTGCAATAAATCATACAATAACAAAATATAGCACCACAAAAATACACCACACAGTGTTTAGAAAAAAATATAATATTTATCAGGATAATTGTAGGTCAAAACGAATAAAGAGGCAATGTGAAATTGTAGAGGTATCACTGAAAAGTGATATAAAGGGGCTCATTCCGAGTCCGGCGGGCGGAAACCGCCCAAAGACCGCACCGTGGTCAAATGACCGCGGGGGTCATTTTGACTTTCCCGCCGGCCCAGCGGGAAAGCCCCTGCAACGAGGAAGCCGGCTCCGAATGGAGTTGCAGGGGTGCAACGGGTGCAGTAGCACCCGTCGCGATTTTCACTGTCTGCATAGCAGACAGTGAAAATCAAGGTGGGGCCCTGTTAGGGGGCCCCTGGACTGCCCATGCCAGTGGCATGGGCAGTGCAGGGGCCCCCAGGGGCCCCACGACACCCGTTCCCGCCATCCTGTTCCTGGCGGGTTTTACCGCCAGGAACAGGCTGGCGGGAAGGGGGTCGGAATCCCCATGGCGGCGCTGCAAGCAGCGCCGCCATGGAGGATTCCCTGGGCCAGGGGAAAACCGGCGGGAAACCGCCGGTTCCCCTTTTCTGACCGCAGCTTTACCGCCGCGGTCAGAATAGCCCTGGAAGCACCGCCAGCCTGTTCGCGGTGCTTCCGTTGCCCTCCACCCTGGCGGTTTCAAACCGCCAGGGTCGGAATGAGGGCCAAAGTGTCTTAAGTCTTTAAAAAGCAAACAAAGTCTCTTTCAAGCACAAAGTACCTGGTTTAAAGTGGAAATCGCAGCAGAAGAAGAGATACGTGGAAAAATGGTGTGTGCGTCGATTTCTCCCCTGCACACACCGACTTGCATCGTTATTTTTCACGCGGGGAAGTCGTGCGTCGTTTTCCGGCGCGCGGACATTCTCTTTCTGTGGGTCGCGGGATTACCAGATGTCTCCGGGTCTGTTCGTGGATTCTTCGGCTTGTTTTCCGGCTGCGCGCCGTTCCGGGAGGGTGTGCGTGGAATTCTCGTTCTCACGGCAGGCGTTGCGTCGATTTCCCCTCTGGAAGTCGGGCAGCGTTGTCCTTGCGAGGCTGTGCGTCGAAGTTCCGGTTGCCCCGAAGGTATTGCGTCGATCAGCGTCGGTGTGCAGCGATTTTCTCGCCACTTCCGATAAATATGCCTCTAAGCCTTTTATGATTTCAAAAATATGAACAAGGAATGCACACCAGTAAGATTTACCAGTCATTATTAACTAAGGACTTCAGCATATCTAATTCCAGGATAGAAATAAATTAAACGTTGGCATTTGAGAATTGTTCCCATTTGCTTCACCAGGTGTTGTTTCTCTTCAATAGCTTAATTTACACCTGCCAGAAATCGATAAAAGGATATACACATCATTTCACTATTGCATACTTTTAAAGAAATATGTTCTATTAGCCCTCATACAAAGGGTAGCAAATCGGTGGATCAAGGTTTGGTTTGTCTTGAGAGTTTTCTGGCTTTCAAAATCTTTCCAACACCCTTTCGCCTTACAAGGGGTTGGATGTATACCCCAGATAACTCCTCTGTCAGGGTAGGAAAGGAGAGAGACCGTCCCAAACTCTGAGGGGATATGACAGAAGGGTTCCCCATATGAAGAGAAATTATATTCCCATACTTAGAAGAACAGGACAACATTTGTATTCCCACAGCAGGCTCTACAAACGAAACCTTTGCACCTCTTACCACTTTACATTTCAAAGTTATGCAGCTATCAGAAGACTTTCTAAATAGCATACCTGGATATCTACAACTGAATCAGCTTTCCAGTATATTATCGGGGATATGTGTGATTTTATAAAAGTTGTACCTTTTCACCTATCCTTAGTTTCATCCAATACTTGTTTTGGACCAGTGATGTCAAAATATCTCACACCTGGTTTAACAAGAAATATCATAAAACTAAAGTGAAATTTGTGTTAAAGAGGAAGCAAGGTCAAAATAGAAACCGTTCAGAAAATGTAAAGATCTAGGGGCATATTTATACTCTGTTTGCGCCGGAATTGCGTCGTTTTTTTTGACGCAATTCCGACTCAAATCTAACTCCATATTTATACTTTGGCGTTAGACGCGTCTAGCGCCAAAGTCCATGGAGTTTGCGTCATTTTTTAGCGTGGACACCTACTTTGCATTAATGAGATGCAAGGTAGGCGTTCCCGTCTAAAAAATTGACTCCGAAGCATGTGCGCCGTATTTACACTCCCGGGCAAAATTCACGCCGGGAGTGGGCGGGTCAAAAAAAATGACGTACGCCCGCTTTTGCGCCGTTTTTTAGCGCCTTGAAAAGGCAGGCGTTAAGCGACCTGTGGGCTCTGAAGGAGCCCAGAGGTGCCCTCCCATGCCCCCAGGGACACCCCCTGTCACCCTTGCCCACCCCAGGAGGACACCCAAAGATGGAGGGACCCATCCCAGGGACATTAAGGTAAGTTCAGGTAGGTATATATTATTTTTTTTTGGGTGGCATAGGGGGGCCTGATTTGTACCCCCTACATGCCACTATGCCCAATGACCATGCCCAGGGGACAGAAGTCCCCTGGGCATGGCCATTGGGCAAGGGGGCATGACTCCTGTCTTTGCTAAGACAGGAGTCATTTCAATGGGGGTTGGGAGTGAAAGAAAATTGCGCAAATTGGGTTGAGGCGAAAAATTTGCCTCAGCCTGACTTGCCCCATTTTTTGGCGCCCAAGCTCCATATCCCCCTACGCCGGTGCTGCCTGGTGTACGTCGTTTTTTTCCACGCACACCAGGCAGCGCCGGCGGCTAACATCGGCTAACGTCATTGATTAAATACGGCGCCCGCATGGTGCTTCAGAATGGCGTTAGCCGGCGCTCATTTTTTTGACGCAAAACTGCGTTAGCGCAGTTTTGCGTCAAAAAGTATAAATATGGGCCCTAGTGCTCCAGGTAGATTGGTAATAGTGATTTCCAAATAGAGATTTTCGTGAATCGCTATTAGTAATCAGTACTGCCAATGTACAAAACTGATATCTGACCCATTAGCAATTTGTAGTAAGTCTCTAATAGACCTACCTCATGTAATATTAATGAGGTAGGTCACTATTTGTGACCCATTAGGATTCACTGTCGTCAAAGGAATGGTGGCATGCTGGAGTCACAAAACCACCATGTCTGTGATTGCTTTTAAATAAAGCAATCATTTTTTTTTTCAATGCACCTTATTTCCTTAAAAGAAAGCAGGATGTGTACTGCAAACTCCATTTGTAACTGGATGCATTTAAAATAAAAAATGAAAAGTTAAATTTTTTTAAGAGCAGGCACTAGTCCTTGGGACAACTGCTTGCTCTTAAAAATATTTATTCAACCATTCTCATGGGACCCGTTCCCGTTTGTGAATGGGATACCATCAACTTTAAGTTGGAGGTAAAGTGCAAATGTCTTGTGACTACATTTCGGTCTCAAAACGGAAGTACATTCCAACGCAAATAGGTAATTTGAAGGGATGCCCTAAACAGACTCCTTCCAAATACCAATTTTCTAACCCAAATTGTGATATGATAACAGATAACCTCATCACAATTTGCTCTTTGTACATTTGTAAAGGCATTTTCTGTTTGTAAATGGCCCAATTCTGTGACTCTGGCCTTTGGCACATGCAAAAAATGTTTTGCACATCTAGCCCCCTCGTCAAGATAGAAATGAGTGGCAAAATTAAAATTGGCAAACTTTTTACCCTATGAGATACAGTAGACAAAGATGAGATCCATGCTCTTAGTGCATTGTTTCACAAAGAGAGGCATTTCGATGCATTACTCAGGTTTCACATCCCTAAAGGTAAATGGCACCAACATTTTTTGGACTCTGTATTTGTTGAGAGGAATTAATGGTCCAGCCGTAACCAAGGGCATATTCATTTGGCAACTATCCCCTCTAGAATCATTCACCCTGGAGGAAGTTGGCATTGAGATGCCATTGGAAATTAGTGGCACACTGGTGACATATTATGCTCCCCCATGATCATTATGTGAAATGTTGATGTTTTAAAAAGAGGGCAAACAGTGATCCCACAACCTATTGTCAATAAAATCGCAAAATTCCTTAAAAAAATAGACAGGGAAAAATGTTTTTCCTGCAGAGGAAAACATGTTTTCTTTCGCACATGGAGCTTAATTTCCCTGTGATCTGCTATGGAAAACTATGCACAGTGGAAATGGGACCTTATGAGAAGACTTACATGCCAGGTAGACATTTCCAGTTCTACTACTGGGAATAAAGATGAATATCATAAAGTATTAAATCTTCCTCTAGTGTAGATTTGAATTTATGGGTGCAGGGCAATGGGGCCTTGTGTATTTTGCCTGAGTGACAAAGGTGGGTCAGAAAGTTGACATCTGTAAGCCTTGGAGTCAGAAGTTGAACGAAGTAGACACTTAGGCCCTCATTCTGACCTTGGCGGGCGGCGGAGGCCGCCTGCCAAAGTCCCGCCGTCAGATTACCGTTCCGCGGTCGAAAGACCGCGGCGGTAATTCTGACTTTCCCGCTGGGCTGGCGGGCGGTCGCCTTCAGACCGCCCGCCAGCCCAGCGGGAAAGAGGCTTCCACGATGAAGCCGGCTCGGAATCGAGCCGGCGGAGTGGAAGCTGTGCGACGGGTGCAGTTGCACCCGTCACGTATTTCACTGTCTGCGCGACAGACAGTGAAATACATGTAGGGGCCCTCTTACGGGGGCCCCTGCAATGCCCATGCCAGTGGCATGGGCACTGCAGGGGCCCCCAGGGGCCCCGCGACCCCCCCCTACCGCCATCCGGATCCCGGCGGTCGGACCGCCGGGATCTGGATGGCGGTAGGGGGGGTCAGAATCCCCGCGGCGGTGCAGCAAGCTGCGCCGCCGTGGAGGATTCTACGGGGCGGCGGTACACTGGCGGGAGCCCGCCAGTGGTGCCGGTCCGACCGCGGCTTTACCGCCGCGGTCGGAATCCCCATTGGAGCACCGCCGGCCTGTCGGCGGTGCTCCCGCGGTCCTCCGCCCTGGCGGTCAAAGACCGCCAGGGTCAGAATGACCACCTTAATTATCTGTAGCGCCACCCCTATAAAATAAAATAAAAATCATGCAGTGTGCAAGGAGCAACCTGAAAGACTGTTATCTGGTACTCACACTTTGACTAAAATGGGGGAAGGGTATGTGTGTTGTTTGAAGTTGAAAAGCACGAGCTGGAATTCGGGGAGTCTGGTGGTTAATTCATGGGGACACTGTTTTCGTCTATTGCCTGTCTACCTCAAAACACACTTAGCCGAGGATGTCAGTGGTGTAAGGCTTGACAAGTGCATTATGATGTCTATTTGAGAAGACAATCTGTGGGTGTGATTGTAAGAATATTGAGTACCTGTGGTGCCCCCAAGGAGACTCTAGAACATACATCGTTTTTTTCCAGGCTTATAAGAATAGTAGGCGCCATTGGATACTGCCGCTATGAGGGAATACGGGCATTAGAGATTATAAAGTTACACTAAGGATGATAAAAACAGACTCCAGCAAGCTACTCCATTTTGCTCTTACTCGCTATCTGCTGGCTTTGTGGAGAGCTACGGCAAAGATGTGTGCTTCTTATGAGAACCAACCAGTGCCACTGTCTTGATATGTGTGAACCAATGACTATAATTTGTATCAATAATTCTAGCCGACTTTAAGTGACCCAGAATTTGTCTTATTTCTTTTCACCTTCCTTTTCCTAGAATATTAATTACATGCAACACATATTTTAAAGTTGTTATGATGGTTTCAAGATTGTACATAAGTTTTAGTACTATGCTTTTATAGCACTTAACTATTGTGTCTTAATTATACTTTATTTATTTTCTATCTTCTCTTATGGCCACCGAGCCGAAATAACGGTCTTTGAACTGACCTGAACATTGACTTTGTCTCAAGCCTCGGTATAAAATAGAATCGAGAACTATTTCACTGGCCCGTTTAAAATCTACTCCTGCTTTTAAAGAGAAAACGATATTTTTTCACCAGCTCCCTGAAATTCTTGATTGAATTTCCATATGTAAATGACACATTGTATTTGTCTCGACTGGGTCAAGAGAAGAATTCACTTATACAGGACCCTTGAGGTGCACTGACAGTGCACCACTAGGAAGTGGTGCACTTTCAGTGCACCCCCCGCCCCAAGGACAGTCCTCGTGAGGGGGGAAAGGCAGTCCCATGGACCCCACAGACAGTCCCCTGCTGGGTGCAGTCACCCATACACTTGCAGGGGGATCTCTGCCCCCTTTCAAGTGTTTTATTTTATTGTTGAACATTTTTAGCTCCCACCTCAGTGATCTGAGACTAGCATGTGCTTTAATTCAAGACATAAGGACCTTGATGGAGACGATTAAAAAAGTATTTATAATACTGAGTGATGTAAATTTGTAATTCCCTGATTGAGTATGGGCTAGATGACAGCACTGAGGTTTTCAATCAACAGGGTAATACTCGACCGCACTGTTTTGACAAACAAAAGTGAATAAAAGGGCAAGCTAGCTAAAAGAATATATATTTTCAGCCCAATTTCGAATCTAAAATGGAGCTTTTAAAAAAGATTAGCAAGTTTGTTTACGTTTGTATAAGCCTGTATACATACTTCACCATCCATTGCTAACGCTGAGTTAAATTAAACAGACCAGTACGTAATTTAATTAATTATTTTATGAGAATATCCGATTTTAGTAGCGAAATACAAAATTATATATTTCAATTGAAGAACGTAGTGCATATGTAGCACTGGATGTAACAGAAATTGGTAAAGTGAAAATTGCAAAATTAGTCCGTTAATATCAGTAGTAAAATTAAAGAATGGTTTATACATTAGGCTGCTACTGCCCAGCAGTTTTCATTCAGAACCACATTTACTTCTGCGGGCAACATGTGTAAAATTATCTATGGTAAGTTTTAGCATGTATCAAAATAATAAGAAAACTAAGAACCTGATTCAGAAAGATGTTCCTATGAGTAGGTGCGTCATACTCATGCACGACTGCACGACTGCTAATTTGTCATTTCTAGAATTTAAGAGTAAACCAGGAGTACTATATGTGTAAATCACAGAAAAATCTGACTCAAAATGCTTAGAGGTCTTTCACGCATTATTGCATTGTGAGTAGCACCAGTCTAATAATCTGTGTAGGGTAATGCATGTGTTTATAGATGTACAAAGCACACACATAGCTGAAAAGCTGCAGAGCAACTGGCAGTATCAAGCACAAAGATGAGGTGAATGAGGGAATAGAGAGGGAGTTGGGCTCTGAAAGCAGAAGTAGTCTGTTCCTGGCTCAATAAGCCTTATAGAAGATGGAAATCATACCGTGCCAATCGTGTCGGTGTGTTTGTATAAGTGGCACGTATACAAACACACCGACGCAATCGGCACGGTATGATTTCCATCTTCTATAAGGCTTATCATAGCACGTGTTGCTATCTTTATGCTTTGGACTGGCTCATTTTGAGCTACATTTCTGCTTCACATTTCTTATATGAACCTTCAGGACTCCAATTTATTTATCTTCAGCCTCATAAATCCACATAGCTAAAGCCTTGACAAAGTCTTGAAGACGAAACACGTGTCGGCTGTTTTCCTGTTTTGGACTTGTATCATTTGGTCATCTGACTGGAAGCCTGACCTTTTGCTTCCACCTACAATAAATATCCTGTGTTACCGGGTTACCTGGTCTACGACTCAATCATTGAATCTCCACTTGGATATACTACATGAATACTTTACATTGGGTGTGCCCTGGCCTTTGTGTTCTTATGGTTTAGGACTTCACTCACTTTTCCAGTGGGTGAGCCTTGTTACACCTGAGGTGGCAGGTGTTTGGCTAGCCTGGCACACATTACTAACATTTTCACAAGTAACAGGACTACTACTGATGGACATTTGTTGAAACATTTGTTGATGTGCAAGCACCTTTTGCATTCTCCACATGTTTTCGCTTTAATTTCATTTTACACACCTTGTCAGGGACATAGCACAGGGATCCCCCAGAGAGATGGAGGCAACAAAATCTTGCTTTCAGGAGTCCTATGGTGCACTCTATCACCCTCCTAGTACGACCATGGGCCTCATTGTAATTCCTCTCTGCATCCTACCTGGGATTCCTCACAGGTATCAGGAGCCATTACATGTTAGGGTAGCCAGAATCCCCTGCAAACGTGGGCAGAAGAGGACTTGAACACACACATTTTACTTGTATACAGCCTGCCTGTCAGCTCTGTAACTGATCCAGTGTCATACACACTCACCTATGAGCCACGCTCTGTCTCTCTGTAGTTGTCCCATCATGTGTGGCACACTGCTGTTTCTCAGGACAAATGAATCATGGACTGATCCTGGGAACCTTGCATTGACATGTGAAATGTATTGATCAGCAGTACACACCAATTGGACATTTATGGAGTGATAGTTCTTACAATTTTGATACACCTGTTCATTCACTCTTGGGAGTATGAGGCTATGTGGGTTCCATCAATGGCACCTATCACATGGGGGATATTAGCAAAGGCATAGAATCCTGATTTGATGGAGGTGAGATCTGCCCTTTGGGGAAATTAGACATAACTTTGCAAGTGTTGAAAGAATGCATCCAGGAAATTGGACAGGATGTGGCTGAACATTGGCTGAAATATCCCTGCAGCCATGCCCACTGTTACTTGGAATGAGTCTGTGGCCAAAAAATGGAGCACAGATAGCACCTGCACAGTTGTAGGTGTGGCATGCTGATTCCGATTGGCTGGCTTCAGAACAGGATCCATTACTGCACAGAGGTCAAGGATTGTAGCTAGTTTAAGTCAGTAAGTTATGATGATGTGATGTTCCTACATGATGGCCAGATCTACTAGGGGTAAACAGATGGGGCACTCCATCGCCACTTGGGTCTGTACCTATGGGTGATGAAGGAACTCATTTTGATTTTCGACATACTCTTGCATCACATGGTGTCACTATACTTTTCTACAATGAGACACATAGGTAACGCACAGAAACACAAAAAATTAAGTAGTCCGTCAGGCTAATGTTTGGTGAGGTTTCTCAGTCATAATGGCATCACAGTGTAGACACACTTCCAACCATGAGTACATGTGGGGAACCAGCATTCATGTCAGTAATCGACGAAGGGGAGAGAGAATGGGGCCCTGGATGAGGCCCCCGGCCAGACTATGGAGATGTGGCGAAAGGAAAATGGTAGCCTCCTGCCATCCAGGTATTGTAATGTGGAAATGACTTCATACTGCTGGCGTTGTTTGCCATGGTGGTAGGCGGTCTTCACCTGATGATTAGATTACATGGTTGTCAATGGGAAACCTGGGCCAATCATGATCCCCGGCGGAGGTGACGGTGCACACCGCCGTGGTATTTACTTCCATTTTGACAGTGTGCTGCTGCTGTGTCCTTACTCTGGTCCCTGGGATGGCGTGTGACAGGGGAATGGACCCCAGCATTCACCGCGGAGGAGCTGGAGAAGCTGGTGGACGGGGTTCTACCCCTGTATGCGAAGTTGCATGGACAAGGAGCAGGTGAGTTGCTATCTGTCCTTCTTAGATATGTGTGATTGTTGCTGATGCCTGTATGTGTTTTTGTTCGCTGTGTGAATGCTCAGCAGTACTGTGTCTGGCAGTTTCTGCTTGTTATTTGTTCATTTGCATGTCTCCATGGGCCATGTCAGTATGAACGGGCATGACATTTGTGTAGGTGGCACCCACACTGAAGGATGTTTCTTTACTCTGTGTGTTCCATGCAGGTCAGTGCCCATCAGAAGAGGGGACGGTGGCAAGCCATCGTCAAGGAAGTGTTTACAACTGGTGGAGCACCCACTGCAGGAAGCAGTGGGAGGACCTGAGGCGCTGGGCCAGGAAGATCAGAGAGGCCGAGCTGTGGAAGACCTCCTAACTAGGAAGGGGTGCCAGTCAGACCCTGACCCCCCTAATGGCCCACATTTGGGCAGTGGCCTATCGGGATTTGGATGGGGGCTTGAAGGCAGCACAGCAGCCACAAGGGTGTGAGTACCAACACTGTTGTGATGCCACTATGATGAATGAAGTTAGATGCTAAGGGTTGCATGCATTGTGGTGGCAGGCACATAGACAGTTGTGTCCCTGCAGTCCTGTCCCCCTCCACGTCCGTGGGATAGTGTCATAGCTAGTTTTTGCAGCGTCTGTAGGCCTGTGAGGGGTCCCCTTTTTTGTAATATTGTATTAAATGTAGCCTCATGAACTTGTAGATGTGTTGGCTTGGCATAGTCTCTCATGGGTTCAATTCACAAAATGTATCAGAGTAGTGGTTCAGGATAGTAATGTAGTGTATTCTGGGGTCATGCCTACTAGTCAGGGACACATTCATAGCATGTGTTGTGTCTTCTGAGGGTTAGTGCCTGAGCTGGGTGGGAGTGTATGTGTCCCAAAATGTACATATTTCCATGAATTGACATACTTCTGACTTGTTTTGTTTCCCCACCCCTGTGCTCTTATGTCCCTGTGTACATTAGCATCATCTGGTGAGGGAGCTGAGGCACCGGTGAGTGGGGATGCAGCAGCCCATAGTTCCAAGGAGGCAGAGTCAACCAATGACAAGGGGACCAGTAGGTTGGAGGGCGAGGGGAGTACCACGGGGGAGGCAACTACCACTCAAGGTAGTGATTCTGATACCTCCTCTGATGGCAGCTCCCTGGTGGTGGTGGACCCTACTGGGCCCACCCATTCTTTGTCATCCTCCTCTACCCCCATACCATCACCACCCTCCCAGTTGCTCCCCACTGAGTTGCCTGTGCCTGCTCACCCAGGAGGGTGGGCATCTCCTTCCCCCAGGCACCTCATCCCCTGCCCCAGTCAGCCCTGCTGCCCTCACTGAGGAGGCTATTGACCTCCTGAGAACCATCTCTGTAGGGCGGACAACCATTGTGAATGCCATCCAGTGATCCCAGATGCAGCAATGCAATGTATACCTGGAAGGCATTCACAGTGCCATGTTTGGCCTACAGAGATCTTTTCAGGCTCTGGCTTCCTCTTTGACTGCAGCCAGTGTCCCTGGTCTTTCCATCCCCCCTTCCACCACCTCTACCCCTTCCAGCACTCCACGCCCTTCACCCATCCCAAACACACATACAGAAAAGCCATGCACCCAGATCAACACACAGGAAGCACACTAAAAAACATAAGCACCACACTTCCCACTACAGGCATGCACACACCTATGTACACACCCAATATACCCAGGCACACACAACAACATCCACTGTGTCAGCTTCCCCCTCCTCCCTGTCTGTCACCTCACTATGCACACCCACATGCACTGCCCCCTCAGTCACTGCTGCTGCCCCATTCTTGCAGTCAACACACAAGCTGACATCCAGTCATGCACCCCAGACACCACACCTGCACTCACCACTACTACATTCACATACAGTTGCAGCACACTCACCAGACCTGCATCCACACTGGCAGCCTGTCTTCTCCCACTGTGTCCATCCACCCTCCTCCCAAAACACTCAAATGTTCACACTCATCCACACAACAAATATCCACCATACATGAGCATACTAAACAGGCACCTGTATCTATGTCCAGCACACCTATACCTTGTACGACCACTCCCGCAACCTCCACTCCCAGACCTAGCTCCAGATCCCCTCCAACTGCACCTAAGAAGCTTTTCCTGTCCTGTGTTGACCTGTTTGAACCCACTGGCCCTAAACGTTCCCACGCCCTAGTCCAGTCCACTCCTTCCTCGTCTAGGTCCACCCCAGTCTACCCTCCCCATTCCTGTGGCCCTTCCCCAGGGAGGAAGAATACCCCTGTTTTGCCCATGTCCCCCTGCCACCTCCCGGTCCAGGCCCACTCCCCCTCCTTCTAAGGGCAAGCCCAAACCCTCTCCACCTCCACCTCCTAAACCTAAACCCAAAACTCCCCCTTCAAGACCTGAGTCCCCACCCCCACCACCCCCTGCCCCTGTTCCCCTAGGTGCCTGGCTGCCCCATTGAGGCCCCTTCCTAGTGGAGTTTCCTTTACCATCATAGGGGTGAAGTTTGGGCTATATTTGCCCTTCCGGGACTTTGCAATATACTGGCCAATGGCCTTATTTGGACATTCATGTTCTTTGTTGCAATTAAATTTGACTGCCCAACAGTGCTATTGGCACAATATTGAGCCATTGTGCAGCGTTTCACTGTGGGGGTGTGGTGTGCACAGATGTGTGCATTGGTGCAGGTATTATTTGATTTGTGTCTGTACATCATGTTATGGTATGTATGGCTTGGGATGGTGAGAGGGGTGGGGTGGGTGTGCAACTGTGCCCTTTCTTCCCATGTGTACTAGACTGCGGTACTTACCTTCGTCGTCTTCGTCGCCAGTCACGGTCCTGGAGGAATATGGCAAGGAGAAGCACTGGGATTATTTCCAACTCTTGCTCCATGTCTGCGTCGGCGTGCTCTGTGTACCTCCAGGGAGTGTTTCCCTCTATATGAGTCATTTCCACTACGCTTTGCCTGGCGGTGGTTCACACCCCGGAACTGATGGCAGTGTGGTGTTTCATTATTTGGTTGGTGGGTAGGGCCTTTCCCTCGGCCTGAGGGCGGCCTCCTCCGTCATCGGCGGGACTACAAAAATGGCAGTGTGTGGATAGGCCACTACTTGTTTCTCATGTGCTTCATTATTTGGTGGTCCGGACCTCCAGCCTGTTGGCAGTAGTTACCGCCACCGCCGGTGGTGCGGTGTTTGCTGCCATGTTCATCATGACCACCTAAGAGTTATTTTTTAGAAATGGGGTCTCTAGCTGGCAGTCAGTTTGCACTCTGTCCAAGCAGGGCCCCTTACTCTAGTCAGGTCAATGGAGATACACACTCAAGACAACCCTTGCTCACCCCTTTGGTAGCTTGGCACAAGCAGTTAGGCTTACATCAGAAGCAATGTGGAAAGTATTTGTACAAAGCACACAGTAATACAGTGAAAACACTACAAAATGGACAGCACACCAGTTTAGAAAAATAGGTAATATTTATCTTAATCAAACAAGACCAAAACGACAAAAATCCAACATACACAAGTCAAGATATGAATTTATTTTAAAAAATAATAAAAGTCTTACTCTATAGAAAATAATGGAAACGTGGCTGTTACACAAAGCACCTGGTTTGTGTAAAAAATAAAGCCGCACGGGCGAGCATGCATTGTAAAAGTCAGTGATGCGTCGATTCTTACTCGCAAGTGAGGCCATGATTAATTTCTTCCCAGATAAGGTAGGTGATGCGTAATTTTTCTCCCTCACAAGAGAGTAATGCGTAAAAAATGCGGTTGAATTGTGTTAGAAAACCGCGCGCCATGGGGCTTGCATTGTTATCAGTAACTGCAAACGGATGTTGCATCATTTCTAAAGCTGCGATTTGTTGATCTTCCAGTTGTGATGCAGGTGGTGTGTCAATTCTAGCCATGAAATGGGTGGCACGTCGTTTTTAAGCTGGTTGCAGGTGGTGCATCAAAAATTTCCCAGCACAATGTTCTGTGTGTGGAATTCAGTCATTGACTGCCAACTTCACCTTTCAAGGGCCGAGGGACTGGATAGGACACCATTTGGCGGGGCAGGAGTCTCAGCAGAGAGTCCAGGTGCTGGCTGAGGAAGCCTTTGATAGCCATGAGACTTCAAAACAGGAGGCAAGCTCAGTTTAAGCTCTTCGATACTCCTAACAAGCATGAATATACCACAAGGTCCAGTCTTTGTCCCCTTTCACAGGCAGAAGCAGCATCAGCAGGAAAGCCCAACAAAGCACAGTCACAGGCAGGGGCAGAACTTCTCCTCAGCTCTTCTCCTTGGCAGAGGTTCTTCTTGAATCCAGAAGTGATCTATAAATCTGGGGTTTTGGGTCCACTACCTATACCCCTTTCTGCCTTTGAATTAGGCAAACTTCAAAGCAAAACCTCTGTTGTTTACAGGATCCTGCCTTCCCCAGGCAAGGCCCCAAACACACACCAGGGGGTTGGAAACTGCATTAAGTGACCACTCCCCCCTCCACATTATCCCAGATAGCTCATCAGGATATGCAGGCTATACACCAGATCCTTTTGTGTCACTGGCTAGAGGAGATTCACAAACAGCCCAACTGTCAGTTTGACCCGGACACGGAATCCAACAACAGGCAGAGTCACAGAGTGGTTTAAGCAAGAAAATGCCTACTTTCTAAAAGTGTCATTTTCAAACTAACAATCTAAAAAACAACTTCACTAAAAGATGTAGTTTTACATTTTGAGTTCAGAGACCCCCAAACTCCAGATCTCTATCTGCTCTCAAAGGGAAAACTGTACTTTAAGGTTATTTATAGGCAGCCCTCATGTTAACATAAGAGAGAGATAGGCCTTGCAATAGTGAAACATGAATTTGGCAGTATTTCACTGTTAGGACATGTAAAACACATCAGCGCATGGCCAACCTTTAACATACACTACACCCTGCCAATGGGGCTATATAGGGCATACCTTAGGGCTGCCTTACATGTACAAAAAGGGAAGGCTTGGGCCTGGCAAGTGGGTAACCCTCACACAGACACTGCTGTGGTAGGTCTGAGCCATGTTTACAGGGCTATTCATGTGGGTGGCACAATCAGTGCTGCTTGCCCACTTGCAGCAATTTATGTACAGGCTCTAGGTACCTCTAGTGCACTCAACTAGGGACTTACTAGAAAATCAAATATGCCAATAAGAGAAAAGCCAATTACACATACAATTTCACATAGGGAGCACTTGCACTTTAGCACTGGTCAGCAGTGGTAAAGTGCCCAGAGAAACCAAAACAGCAAAAAACGGAGTCCATCACACAACAACAAACTGGGAAACAGAGACAAAATGTTAGGGGAGAACACGTCAAGGATGCCAGGTCTAACAGTGAAATTGCTCTTTTGTGGACTACAGCTGTTTGTATGGTAAAACTCACATATGAATACAGTGGAATAAATCCATATATAATTGAATAACCATGAATCTTCTGCAATTAATAAAGAAATTACATCATCAGACCTTGCAGAGGCGGCTGCTGCAAATCGCAAGGGGAAGGCTAGGTGAAAGGACGTGGACAGGGAACGGGAGGCAAATAAAAAACATACCTTTTCCTGTCCCCTCCTCCTGCCTACATTGATCCTCTGGTCTCCTTGTGGTGTCCCAGCATTTGCTGGGACATGAGCACAGGCTCCCCAGCAATCCTGGTGCTGCTTTCATGCTAAACCTAGCATGCAAACAGCACTAGATTTGGTCTGAGAGGCTTGGACCACTGCACAGACACAACCCAGGGGTCTGTGCAGTTTCTCCAGCCAGGTTGTGTACACAGCTGGGCTGGAGAAACCTAAGTGCTCATGAGACAGCCGGCAAAACACATACGCGCACTTAGGTGCACTCCCTTTCTCTCCCCTCCAACCTCCAATGGCCCATTCGTGCCCCCACCCTGAACACGCTGCTAGCTGAGCCAGTAGATGAAAGATAAAACAATAATTAAATATTGTTTTATCTTTGATTTCCTGGCTGAGCCAGGGGGCGACACTCCTTCAGCATTGCAAAGGAGCCACCCCATAAACCTTGGCCAGGATACAGCTATCTAATGGTGGAGTTCTCTCCCAAAAATATCAACAGGTAATGGGCGAAGAGGATATCGAGATATCAAGGCTCCAAATCTATTCAGTTTGTATGCATTAGAACAAACATGTTTTAAAAAAGAGCACATTGCTTCCTACCAAAATTATGAGGCCAGAATACTCCTGGGCTATTAAATTCAGGCCTTTTAGTGATAATATACATAACCTCAACTCGACTCTAGTGTATTTTATCACCAGTCTAAATTTACAGTGATGACATTGGCTAATTAGTTAATCTGTCTAAAACGTAAATCATAACTTTTGGTGTCAAAAATAAACGACAATAGCATTTAAGGCCCCGAACGGGGGAGGTTTTGAACCAAGTGCTTTGTATTCTATGCTAAAAAAATACTTTGACAGAGGTCAATACGTTGCTGTGCAGAACCTACACAAGAAACTGCAAGAAGGGATTGAGATCTCTTCTTTTTCCAGTATGCCAACACATCAAAGATTAGTGGGCCTTGATTGACCCTCTATGCTTGTGTATTTCTTTGAAGCAGAACCTTTTATACCCATAAAAAATGTCTAGCACCCATATCCATGTTAAGATAGATGGCAATACATCGGTTGAAACTAGATTTAAGGCGCACCTGATGAAAAGGGTAATTTTCAGTGTCTTATTCGGTTTAACAGAGTCTTCCGGTGCCTACTTGAAAAAGGTATTAATTTATCCTCTGACCACAGCCAGATCTACTGTGAGAGATATATGGCTGTGAGGGCTGCTAGATATATTGCTGTTAGGGAATGAAAAGCCTGAGAAAACATTGATCTAGATACTTTTTGTGTCCCATCTTCTCCCACTCCTCTGATGAAGACTATGGGGGCTATAACTATAGATCTTTCTAACGCATGCTTACGTGTTTGTTGCTCCTAGAAATAGTAGTGGGTGTAGAAAGATATCAGGTTGTAGTCATTCTATGGCCCTCTGAGGGGGCACAATTGATCTAAACTGATCTATAATACCGGAATTGTTTATGGGATGATGCTCCTGAAAGAATATCTAGCTTGGGTGAATGCAAAATGAGCGAGTCCATTTTCATTGTGGGTGGGAGAATTTCAGATGTGCCCACCAATTTAGGACTTTGCCAGTAAAACCTACACAATTTCTTAGATTTCCTTGTGCCAATTTTTCGGCTCTCTTAATGGGGGAACGTAGTGTAGACATAATATGGTGCAAGAGTTTACAAAGTGGCACAATGCATGCATTGCGCCACTTTGTACATACAGCATGGGGAAAATGCCTCTTGAGCGCTGCCTTTGCATAAAAACAATTACGCTATGGCAGCACTAAGGTGCCACTAGGGGCTCCTAAATCGGCCCCTTACTGTTTTTCTAAATACTGCTGGGGGATGCTGCTCTTCCTGCAGTCACCTGAAACATTAACAAAAAGCGTGGTAGTGCCTCTGCCCCTTCTAGGAGCAGCACACGGATCAGTAAAAAGCCCCCATAGAACATTATGGGGTACTGCATGCCAGGGTAGTGAATAATAAATGACCCACTCCTGATGCCTATTTATTATTCTTTTAGTATTTTTTTTTGTTTGTGGGTGTCTCAGTGCCCAACCAGACACCCACTTCTTCAGTCTTTTTTTGGGGCTGGCTGCCTGGAGAACCCACAGCACTGTTTATGATGGGGACTGTGGGAGCAGTCTCAAGGCCCCAGCAGCCCCACCGGCTCTTCTGCCAGCACCCATCCTGTGTGCAGAGGTAGCTGGATCTGCTCTGACCCATTGTGTCATCTTCTGTTTTGGTTCTGTCGGGCACGAGAAATTCTATGTTTCTCTCCTTGCAAAAGCTCAGGCAGGGAAAACCTTTGTGCTCTTACCTGGTGGGAGTAGATTTCTGCTCCTGCCGGGAGGGAGAACATAATACTTCCTTGCCCTTGCAGGCTGTGAAACAATGGTGTTCCTTGGGATAGGGTTCCTGGGACACCGTGTCTGAGCCTGCCCCTGGGAATGGGGTACTGAGAGCCAAGCAAAGGCTTGGGTAGAGGGGCTGCATGCCCCCTTCCCAATTATGTTTATCAGCCACATGGAATGGGGTCATCAGGGCCTCTTAGAGACTTGGGGAGGAGGGGCACAACCCATGTCCCCTTATTAAATAAATAATTCCATAGGATAGGGTCCACAGGCCTGGATTGGCCTGTAGAGGGAGAGTAACATGCCCCTCCTCATATTAATTAATGGGCCCAGGGGGTGGGGTCCATAGGCCTAGAAATGGTCTGTGGAAGTTGGGTGACCCCCCCCCTCCCTTATTAAATACATTGGCACTAGAGGATGGAGGTTGCGGGCCTTGAAATGGCCTGCACCAAACCACATGCTGTGAACGGGCAAAGGTTGTGCGCTGCAGGGTGTAGGGTACTTGTGGGGGGTTGGGCACAGGGCCTAGCCCAATCCCAAGCCACACACGGAAATTAACATCTTACTTATTTAGATTTTACATCACTATTGAAAGGTTCTATGATATCACTGATAATGTCACTGCAACATCTGAATTTAGATCATTGATGACAACACTGTGCATGGTAGGGGCGCAAGCTATAGTTACTTCATTTAATTATAACCAGTGAATTTCAAAGTTTTTTAAGGTTCACTATGTTATATTTTTGATCTTATCACCATGCCTAACTAGAACAACACTTTAATCTTTGTTTTTTTCAGTGAATGTTTGATTTATTTGAACATACTATAACAATATAAAGGGGAATCATTTTAAGAGGTACAGACCTACTGCCCCTTTCAAAGAGAAAGAACACCAAAATATAAACGGCAGGCCTAGTGACTTAATCAAGGGGTTAGTACATAAACATATATAAAGCAGACTGTTTGGCTTTATCAAAAAGTCACCAAAATAAACATATATATTTCTTATTAATGCACATATAGTAATGCCTAATATTAATAAGTGTCATAAATCTTTTCAAAAGAAATCGTCTTTATTTGGAAGAACCATAAACATGTGTTTCAATCTTTACCCTATACTATTGAGACCACAAAATGCAGTCATAGGACAAACACAAGACTCACTGCCTATGCTTGGAAGCATTGGCAAGCATGTAGGATTTTGTCCCCACATCTCTGTCTCCCAGGCACTCTACAGCTACCTCCGCCTGTTCCCCAAAACAATCTGGTACTATCTTCTCCCCGACAGTTACACTGGCCAATCCAGGTGTCTGACCACCAATCGAGGATTGTGCCCTCTAGGGACATTTGGGGTCACCCCTAGAGTGACCATACTTGGAGTACTCTGTACAAACATCCTTGTCTTTTTGTCAAATAACCCTTTTTTTTTTAGAATCAGGTTGAGACTGGTTACCACTACTCCACTGGGAATTATTTTGGGGGCCTTTAGAGAACTCCTTATTTATAAGTTTTTCTACCCCCCTCTTTCTTCTGGTGGGAACCCTATCTACCCTTGTGGGTGTCCCCCCAATACCTTTTTGAACACTTTGGTGCTAGCCCAGAGATCTGCCTCATCAGCAATCTTCCTGGGATCAGTCAGCTTACTGTCACACAGGTGTTGGCACAACTCTGTAAAAGAGATACTGAGCATGTGCTCTCTCAAGATTAAATTGTACAACCAAACCAAATAATCATTGACTTTGTTGCCATGCACCCAGCCATTCAAGCTCTGATTTATACTTTTTTGTGCCGCATTAGCATCCTGTTTTGACGCAAAAGTGGCGCAAATTTACAAAATATAATTGTATTTTGTAAGTTTACGCTGCTTTTGCGTCAAAAAATGATGCTAATGCGGGCCAACAAAAGTATAAATCAGGGCCTCAGTGCCTTACTGGAGTAGTTAATAAAATCTACTGGGGAGCTTCTGAAAGTCCCTGAATCTTTGGTTACTTCTCAGGTGTCAGTACAAATTTGGCAGTTAAAATGACTTTTGTGGCCCAAACCTCTAATGTTAGAAGTGTGCCCCTTCCAAGGGTTGCCATGTGTTTCCACAGACCCAACCCCCAGTGCTCTTCAGGAACTCAATGTACCCTCAGTGCAATTTCAAAAGCATAAAACCACTTATCAATGTCATTTTTCACCATATAACTGGGCACCAAATCCTTGGGTATGCGAACCTTCTTGTCTGCATCGGGTACTGTATGTATGCTGTCACCATCACTGCTGGAATTCGCTTGCCTGGCCTTGAGTTCCAGCTCTTTTATACTTAGTTAATGAGCCAGAAGTAGTTTCTTTTCTGCTTGGGCTTTTTCAGCTTCCCTTTCAGCTCTTTCAACTTGCTTGGCTTTCCTCTCAGCCTCTATTTTTAATTTTGCCTACTGCAACTGGAATTCTCTCTCATCTCTCCTTTCCTCTGTGGTCAGACCATGACTAGACACCCTGCTTCATCTCCTGATAGGTAGCACAAATCCACGGGTGTCCTTCTCAACTGCTGCATGTAGCTCCTCAGAAGAGCCATTCACAGTCTCTCCCAACTCGTCATCCTCTTGGGAGCAGAACTCTGCCCAGGCCTTTAGCTCCATTTGAAACTCCACATTCGTGGTGGCTCCTCGAACAGGTACCCCTATCCCTTTTCAAAAACTTTTCAGCTGGTTAGCTGTGTAGTCCTCCATCTTAGCCAGCTCAAACTCCATTGCTCCATTTGTAGGACCAGCCAGAGACATGATGTATAGCATGTATTAAAAATGCAAAGCAGGGTAAATTGGAGAAGAAGGAAAAAAATCAAAATGGTCTTTAAATGTGGGGAAGCAGTGTACACATAGCTATTGTATGGCACTGCACAAACACAAGTTTTATCCTCGCTGCAGATCTTCAAAGTTAGAAATTGGATCTCTTGTTGGCAGAGGTATGCACCCTGTCCAAGTAGGGACCACAATCCTCGTCAGGGTAAGTCACAACACAACCTCAATTATCCTGTGCTCACTCTCCGGTAGCTTGGTACAGAGCAGGCAGGCTTAACTTAGAAGGCAATGTGTAAAGTATTTGTGCCAGACCTCATACAGTAACATAGTGAAAACACCACAAAACTCACCACTGGTTTAGAAAAATGCATCATATTTATCTGACTAACCACAAGATCAAAAATGACAAAAATCCAAAAAGCACAAGTCAAGATATCACTTTTTATAGGTTTAACTAAGTCTTATATCACAGGAAGAAAGTACCTGGAAGGCTTAAAAAATAAAGATGCTGCAGGCCACAGATGTGATGGGGTTTTGGAAAGTAAAACGATGTGTTGTTTTTTCCAGCACAGCAGAGGTAAGCTTTGAGTCTTTCCTTGATTTCTGGTCACGCAGCCCCAGTTCCTTACTGAGGTACAGAGTTTGATGAGCAGGGACGATGTGTGGAAAATCCAAACACACTGCGGTGATTAAACCGGGGCTGTGTGGATTCTGCAAGTGTTGCATACTTTTTTCAGACATGAGACGGGCGCTGTATCAATTCTGCAGGCTGTGCGTTGATTCTTTTGGGGCTCTGGATTTTCTCTTGTAGGTTAAGTCATTGACGGACCTGAGACGTCTGAACAGGGGGCAAGCTGACCAGCCTTTGAAGAACACTTGTTGGGGGGGGCACAAAATCTTCCATGGAGTCAGGGAGCAGCAGGCAGCAGCCTTCCAGAAGAGCAGTCCAGATGTTTCCTTTGGGCAGCAGTGCAGTCCTTCTGACAGAGTCCAGTTGTAGGTCCAGAAGTGTCTGATTTGAGGGGGGCATATATAGCAAATGTGTTTTTAAAGTGAAGTAGGCTTCAAGAGTGGTTTTGAAGTACACCAGTTCCCCTTTTAACCCAGACCTGTTTGCCAGGAGACCTGTGGGGGGTTATCAGTCCTCTATGTGGGGTCAGGCCACTAGCCTTTGAACTGTAAGAGAGAGCACCTCCACCCTTCCTGCCCAGGAAGACCCATCAGTATGCAGATGAATGCAGATGCAGCTGAGTGCCCTGTGTTTATGGCTATCAGCGTGGAATACACAAGGAGAGTTATCAACCAGCACAAACTAAACATGGATTGGAGACAGGCTGTATGGCACAGAGAGCAGTTTATACAGTGAAATTCCTACTTTCTAATAGTGGCATTTCTAAAATATTAATGTTAAATCCACCTGCACCAGTGACCAGGATTTCTCACTACACTACCATTCCAGCCATACCAAACACAGCAATGCCACTCATTTCAGATCAGAAATTACCATATAAAAGTATATAAGGGAAAGTCAAATTCTGGCCTCTGAGAGGAACGGACTTCACAATAGTGAAAAAAGACTTTGGGAGTCTTTCACTACCAGGACATGTAAAACTTCCAAGTAAATGTCCTGCCTTTTACTTACAGAGCACCCTGCCCTATGGGCTACCTAGGGCCTACCTTAGGGCTGACATACGTAATAAAAAGTGAGTTTAAGGCTTGCCAAGTTGTTTTAAATTCCAAGTCGAAGTGGAAGTGAAACTAGACACACAGGCCTTTCAATGGAAGGCCATAGACATGGTTAAGGGGCACAGTATGTGGGTGGCACAATCAGTGTTGCATGTCCACTAGTAGCATTTAATATACAGGCCCTGGGCACATCTAGTGCACTTTACTAGGGACTTACAGGTAAATTAAATATGCCAACTACGTAGAAGCCAATGTTACCATGTTTAGGGGAGAAAGCACAAGCACTTTAGCACTGTTCAGCAGTGGAAAAGTGCACAGAGTACTAAAACCAGCAAAAACGACATCAGAAAAATGGATGGAAGCAGGCAAAAAAATATGGTGAAGACCACCCTAACTGTGCCAGGTCTAACACTCCTCTTGACGGATCACATCAAAACTTTCCAGAAAGGAACTGAGGTGGATGAACCTTTTGTCAAATAACACCAGGGCCTGAGCACAAGCCAGTAGTTGGTTGCAGGGGTGTGGCCATCGTTATGGATGGTTTAGAATGTCACCTCTAAACTGAAAAAAAAAAAAAAAATTATATATATATATATACATATTATTTTTTTCACTGAATTGTTTCCACAGGAATGTTGTAGTAAGGAAATAGAATAAAAAATTTGAAATGTACTAAAAAATCCAAAGGTTACAGGGAAGTTATAGTTAGGAAAAAGTAAAAAAAAAACATAAAAATTAATCAGTGAGATCATCAGCGATTTCACTGACCATAACATGAATGATGTAATATGTGAGGTCATAAGCAGTGCATTGTGGGAGCATAACTTATTGTTAGGGCTGATAACTATAAATTCTGAGTTCTATGGTTTTGTGTGAGTGAATTCAGTACCTAACTATAATGTCCCGGTAACCTATGGTTTTTCAGTGAATTCCGATTTTATTTTATTTCCTAACTAAAACGTCCCTGTAGTCTTTGTTTTTTCTGTGAATTACTAGGGGTTTCATTTTATTTCCCAAATATAAAATCCCTCTAACCTTTGTTTTTTAGTGAATTTCTAAGGTTTATTTATTCTATATCCTAACTATAACATACCTGTAATCTTTGTTTTTTTCAGTTAATTTCTAAGGATTTTTTAATTCTAGTTCCTCACTATAACATCCGGGAAACCTTTCTTTTTAGTACATTTCTAAGGTTTTGTTTTTACTCTATTGTCTAACCACAATATTCCTGTAACCTTTGGTTTCTTAGTGAATTTCTAAAGTTTTTTTTATTTCTATTTCCTAACCATAATGTCCCTTTAACCTTTGTTTTTTCAGGTAATTTCAGTGTTTTTTTTAAAACGCTGAGGGGGTTGACTGCAAGGCCTGGCCTGAGACTGGGTTCTGTGGCCACCCCCCTGCATGCGTCCAATCCCAGTGTCTGCATCCAATCACAAGCTGTGCACAGCCTTCAAGGAAAAAGTAAGGTGAAGGCACACAAAAGACAAGGGTGTTGTGTGTGCCTGCTGCTTACCTTTCGCTCATTCTCACTGTTCTCCCCTTGCTTCCCCCTCCTTTTTTTTGTACCTGCTCTTTGACTCTCTCCCCTTCTCTCTGCTGTCTCTCTGCTCTCAATCCTTTTTTATGCATGCCTGCTCCTTGCCTTTCCCTCCTTCTCACTGCTTTCTCCTTGAGGTCAAACCTGGTTTGTGCATGCCTGCGGCTTGACTTTCCCTCGTTCTCACTGCTTTCTTCTTGCTCTCAGCCCGAGTTGTGCATGCCTCATCCTTGCCTTATCCTTCCTTCACACTGTTTTTTTCCTTACCCTCAGACCCTATTTGTGCATACCTGCTGCTTGCCTTTCCCTCCTTCTCACTGCTTTCTCCTTGCTCTCCTCCCCATTTGTGTGAGCCTGCATCTTTGACTTTCCCTCATTCTCACTGCTTTCTCCTTCCTCTTAGCCCTGTTTGGTGCATGCCTGTTGATTGCCTTTCTCTCATTCTCCCTGCTTTCTCTTTGCTCTGCCCCTGTTTTGTGTGTGCCTACTCCCTGCTCTTTACCTCCTTCTCACTGCTTTCCCTGGGCTCTCAACCCCATTGATTTGGGCCTGCTGCCTGCCTGTCCCTCCTTCTCACTGTTTTCCATGGGCTCTCAGCTCTGTTGTGTGCATGGCTGCTGCCTGCCTCTCCCTCATTCTCACTGATTTCCTTGGGCTCTCAGCCTTGCTGTTTGTGTGCCTGTTGCCTACCTGTCTTTCCTTCTCACTGCTTTCCCCTGGCTCTCAGCCCTATTGCATGCATACCTGCTCCCTGCCTTTCTGTTACGAATAATTCCCTGCTTTCCTCTAGTTCTCAGCCCCATTGTGTGCTTGCCTGCTGCCTTCCTTTCCCTCCTTCTCACTGCTTTCCTGGGCTCTCAGCCCCATCGTGTGTGTGGCTGCAGCCTGCCTCTTCCTCATTTTCACTACTTTACTGAGGCTCTCCGTCCTGTTGAGTGCGTGCCTATTGCCTGCTTGTCCCTCCTCCCTGCTTTCCACAGGCTCTCAGCCCTATTTTGTGTGTGCCTGCTACCTGCCTGTCCTCCAGTGTCACTGTGTTTGCCGGCCTTTCAGCCCCATTGGGCGCATGCATGCTGCCTGCTTGCCTCTACTCTTCACTGCTTTCCCCAGGCTCTCAGCCCCACTGTGTGCATGCCTGCTGCCTGTCTTTCACTCCTTCTCACTACTTTCCCTGGCCTCTCAGTCCTGTTGCATACATGCCTGTTACTTGCCTTTCCCTCCTTCTCACTGCTTTTGCCAGGCTCAAAAGCTCTGTTGAGTGCATGCCCGGTTCCTGCCTTTCCGTCCTTCTCACTGCTTTCCCCAGGCTCTCAGCCCCAATGTGTGCCTTCCTGCTCCCTGCCGTTTCCTCTTTCTCACTGCTTTCCCCAGGCTTGTAGCCCCATTGTGTGTATGTGCCTGATGCTTGCCTGTCCCCGCTTCTCACTATTTTCCACTGGCGGTCAGCCCCATCATGTGCATTCTTGGTGGCTGCTTTTCTGTTATGAATGATTCACTGTTTTCCTTGGGCTCTCAGCACAGGTGCATGCATGCCTGCTTATCCCTCCTTCTCACTGCTTTCCCCAGGCTCTAAGCCACGTTATATGTAAGCCTGCTGACTACCTGTCCATCCTTCTCACTACTTTTTCCCCATTAAGTGTGTGCGTGCCTGTCCCTCCTGACTGCTTTCTCTGGGGCCTCAGCCCCCTCGTGTGAATGCCTGCTGCCTGCCTGCCCCTTTTTCTCACTGCTCTCTCCGGGCTCTCAGCCCCATTGTGTGAGTGCTTGCTGTGTGCCTTTCTGTCATGAATGATTCACCTCTTTTCCTGGGCTCTCAGCCCTGTTGTGTGTGTGCCTGCTCCCTGCCTTTCCGTCCTTCTCACTGCTTTCCCTGGGCTCTCAGCCTTGCCCTGTGCATGCCTGCTGCTTGCTTGAAGCTGAGTCCCAAAACATCTGCCAACACTCACTGGTTGAAGTGTTGGCAGCCAATCTGATCTCAGCACGACACAAGATCTCGGGATCCGCGGCTCTAGATATCTATATTCCTTTCCTCATTAATGTCTCAAAAACTATGAAACTGATTTACATCAGATAACAAAAAGTATGATCTCCGAACCAAAAGCTACCTTTCCGCCACAATTGGTGTAATTCCACCCAGCAGTTAGTATTACAGGCGTGTCTAAATATTATGTATGGGAATTAACATGGGAAACACACTTTTTTGTAATCCCCTTTTCTCAGCCCTCCTTTTTTTTGCAAAATTTCATGAAGATTTGTCAAAAGACACCAAAGATATAGCCAAGTCAACTAAGTCTTGACTATAACTACATACTGGTGACCGCTGATGGATTATATAAATTTACATAAGAAGTCATCCATCCACCAGGTCAAAAAAATGCAGAAAAAGAAGAAGGGGGTCCGGAAAAACAAGAAACTATCCACTGCGCAACAGAAAGAAGAAACAGTGAACTCGGTGCAAATGAGGAAAAATGAAAATTTGCTAGTTCATTTATTGAAACATCATTTAACTGAACATGAAACAAGTCTTCTACACAAAGGTTCAGCATTTCTTCCTGGAGAAACATTTTGATTATGTCAAAGAATATTGAAATTTGTACGTAAGCTCAAACAAGCCAAATTCTTCTCAAAAATAGACCCTAAGAAACGTTCAACAGAAAGTCTAATAGGTCAATCCACGAGCTTGACCATAGAACAGAAATCAGACATCAAAGTAGCATATCATTTTATGTATAATCTTGAAGAGAATGAACTGACTGAGACACTAATACTTGAAGAGTCTGGCATAGATATGGAAGGTCATGGGCATACAGATGTCAAATCTAGATCGAAATTCTGCCTACTTTAACTCCTGGTACAAAATAGAAACCTTTCATGAATTGGTTGTGACAGACTAGGAACAATTAGAAAACATGAAACCTAACATGAAGAAAAAGAATCTCACATTAAAAGAACGACAAGCACTGAATGATCTTCTGAAAAACCAAGGTTTGGAGATCAAACCAGCTGATAAATGTGGGAATATAGTCATCTTGGATAAAAAATAATATGTAGAAGAAGCCCTCTGACCATTGAATGTCATTACCAACCTTCAGAAACTGACAACAAATCCTATCAATGATTTAACATTAGATTTAAGAGAAAACTCAAAGGGATGGCACACTGAGGGACTTTTGAATGATGATGAGGTACTGTTTCTTAGAAATGAGAATCTGATTTTCATCACCATGTACTCCCTTACCAAAGTACACAAGACTTTGGTAGAACCCCCCTGGTAAACCCAACATATCCAGCTGTTGTTCTTTATATGAAAATATTTCAACATATGTAGATCATTTTCCAGCACCTATTGTTATGACCTTCAGCTTGGATATGCCAGATACAGAAAATGTCATCAAGATACTGGCAGATACAGGGAGGCTGGAGGGATCCTACTTGTTACAATTGAAGTAGTGTCTTTGTAAACATTCATCAGTCATGAACTGGGTTTAAAAGCCATGAAATATTTTCTACATCAGAGAAATATTCAACAACTCAGACACACGGAAATATGAGAAACAACATATTCCAGTTCAATCATCAACTGTACTCGCAAGTATGCAGGACAGCTATGGGCGTTTCCTTCTCTCTAAGCTGCGCCAACCCCTTGATGGAATGCTGGGAGAAACATATAGCTTGGAGAGAGGGGAACGAGGAACACATTGAGAAGACAGTAATATGGTTAAGATTTATGGATGATTCTCATTTGGAACAGAACCGAAATGTAATTTCAGGAATATTTTGATATACTCAACAACAACGAAGTAGGCCTACAATTTGCATGCAATACCAGTACTACCCAAATACAGTTTCTTGATGTGACAGTATATATAGAGGATAGTGGAATACAAACTACTCTATATCACAAGCCAACTTCCACCAACAGTATCCTACATGGCTCCACCTTCCACCCAAACTCATTGAAAAGAAGTATTACTTATGGTGAATTTATCAGAACGACACATAACTGTTCCAGTGATAAGGAAATGGAGGAGAAGTTTGCAGAAACAGAACAAAGATTTCTACAAAGATGGTACAAATACAGGGATGTCAAACAGAGAGAAAAAAGAGATAGATCACTTACCTTTGGTCAATATAACTGCACAAGGTGGTAAAAAGGACAATAAGGAGACCATAGGCAGAAAGGTTCCGACCTATAGTAAAGTGAATCTCTCAATTGTAAACATCTTGAAAAGATATTGGAATGTGCTGAAAAAATATCCGGACATTGGAAACCTGCTAGAAGACAGATTTAGAGCCAGATTTAGAAGGCCTTAGCACCACTGGAACGTCACTTTTGGCAACGCTGTGGTGGCGCTAACTACTTCTCCATGTTTATGCCATTTTTTGTGGCTTCACGCCTCCTTCTAAATTTGTGCCCTTCCATTGCACCAATTGCTTTTGACACTGCTCCAGGTTTTATATAAAAACATAAATCTGAGGCTGTGCCAAAAAAAAATGGCACCCCATGTGTGGCGTTAGCATGGCACAATGAGGAGGAATACTTTTATTCCT